>NC_135804.1:93285320-93602324 GCF_964213995.1 Mustelus asterias
ATATGGAGGAGCTGAGTGGCAACAATAGCAACAGGAGGGGAAAATAGTACAGAATACAATCCACAGGAGAAGGGACTCCTCCTGTTTCCCAACCCCCCCCCCCCCCCCCCTTTACAGCCATGAGTGCAGAAGACATCGTTTATACCGGGTGGCTCATCAAATCACCTCCAGAAAAGAAATTAAAGCGCTATGTAAGTAATGAACTGCTGTCATGAATTAATGCTGCTACGGTTCAGACCCGCTGGGGTGCAGGCTCATAACAAACATCACTCAGTGCTTACTATGCAAGAAGGCAGCTGTCAGTCAATAAATGCTAAGATCCTGACAACATTTCGTTAAGTATCTGTAGCTGAAATACAATAATTGGTGGACGGACAGGCAAGATTCATTTCAGGAATTAAAAAAATATATAGATATATATCTTGCAATACCAAAATTCTTAAAACAGTTTCGTTTTGTCCATCTGTTCAATTTTGTTGGAAGGAAAGTTATTGTGGTTGTATTTTGTGTGTGTGTGTTTCACGCGGGGGGCCCTGGGTGCACGCACTGTATTGTATATAGCCTACCGCCTGTCTGTTTTTCTGAGAAATTAGGGCGTGCTTTCAAAACATCACCAAATCGGAAGCTGTGCCGTAAGGTTACTGGCGCATTCCAAGCAGTGATCCAGCGGGGACATGAGAGAGAGAGAGAAAAAGGAATGACCATTTAATATAGTTAACAACATTGGAACTGCAATGAGCTCAGTGTGGGCTGGCCACACATTGCCTGCAAATTGTACCCCGTATCTCACAATGTTCCCCAAGTATATGGGGGGGGGGGGGGGCGGGTAGGTGAGGGCACATGAAACTGACATTGTAAATGACCTGTTGCAATCACTTAAAGCACATTTTAACAGAGGGCTGCTCCTTGCTTAATAGAAATGTTTGGGGGGCCGGGTGTAGTTTGGGATGGTACAGTGACTCGAAACTATGATTTCTAGCACTATTCCAACACGATTAGACTGTTGGTGTGATCTTCAGCTTATGTTGGTTTTTGAAATATTCTTCCTAGTTCGCCTTTAATGAAACATTCATGATTGCCCGGTCCTGCAATTGAAAATTGTGTGCACTCGCAGCGATATAGAGAGAATGGTGAAATGTGCTTGAATCACCGAATCTTGTAGTTAAAATGAACCTGGTTCCCTCCCACCGCGGGCGCCCAGTTTAGCTAACGGACCGATTAAATTCTGTTTACAAATTGGATTCGAATATGCAAGTAACCCTTCCATTTAATCTCAATAATAAAAATTATATTTATAAATCATTGGAGCAAATGGTCGATATCTGAAGCTGCTGGAGTCTATATTTGGTGGCGGTCAGCTGTGTCAGACATGAGAGGTTCCAACTGTCTTGTACGCAGTGACCTTTCGGTATAAGAAGTAATGTTAGAGAGATCAGGCCGGACGGGTTGGCTGCCTCCACCGTCCTTGAGAGGTTGTCAGCAGCTGGAACGCCATAAATAAGAGTCAGCCTCGAATCCCAGCCTGGGCATGAACTGATCTGACAGAGGAAAAAAAAACAAGAACTCCACAATAGTGGTCAAACTGAACTTGTTTACAATGTTGTTTCCAAGGTCAGGTGCATAGAAAAAGTGAATTTGCACTAAACTTCTTCCCGCGAAGAGCCACTCTCTTACCGTGTGGTAATTATGGTCCATTAAACGTGTCTATCGCACATGGTGCATTACAACTGTTTTCAAAGAATTATAAAGTGTGTCGAAGAGAAATGCTCAATCTTCTACAAGCGATACAGATTTTAATACACCATCTATACTTATTTACCATATATTAATTTTCATATATATATATATAACATGAACGAGTGCGATTTAAATATAGCAATTATTTTAATTTGTTTGCAAATGTATAATTTTAGTTCAATTTTGCATTACAAAGGGGAAAGCACTAAGTTTGATCAGCTGGGATTAGATGGGAAATGGGAATAGTAAGTAATACCACAAGCTGGAGAACATTTAAAATAGAACAGAGAGGTTTCATGGAGAGATTTAACAGTCTGGATTTTATTTCCTGCATTGACAATTTCTCACTTTGTGTCTACCCATTTGTATTTACTGATTTGGGATTTCCCGATATTCAGAGTTCTCTATGCTATGCGATAAAACAACTTATTATTTCCTAAAATCATCTAAGCTCAAGGCAAAAAAATAATCACCTTGTGTGTTTATTGTTATCATAGAGTCATCAGAGAATCCCTACAGTGCAAAATGAGGCCATTCAGCCCATCAAGCCTGCACTGACAACAATCCCACCCAGACCCTACCCCTGTAACCCCTATATTTACCCTACTTGTCTCCCTTGCACTAAGGGGCAACTTAGCATAGCTGAGCCACCCAACCAACACATCTTTGGAGTGCGGGAGGAAATCAAAGCACCCGGAGGAAACCCACGCAGACACGGGGAGAGTGTGCAAACTCCACACAGTCACCTGAGGCCGGAAGCGAATCCGGGTTCCTGGTGCTGTGAGACAACAGTGCTAACCACTGTGCTGCCGTGCAGCCCTTATAGGTGTAATTATCACACATATTTTGAGACAAGTCAAATTTACCATTGCAGTTCTCTGTATCCAGCCAAGTACCTTAAGCAAACAGTTACCCATTTTAAATATTTGCAGAAGCATCATGTACAAACAAAATACATACTTGGTTTCCAAGAATTGTTGTTTAATACTATGTCTTCCTCCTTTCTCTTGTGGGTGACAGCTCGTGCACCAGGGTGCCACTGGGTATTGGTTACTCCTCAGCATTTCATTCAAGTTGAAATAGTGGGAATGATTTTCTGGCCTCGTTATGCCTGGCACAGATCACGCCAATCCCGGAAAATTGTGTGCGGACCTAAAAATGGATTTTGTGCTCAGCACCAAATGGCTTACAATGGTTTACTGGCACAAACCAGATCTCGCCCAGAAAAGGTGTGAGTGCCAGGGGCAGTGCCAAGAGAGTGGGGCCTGAGAGAGAGCTATGCAGGTGGGATTATGATGGGGGGGGGGCGCTATACAGGGGGTGCATGAAGGGGGGAAATGTTGGGAGTCATGAAGGGGACTCATTGGGAGGACCCCAACGCCAGCAATCCATATCAGGGAGTGGGTGGGAAACATGCCGCTGATGAGATGGTGGGCGGTCCATGGGGGAGAGAGAGGGTCTTCCAGTGCATTATGAGATCGGGGTGCCCTTTCAGAATAGTTTGCAGCTGAGCTCACTGGCATGTTTAGGTCCCGTCCCCTCCCAGAACCAGCATGCAACTCATCACTCTCCCAAAAAATGACTAAATGTGGGAGAATTGCAGTCTGGTCCTTGTTGCTCTGGTTTTCTTGCTGTTATGACACTTGGTCATTCTTTGGGAAAATTCCGCCCCGTCAGTGCTGGCAAGTTGTTCAGTCATTGGGGGCATCATGATCAAGCCTGATCCTGCTCCCAGGCAGCTGACATACTTGCTCACTTTCCAGCTGGGATCAATAGGTAAGGAACAGGAATTGGAAGAATCAATTTGTAGTCCTGCTATCATACTTACTACCTTTACTGGTGCCACCTGAGGTTTCCAACAATTATAAGGCGTTATAACAGAGTATACATGCAAGCTGTGAGATTTGCTCAGGAAAGTAGTAGTATTCGAAGTCTCCTTGACTTACTGCTGATAATCATATTCCTGAAGTTACCATGAAGTTGAATCGGGAGGGAGCTGGGCCATTTGGTACAATGAGCTGCATTAACACATCATAATGCTATTCAGTTTCTGCTGACCTTGCTGATCTCATTTAAGACAGCAATTGGGGTACTATAGTGGCTACAGAAAGAAAAAAAAGCTAAGGTTCCTGTTGCTGACAATTATTCAATGACTGTTCCCCCCCCCCCCCCAACCCCCACTGGGAAAGGTTTGCGTGTTGATGTTGGTAAGAACATGTTCAGGCTGTTTAACAGGTTTGAGAGAACAACATGTAAAGATTCAGTTTGGGGTGCCTACGGTTTTCTATAAAATGAGTCTAAATAATAATTAATCTGGTGCTAAATCTGCACACGTGATCGTAACAAGACATGTTGGCATTTGATAATATGAAAACAGTTGATTAAAAAAATGATAGAATCATAAAATGATACGGCACAGGACAGGACCGTTTGACTCTTGAAGCTATCCAATTAGATAACTGGAGTAAATTACAGCAAGTAATTATACAAGTCTGGAAACGTTGATATTATTTCAGTATATGAGCTGTGTACGAATTTAGAATTATAGAATCGTAGAATCCCTACAGTGCTGGAGGAGGCTAACAATCCCATCCACGCCCTATCCCCGTAACCCCACATATTTACTAGTCCCCCAGACCCTAAGGGGCCATTTAACATGGCCTAACGCACACATCTTTGGAGTGTGGAAGGAAGCGGAGCAACCAGAGGAAACCCATGCAGTTACCCAAGGTTGGAATTGAACCCCAGTCTCTGTTGCTGTGAGGCAGCAATGCTAACCACTGTGCCATTAACTATCATTTAATGTTTTGGCTGCTGTAAGGTCTTGGAGCTGGATTATATGGGGTACTGTGGACTCTTTCTCTCCCCCCCCCCCCCCGGCCAGCTAAAAGGTTGGGATGGGGAGCCCTTATAGCAGTAGAATGACTGCCCCACCACGGTTTAACAGCCAATTGGATTTTATGCTCTTCCACTGGCCAGTGTGAAAGCAGCTGCACAATCTAGTGGGTGACCTGCCAGCTGCCTTCCCACCCACCCCTGCTCCCACTGCAATGCTAGCAGCAGCGGGGGTCACAATGGGCAGTCCAGCCACCAGTGAGCCAATTGGATCCTCAGTTAAGGGCTCATCCTGCTACTTATGGGATTTAACCAGCAGCGAGAGGTGCCTCTGCCAGGTTTCCTTGCTTGGGTTGGTGGCGGGCAGGGGGTTACCTTGCCTTAAGTGACCACTTTAGTGGGATTTCTGCCCCTCGGGGAGAGGGAATCGTGCCTCAGAGAGCTGCCAGTCAATCAGCCAGCAGTGCCCATGGAGCAGAGGCCATTGCAACTACTGCAGTCAGGAGGGGTTCTGGGTTAAATCTTGGTAATTATTTGGATTTGGGCTTTGGGGGATGGAGGGGGGCTGTCTTGCTGGGGCCATGGAGCCATGTTGGCAGGCCCAGGCAAAGATCTGAAGCAAAAACAGAAAATGCTGGAGACTCTCGGCAGGTTTGACCGCGTCTGTGGAGAGAGAATATAGCAAAGGTTTTGAGTCAGGATGACCCTTCGTCAGAGCTGAAAACAAGAAAAATCGGATAAGATTTATACTATGGGGATGAAGGGGGGTGGGATGGTTGGGGGGATTAGGGTGCTTTGAAAGGCCATGGAGGAAGGGGAGCCTTGGGTTGGGGTGGTGATGCCTTGGCTAGGGACCTCCTCTGGCTAAAATGGTCACTTAAGGCAAGGTAATCCCCTGCCCGCCACCAACCCAAGCAAGGAAACCTGGCATAGGCACCTCTCGCTGCTGGTTAAATCCCATAAGTAGCAGGATGAGCCCTTAACTGAGGATCCAATTGGCTCACTGGTGGGTGGACTGCCCATTGTGACCCCCGCTGCTGCTAGCATTGCAGTGGGAGCAGGGGTGGGTGGGTAGGCAGTTGGCAGGTCACCCACTAGATTGTGCAGCTGCTTTCACACTGGCCAGTGGAAGAGCATAAAATCCAGCCCTTGTACAACATCTGAACAGTGGAGTGGTATTTTTACAATTTGTTAAAAACTGAATTTCATCTTCTCGTGTCTTAGCTTTGACCATGAGCATGTGAGAAGGCGAGTGCAGAGATTAGAACTTAAGAATCATAGAATCGCTACAGTGCAGAAGGAGGCCATTTGGTTCATCAAGTCTGCACTGACCACAATCCCACCCAGACCCTATCCCTATAAACGTACATATTTACCCTGCTAGTCCCCCCACACTAAGGGGCAATTTTGCATGGCCAATCAACCTATTCCGCACATCTTTGGAGTGTGGGAGGAAACCGGAGCACCCGGAGGAAACCCACGCAGACACGGGGAGAATGTACAAACTCCACACGGACAGTCACCCAAGGTAATTGAAGCGAGTCCCTGGCGCTGTGAGACAGCAGTGCTAACCACTGTGCCACCACGCTGCCCCATGAGTCTTGCTGCAGGCTGCTGCAAATCCCCTTAATTTGGACTCTTTTCACTAACTCAGTGGTTCGCACTCATTCCTATGCACTCACTCACTGTCATATGTGAGATGTTTTTAGCTCTGCATAAGTGAATGGGTTTTGAATAAGATAAAACTGGGCCCTATTCTCAGAGTCACTCATACATTCACTCTCTCAAATTCATACTCATTCACACTCTTATTCACCAACTCAGCAAATTACATCAGCACTCAATCACTTTCATATTCAGTTACTCAGTAACTCACCTTCACACTCACTCCTTTACTCTCATATACACTTACTCTTTCTTCATTCTCATTCCCTCGCTCAGTCTGTTACTTAGTCATTCACTCAGTCACACATTCCTAGTTACTCAATCATGCTCACTCTTATTGATACTTATTCCTTCTCTCAGCAACTCATCCTTTACTCTCCTGTTCACTTCCTTTCTCAAACGTTATCACTCTTTTCACTCACTGTCATATTTATTGATCCACTTGTACTCTCTCATTCACTCACACTCTTTCTCACTCAGTAACTCAACCAAGGGGATGCAGAACAGTACTCTGAACTCATTGAAACCATGGTGGTACTGTGGTTAGCACTGTTACCTCACAGCGCCAGGGACCTAGGTTTGATCCCTGGCTTGGGTCACTGTCTGTGTGGAGTCTGCACGTTCTCATTGTGTCTGCATGGGTTTCCTCCAGGTGCTTTGGTTTCCTCCCACAGTCCAAAAGACGTGCTGGTTAGATGCATTGGCTGTGCTAAGTTCTTCCTCAGTGTACCCGAACAGGTGCGGGAATATGGCGACCAGGGGATTTCTGCAGTATTTATTGCAATGCTAATGTAAGCCTATCCTACGACCCTAATAAACAAATAAACATTGTACTCATTTTAATTTTCACTTTCCCTCTCTCCCTGTTTTGATCTCTCTCACTGACTTGATTTCACTCCTTTTGTGTTTTTTTTATTCATTTGATGGGATGTCAGGAACAGCTCACTAACAGTACAATATTAGCAACCCTAAATGAAAGTCTGTCCCTGGAACCAGCACGAAAATTATTACCAGAATATGAAGACTGTGGATAGATTCCAAATAACTTGTATCACTGGGACCAAGCATATAGAGTTCTCTTTCCTTTTGTTTTCATCACAGAATCATAACAGGTGGAAAAAATACATTTTGGCTATTGTGATTTCATGAGCTCTTTGAATTTGTACTACTTCCTTCTCCTGTTCATTTCCCATAGCCCTGCAAGTTTTTCCTCTTCAAGAATAAATCCAGTTCCTTCTTGAAAATCATTATTAGAACCAGAAAATCCCTACAGTGCAGAATGCCCCCCCTCCACCACCACCCCCCCCCCCCCCCCCCCCCCCCATCCTCTTAACCCTGTGCAGTTACCATAGCTAATCCACCAAACCTACACATATAGCATGGCCAATCCACCTAACTTGTACATCTTTGGAATGTGGGAGGGGAATGGAGCACCCAGAGGAAACCCACGGAGACACGGGGAGAACATGCTAACTCCACACAGACAGTCAATTGAGGCCGGAATTGAATCTGGGTCCCTGGCACTGTGAGGCAGCAGTGCTAATCAATGTCCTAACCAAGTTACATTCTGTTTCTAATATCTTTCAGGCAATGCATTGCCATTGTATAGAGGTCGAGTAGATTCTTGGTCAGCAAAGAGGCGATAAGCCATTGGGGGTAGGCGGAATTTGGATTTGAGGTTACTATTAGATCAGCCGGATGGCGGATTAGGCTTGAGGTGCTAAACGCCTGCTCCTTGTTCGTATGTTTGTACGTTTGCACTCCAGGTGATAACAAAAGGCAGAGGCAACTAGTTTAATTTAAGAATTATAAACTCAACTGCCTAATCAGTATAATATGACAACAACCTAACAGAAAAAAGTAAACTTGTCTTTGGTGCCATATTGCATGTTAGCATGCCCGTGGAACCTGTGTAATCTTTCACTGTAAATGCTCACAGCTCTGATTTTTCTGTGTCCTGTTCAATTGCCAGGGTTGAACAGCTACCACAGTCCTTGAAATATACACAGCTTACCAGCACTGATTGTCTAGGTTTATGCTTGGGTGTGAGCTGTGGCTGAGTTTAAGTCACAAGGTTCTAGATTCAGGTCCCGCTCCATGGCTTGAGCACAGAAATCAAGGCTTTTGCTACCTCACAGTACTGAAGGAGTGCTGTATGGTTAGGGGTACTTTTCAGATGAGATGTTAAGTGAGGTGTCATCTGCCTATGTGGTTGGATTTAAAAGATGCCATGGCACTATTTGAGAGAAAAGCAGAGGAGTTATACGTTGGCCAATATTTATCCCTGAATTAACATTACAAAAACAGATTATCGGTAATTATCACATTGTTTTTGTGGGTGTTTACTCAACTGCACAATTTGACTGCTGCATTTTCTACATTGCAACAGTGCCTACATTTTAAAGTACTTCATTGGCTATAAATATGCATCCAGTGGGTGTGAAAGGTGCTTTGTAAATTCCGTTCTTCGGATGAGGGTTTGAAGGACAGCCTGTGACCATGGAGCCATTTCCCAGAAAAAGTCCGTGCCTTGAAGAGAGAAATGAGAAGCAAGATTTTTTTAAAAATCAAGATAGACTTGAATAATTGAAAGTAAGCAGCCAGTTAATTTGGCCGGGGGTGCTCGTCGCAGGTAAAATATTGGCTAGGACACTAGGAGAAATCCCATTCTTCTTCAGATCATGCCACATGTCTTTCATTTGCATCTTATCTGTGGCAGACAGGGTTTTGGTTAAACAATTCATCTGAAGGATCACACTGTTGGCAATGCAGCACTCCTGAATAATGCAATGGAGATTTTATAATTAATCCAGAACTAGGGTTTGAACCCTCGATGTTCTGACAAGGCACGAATAAACTAAACTGGCATTTTCACACTTAAGGCTGAAAAAAAATGAAACAATTAGATCAGCACTTGAAACACATATGAGTTCATGACCGATTTCCATACCCCTGTGGAATGAACTGAATCGATTATTCCTCTGTTTCTAGAATGTGGACAAACTACAGATAAGAACTCAGTTTGTGCTTCAACTGTTGGGCTACAACAATTTCCCAGCTGTGGGCTCATACATTGGTGACTCTGATAGCAATAGCACAAAAACCAATCACTTTCAAAATTTAAAAAAAGGTACAAACCTGAAATTTACTGTTAGTATTATTGAACATTGAATGTGCTTATTGACATCCCTCTATTCACCATTGAAGATAATGCCTGCCTTAAAGTAGGTGAATGAGAATGTGCCGAATGTTCTCCGCTAATTTGCTCTCTGTAATTTCAAGGATATGAAGATGGAAGGGTCAAGAGTCAATGTGTAGCATGGCACAGAAAAGAATAAAAGACAAGGTAAATTGGGAAGTAGTGATTAGGTGACATCAAGCTAGAATTTAAAAGATTAAATACTGTAGAAGATGCCACATTATTAGAAGGCCAGACCGAAATATTATTCACTGAAAATTAAACTTAAGTCACTCATGTAAGACAGTGTGATCATCTAAGTTTAAAATTTATTTATTAGTGTCACAAGTAGGCTTACATTAACACTGCAATGAAGTTACTGTGAAAATCCTCTAGTCGCCACACTCTGGCACCTGTTTGGGTACATTGAGGGAGAATTTAATATGGCCAATGCACCTAACCAGCACGTCTTTCAGACTGAGAGAGGAA
The DNA here is from genome assembly GCF_964213995.1 of Mustelus asterias. Classification (NCBI taxonomy): domain Eukaryota; kingdom Metazoa; phylum Chordata; class Chondrichthyes; order Carcharhiniformes; family Triakidae; genus Mustelus; species Mustelus asterias. Next base: position 93,295,225 of record NC_135804.1, read on the forward strand.
ACCGGAGCACCTGGAGAAAACCCACGCAGACATGGGGAGCATGTGTAAACTCCACACAGACAGTCACCCAAACCAGGAATCGAACCCGGGTCCTTGGTGCTGTGAGGCAGCAGTGCTAACCACTGTGCCACCACATGAATAGTAGAATCATGGAATGCCTACAGTGCAGAAGTGGCCATTCAACCCACTGAGCCTGCACCGACACTCTGACAGAGTATCTTACCCAGCAGGTCCTCTTCCCCGCACTATCCCTGTAACCCCACACACTTACCCCACTAATCCATCTAATCTAGACATCCTGGGACACTAAGGGGCAATTTAGCATGGCCAATCCGTCTAACCTGCACATCTTTGGAGTGTGGGAGGAAACCGGAGCACCCGGAGGAAGCCATCGCAGATAGGGGAGAACGTGCAAGCTCCACACAGACAGTCACCCGGGAATTGAGCCCAGGTCCCTGGAGCTGTGAGGTGGCACGGTGACACCGTGGTTAGCATTGCTGACTCGCAGCTCTAGGGACTGGATTCAATTTCCAAGTGACGGTCTGTGTGGAGTTTGCACGTGTTTAGTTAGTTTTATAAGATTAAAAATGTGTATCCTATTGTGCCCCACCCTAGTATCCACTGTAAATTAATGTTTGTATTGGTGATTTCATACGCTACCTGCTTTTATTCATTCAAGGGATGTGGGTGTTGCTGACCAGACCTGTCCCTAATTGTGAGCCACTGTCTTCAACTGCAGCAATCCAAGTGCTGAAGGTACTCCCATTGTGCTTTTATGTAGAAAGTTCCTGGATTTTCACCCAAGTATTGATACTAATGCTAATTTAATACTAATTATCACATTGCACTGCAGATATGAAGAGAATCATATTTGGACGAATGTATGGTGCACTGTCTTTCTGGAAATAAATTACCTAAAATTACTGTGTTTATTATGGTCTAAAGATTACATGCAATATTTCCTTTTAACTTTAAAAAGTTATTTTGAAATCTTGGTATGTCTTATGGCCTGGTCCATTTCTTGATTAATAAGGGGATCAGGGGTTATGGGGAAAAGGCAGGAGAATGGGGATGAGAAAAATATCAGCCATGATTGAATGGTGGAGCAGACTTGATGGACCGAGTGGCCTAATTCTGCTCCTATGTCTTATGGTAGTCCAGTAAATACGGTAATTTCTACTCTTCAGCTGAAGCACCATAATTGATACAAGCACGGTAGGCGTAGAATATTATAACACCGAATCTTTGGCTCTTCCTCACTGCTAGATTAACTTTGCATAGGGAGCAGCGACTTCCCTAAATTACCATTACGGTTTCCTGCTTAGATTTATGTCTCAAATGAAGTGTCTTTTTTCTGTGCCTTAATGTATTGGTGCTATCAATGAAAAAAATACATTCTTTACTTTGATTGCATAGGCAGCAATGAGTTGAAAATCTTCTATGTATAAGAGTTGTGCATGAAAAAAGATGAGATGGTCACAGTTGAGTTTTTATTGGGCGCCTAGTTGTTCACTTTAGAGCAGTAATTGGCTATCTTATTCAGGAGCCACAGGATAACTGATGTGGCAGCTGGAAAAATGTAATACGAGTGTAGGAGAAGCTTGATGTTCGGGCATAGGACCCAAATTTGCACTCAATACTGAAGGACCAGCCATTAACTTACTTGTTGAGAGTTACCCACAGACTATTTGCAGGCTTGTTAGCAGAGATTTCCACTAGTCTATCTGCATTTCCAGTATGGTACAATTTACAGGGGATTTTGGTTGACGGACAGAAAAAGGTAAAAATGTACTTTGAAAAGGATCTCGCTTTTTCTTCCAAAGGAAATACCCAAGTTTGTTCAGCAGCATTTATCACTTAATAATGCTGTTGAAAGCTCACTCTCGCCTGAATGCAACAACCCTAATCTTTTCAGCCATTTTTAGTCCGAACCTAGTGGATAAGTACCTCAAATTCATGCCATTGGAGTCACTTAATATAGGCCTGTTGCCGAGTACTGTCGGGGAACAGGTTATCTCTGACAACAACTTCAGCAATTACACTTGTACATTTAACTGTGCAATGTGGACACCAGATAGTTCTGTCAGATGTACCCTGTCATAATGGGGAGCACTGATAGTCTTGCCACTATTATAGTAAAATTTGGGCCCTTAACTAGACAGGGCACAGTTAAGGCCTCGATTTTACATCTTAATATGAAATTCCTGACTTGTGACAGTTCGGTGCTGGCAGTCAGAAGATCTTCCATTTCCTATCAGCAGTATCCTGAATGAATGCAAATGCGTACAGTTTTGAAAAATTTGCTGCATATTGGATGATTCAGAGCTTAGACGAATCAATTGACTTTCAATCACCTTTGTATTACAATACTGACTTTGGCCAGAATTTTACGGCTGCTCACACCCCACTGCTGCCGCAAGCGAGGATGGAGGATTTGGCACTCAGCCAAATCTCCGTTCATTGCAGTGGGACCTAAGAATTCCGCTGGTGCGAACAGCTGGAACATTCCGGCCACAATTCCCACTTTCAACTTCTCTTTTATGATTATTTTACAGCGTGCTTTTTAAACCTTTCCTTATAACTTAAGGCTGTTCATCTTAAAAGTGGATGGCCTATATGTTGTTTAAAAAAGATTGGTGGGAAATTTGACTCTAGCTAAAGTACATGAAAATGAAATTCACCTTGGGTCTAGAACGAGGCTGCAGGTGAATCGTTGCTTGTTTTATGCTGGTTGTTTTTCAAAACCAGAGATTGGTCGGCTTGGGTTGTCAATCGTGCCATATTCTCAAGGCTGGGAATACAGGTCAGGGTTTAATTCTTTCTGGTGGCACTCTGACCGGTTTACATCAAATTGTTTTGTGTCTCATTTACTTTCAGTCGATGGCCCATTTAAAATTTACAATTTAACAACTAGATTAAAAATTGGATTTTAGGTCTGCAAGTTAACTGGTGAGCTATCAGAAAAATGAAAGCCCTTTTTGTTTAATTGTTGACTCCTTTCAATCCATTGACACCAACAGGAAGAGGATGGTGGGAACTGAGGCAGTCTAAGTGACAAAGTGCCATATTTCTTGCCTAGTTTCAGAAAAGTTGCAAAAATGGTAACCATACTAAAAAAAATCAATTCAAGGCAGTAAAGTTTTTAAAATACAAAAATTATGTGCAAGAGTGTATTTTCCATGGGTAATTGAAAATCAGATCTTTGTCGAGCATTATCCCCAGTGTCCCCTTTTAACAATTTTCTAAGACTGAGAGTTGATTGTAATTAAATTACAGTGACTGCCCTGATAGCGTGGGGGACTGCAAATGATCAGATGTTGCTCATGCCATCTTCTGCAGCCTGGAAGGAGACTTGCAGAAAAGTTAAACAAGATGGTGATGTTAAAAGCCTCAGGAAGTGCATTCAGTGCCCTGGTTCAAGACTCTGATGGCTGCAACGGGTGACATAGCTCAGTGATAGCCTCCTCCATTGTGAAGTGAGGACATTCAAAACATTGCCGCTCAGAGAAGTTAAAAGTGTAGAGTGAGTGTTGCCTGAATCCGTGCTGTAAGTATGCCCTCTTGTGCAGTTCTTCAAAAGAGGTTTACTTCAGCCATGTGTGGCTTGATAGCGTTTGATGCAGGAGAACAGCAAATTACTGTACGGGGAAGTTGAAAAAAGAGCCCAATACGATTTTATCCATCTGAAACTCAAAATCACTGAGGTTTATTACAATGTATGTGCTGCTACCTTGGCTGATGGCTAAGTATTACATGGGATAGGGCCTTTAACTAATTAAATCTGTTAGCAGTTCGAATGGAAGCAGTTTAAGTTGTTAAACAATAATTTGGCTGAGTACAATCCTCCAATGTACCCTGCCACCGACTAATATTTCCACAATAATGATTCTCTGATCTTCACCATACACCCAGGGAGAGGTATAGAATAGAACTCAGCCAATTCCCTTGAAAGAAGAAAGGAAAATACAAGAGAAGCAATTATCAGAAGATGAAATACAAATTCACTTTAAAAATTGATGTGCCTACAATTTATTTTACACTAGAATTATTGGCAGAAGGAATTCACTGTCTCTTTCCTCTCTCTCTCTCTCTCTCTCTCCCCCCCCCCCCCCCCCATATGTCCATCTTGTGAACCTTTCTGTTGAAAGCTAGAGAGAGCTTGGCTGGGTGCATTGTGCGCAAGAGAGAAACATTGTTTTCCACTTTTACTTTATGAAAGGATTTTATAACTCACACTCTAGTGCTGTGGAGCTTTAGCAATGAATGTAGGTAGTGAGAGATATCTTCTGATGAATGCAAAGAGTACAGCTGTATACAAATGAGAATAATATGAACCACATGATAAACTATGATAGTGTGGGTCATAGAATCCCTTCAGTACAGAAGGAGGCCATTCAGCCCATCGAATTTGTACCTACCACAATCCCATCCAGGCCCTATTCCTGTAACCCCACACGTTTACCCTGCTAATCCCCCTGACACTAGTGTCAATTTACCACGGCCAATCAACATAACCTCCACATCTTTGGACTATGGGAAGAAACTGGAGCACCCAGAGGAACTCCACGCAGACACACAGAGAAAGTGCAAACTCCACACAGACAGTGACCGGAGGCCGGAAATGAACCTGGGTCCAAGGTGCTGTGGGGCAGCAGTGCTAACCACTGTGCCACCTTGCCGCATGGGACATTATTGTTACAGTTTGAATTATGTGTTCAATCAGTGAAGGTTGATATCCATTCAGATATTTTTTCCAGTCTATGTATTTAGAGTGTCATCAACACCATGGTCTCCATTTTCACACGATAAGAAAATATTTAATCTTATTTAATATTTAAATCTTATCTTGGAATCTCCATTGTCCTGAACATTAGAGGAAGGCATTAGCTATGAGGAGAGGTTGGAGAAACTTGGTTTGTTCTCACTGGAACGATGGAGATTGAGGGACGATCTGATAGAAGTCTACAAGATTATGAGAGGCATGGACAGAGTGGATAGTCAGAAGCTTTTTCCCAAGGTGGAAGAGTCAATTACTAGGGGGCACAGGTTTAAGGTGTGAGGGGCAAGGTTTAAAGGAGATGTATGAGGCAGATCTTTTACACAGAGTGGTGGGTACCTGGAACTCATTGCCGGGGGAGGTAGTGGAAGCGGATACGGTAGTGACTTTTAAGGGGCATCTTGACAAATACATGAATAGGATGGGAATAGACGGATATGGTCCCCGGAAGGGTAGGGGGTTTTAGTTCAGTTGGGCAACATGATTGGTGCAGGCTTGGAGGGCTGAAGGGCCTGTTCCTGTGCTGTAATTTTGTTTGTTCTTTGTTCTCCAAAAAGACAACCAACTTTGGCTGATATACAAATGGTGCAGAGGTACAGCCATAGAATGAAGTCAAGTACAATATGATAACATAATTTGAATTTAATTTTTCTTGAGCTGGGAGGTTGATTGATGTTGGACATGAGGAGATTGGTAACAGCAGGCTGCCCTGTGAAGCATGGGCTGTGTCCCTTAGACATTCTGGCAGATTAATTGGAAAGATTCCATTGTACATACTATCGAGAATAGTGTTGCTCCAAGGCAGTAATGTTCCTCAGTACTTTGATGACATTAAGTTTTCCTCTTGCTGGTACTACAGAGATCTTGAAGCTTTCACTGTGTTAAATGTCTGTGCACCCATGTGTTGCAGTTTTTACGTTTAGCCTGTTAATGGTAGAGACAATTATTTTCAGGGGCTGCATTTTACTGACCCCATGTTGGTGGGCAGGAAGATTGGGAGTTTAGGGAGGGGGCTTGGAAAAAAGTGGAGGAGCTTCATCAGCTATTGGGGCATTCCGGGAAGCAGGATCATGTTCCACAGGGACGCTTGGCCAACTGACACATTTTGTGGCTTCACTGGCATTTTGTCATTAGTTTCACATCCCCTCGTCACCTACGGATGATGCAAGCTCTATGGAGGCATCCAATCCTGAGGCAAGCCAGGGGGCCATGGGAGCCGGAGGGTCTGTTCCACAATGACAGGCCAAAGGTAGGAAAGGCTGCTCTCATGGCCCACACCATCTACCCGGAGGGATTTTCTCTCAGCTGTGACTTCACCCCTCTGAATTTGTCATTCTTATGCACAGCACATGAAGTGGCCTCATGTTCTCCGACCCGCCTCAGCAGTGCCCACTCACCCAGAGCTGCTGGTCTTCTGATTGATGGAGGTGGCCAATTTAAAGATCGCCACCATGAAGATTATGACAGCGAATCTCGGTGACGGCTTGTGCAGATTAAGGACCGCCGTTTAGTGCCAACATCAGGGTGTAGAAACTGATGGGAATATCCAGTGCCAAGTGAGATGCTAAAATGATTCATGTTCAAGGAGTGTTGCAGGAGAGTTTTTAACAACATCAACTCAGTTTTTACAATTATGCTCAATTTCCCAATTTAGCGAATGAATCATTTGGATTTTATATAACATATATAATATATATGTTTGAAGGGATTTTACTTTTGCCAGTTTTCTCATTTGCTTTCCTCAAGGTGACTCGCTTTAACTGCCCTGAACCATACTAAATGTAATTTCTTCAAGGGTGGCACAGTGACACAGTGGTAGGCACTGCTGCCTCACAGCATCAGGAACCCGGGTTCGATTCCCGGCTTGGGTCACTGTCTGTCTGGAGTTTGCGCATTCTCCCCGTGTCTGCTTGGGTTTCCTCCCACACTCCAAAGATGTGCAGGTTAAGGATGTAGCACTGTAATGGAGTGAGAACTACACACATCAAGACTTTGATCATGCAATGCTACACTGGTCAAACACAATAAATTCATAACTATAGTGCTGCGAACCAGAGGACACAAATCTAAAGTGATTGGCAAAATAACCAAAGGCGAGGTAAGGACAAAAAAATGTTCACGCAGCAAGCAGTTAGGATCTGAAAGACACTGCCTGAGGGTACAGTAGGAACCCTCCAAGCCTGCACCAATCATGCTGCCCGACTGAACTAAAACCCCCTACCCTTCTGGGGACCATATCCCTCTATTCCCATCCTATTAATGTATTTGTCAAGATGCCCCTTAAAAGTCACTACCGTATCCGCTTCCACTACCTCCCCCGGCAATGAGTTCCCCTGCACATGGATTGGCCATGTTAAATTGCCCTTAGTGTTGGGGGGGCTAGCTAGGATAAATGCATGGGACTATGGGGATTGGGCCTGGGTGAGATTGTGATTGGTGCAGATGGACTGAATGGCCTCCTTCTGCACTGCAGGATTCTATGATTCAAAAATTTTAAGTAACAAGGGAATGGAGAAAAAGTGGATAGAATGATGCTAATGTAAGATTTACTTATTTTATTCCTGGAACACTTTAACATCTGAAACAAATTTTTATTTTTGTGATACTGTGCAAAGGGGTGACAGAGTGAAAATGTAATTTAAATCAACGTTCATAGAATCGTTACAGCACAGAAGGCCAGTTTGCCCATCTTGTACAGGTGTACAAGAGCAATTTAACAAATCCTGCCTTCCTGTCACTCTGAATATTTTTTCTCTTCTCAATTCCTCCTCAAGTGCCATGATTGAATCTGCTCCCACTGTACCCTCAGGCAGTGTCTTTCAGATCCTAACTGCTTGCTGCGTGAACATTTTTTTGTCCTTGCCTCGCCTTTGGTTATTTTGCCAATCACTTTAGATTTGTGTCCTCTGGTTCGCAGCACTATAGTTATGAATTTATTGTGTTTGACCAGTGTAGCATTGCATGATCAAAGTCTTGATGTGTGTAGTTCTCACTCCATTACAGTGCTACAGAAGCATACAGATATGGGTTTTCCATTCAGTTAAGTCATTTTGTTCGATGTGGAAGGGAGAGTTAAGGTGCTTTGTGCATTTTTCGGCCTTATCCCCTGTAATCAAATCACTTATGACAAGGTTGTGAAGACAAACAGCTAACCTCTGGTTTTAATTATTGGAAGAACTTCTGTGCACAGCATTGCACCTCAGATTTCCAGTTTCACGAGCACTAATTTGAAGCACCATATAACTTTTTTTGATTAACTATCATTTCTATGAAGTTTTACATTATTTTTACCTGAGCTTTCCCCCTTTTAATGTCCCCCACAGCTTCCTCTCTGCATTACACTGCAGCTGAGAGGGGACAAGGATTTCACTATCGCAGGTCTCAATGCGACTTTACAGTTGCGTTGAGACCTGTGACAGTGAATTCATCTCAGTATCCCTGGGCTAGGAAGTGGGAAAATTAACTAGATTTCCCCTCCTGATTGCTACCAAGTTATGCATGGTAGGAGCATGTGTGTGTTGAGTTTGGATGCAATGTCCTCCAAAACATGTGACGCTCACTATGGAGAAGTGTGTTTCTCCAGAGATGGTTTGTTGTATTTTCACTCCTGCACAGGTGGAATGCTGAACTTGTACACAATACATTTTATGTCTATCTGTGTTCATTGTGAGCTTGCAGGATTGGAAACATCTAATTTCTTCATTATATCCAAATGTGTGAAATAATTGGGGCGGCACGGTAGCACAGTGGTTAGCACTGCTGCTTCACAGCTCCAGGGTCCCGGGTTCGATTCCCGGCTCGGGTCACTGTCTGTGTGGAGTTTGCACATTCTCCTCGTGTCTGCGTGGGTTTCCTCCGGGTGCTCCGGTTTCCTCCCACAGTCCAAAGATGTGCGGGTTAGGTTGATTGGCCAGGTTAAAAAATTGCCCCTTAGAGTCCTGGGATGTGTAGGTTAGAGGGATTAGCGGGTAAAATATGTGGGGGTAGGCCCTGGGTGGGATTGTGGTCGGTGCAGACTCGATGGGCCGAATGGCCTCCTTCTGCACTGTAGGGTTTCTATGATTCTATGATTCTAATTGACACATGCATTGCAGAGCTCACATTCAGTACCTTGTACTTTGAAATGTTTTGATGTTAAGTCACTATATAAAGGCAGGCTCTCCTTTGTCGCGGGTTTATTAAAATCCAAAATTAAATGACAAAAATAACACATTTATTCGGGTTTAAAACAACTTTACAAACTCCATGTCGGCTCATCTCACTTGGTGATTGATTCTTGTTCAGACACCAATTGTCCAGTGATTATCTATAAAATGCATATACTTGGACTGCTTTGAAACACTGGATGAAGCACACATTTGCACTGCCAGAGGTTGCAGCAACTATTTCACAATTTAAAGGGCTGTGCCTTAATGTCTGGCTGCTCTTCCCACTGACGATGCTTGTATTTTTTCAAACACTTCCTTGTATGTTTGCTCCTGGATTTGACTAAATCAACTTGATTATAATCCGAATCACTGGGTAGGGTGTTTTCAGCTGCTGGTCTACGTATAATCCTTGTTATATATTATCACCTTTACAACGTCCACCTCTTTGCTACAGGATTTCTCGAGATGTTAGGCACCCAGTGCTACAGGGGTAACTGCGCTGGTGATCTAAATTTGACAAATTGAAAGACCAATTTTAGTTTAGATTAACTGTTCCATTTTATTAGTCATGCCCACCTTTTGTGGTACATTCTTGTAGATATTCTGATGGAAATAAGCTGTTTCTACCAATTAACAATTTGTGCCAAACAGGACACTTAACAATGAGACTATCCAAAGACACTAAAACTGTATGATTACAGCAACAAGTAGTTCATTTGAGGACAGCTTTTCATCCTCTGGAATTAAACAAGCAACTACGGGCAGAAGCTTGTGCCTTCCCTCATGTCGACTTTGGGGGTAGGGGCATGGAGGAGTGTGGTTGGTGGGATCTTCCTTCCTACAGTCTGATTAAATCCGTGGCAATTAATGTACACTTAAGGGCCTCTTCCTGTTAGTGCTGGTATTCACCCAGTGACAGGCGAGGGGAGCTTACCGTGGAGGGAACACAACAAGGAAACACATGAGCTCCCAGAGGGGGCATGGAAACACTTATTCAAAGGCACTCAGTGCCTCTATGAAGGACAGGCATCAGGAAGAGGGCAGGACTTAGAGATAGGATGTATGCGCATTTAGAAAGGAATAAACTCATTAACGATAGTCAGCATGGTTTTGTGAGAGGGAGGTCATGCCTCACTAACCTGGTGGTGTTTTTTGAAGAAGTGACCAGAATGGTTGACGAAGGAAGGGCCGTGGATGTTGTCTATATGGACTTTAGTAAAGCGTTTGACAAAGTCCCTCATGGTAGGCTAGTGAAAAAGGTTGGATCTCATGGGATAAAGGGGGAGGTGGCTAGATGGGTGGAGAACTGGCTTGGTCATAGAAGACAGAGGGTGGTAGTGGAAGGGTCTTTTTCCGGCTGGAGGCCTGTGACTAGTGGTGTTCCGCAGGGCTCTGTATTGGGACCTCTGCTGTTTGTGATTTATATAAATGATCTGGAAGAAGGAGTAACTGGGGTGATCGTTAAGTTTGCGGACGACACAAAACTGGCAGGACTTGCAGATAGTGAGGAACATTGTCAGAGGCTACAGAAGGATATAGATAGGCTGGAAATTTGGGCAAAGAAATGGCAGATGGAGTTCAATCCTGATAAATGCGAAGTGATGCATTTTGGTGGGAATAATGTAGGGAGGAGCTACACGATAAATGGAAGAACCATAAAGGGTGTAGAGACGCAGAGGGACCTGGGTGTGCAAGTCCACAGATCTTTGAAGGTGACGTCACAGGTGGAGAAGGTGGTGAAGAAGGCATATGGCATGCTTGCCTTTATAGGACGGGGCATAGAGTATAAAAGTTGGGGTCTGATGTTGCAGATGTATAGAATGTTGGTTCGGCCGCATTTGGAATACTGCGTCCAGTTCTGGTCGCCACACTACCAGAAGGACGTGGAGGCTTTGGAGAGAGTACAGAGGAGGTTTACCAGGATGTTGCCTGGTATGGAGGGGCTTGGTTATGAGGAGAGATTGGGGAAACTGGGGTTGTTCTCCTTGGAAAGACGGAGGATGAGGGGAGACTTAATAGAGGTGTATAAAATTATGAAAGGCATAGATAGGGTGAACGGTGGGAAGCTTTTCCCCGGGTCGGTGGTGACGTTCACGAGGGGTCAGAGGTTCAAGGTGAAGGGGGGAGGTTTAACACAGATATCAGAAGGACATATTTTACACAGAGGGTCGTGGGGGCCTGGAATATGTTGCCGGGCAAGGCGGTGGAGGCGGACACACTGGGAACGTTTAAGACTTATCTAGACAGCTATATGAACGGAGTGGGAATGGAGGGATACAAAAGAGTGGTCTAGTTTGGACCAGGGAGCGGCGCGGGCTAATTGTTCTTTGTTTCTCGTTTCAAGGCTTCATTCTATGATCATCTTGCTGGTGCCAGTACAGAGCGAGACTGCGGATAGTTGGGAACCTGTCTCGGGGTCAGGGAATTCAGATGGTGTTCGTAAAGCAGAAGTGGAAATGAATAGGGTTGGGAAGCATTTTCTGATCAGGGCCAGTGTGATCTCCTGGACTCGTTTCGATCGCCTCAGGGGGTCGGAGAGGAATTTCCCAGATTTTTTTTTCCCCATATTGGCCCTGGGGTTTTCACTCTGGGTTTTCGCCTCTCCCTGGAGATCACATGGTCTGGAATGGGGGGGTGGGGGTGAGTTAATAGGTTGTGATGAACAAAGCATCGTAGCTGTGAGGGACAGCTCGGTGGATAGGATATTAGGATGTTGATAGGCTGGAAAATTGGGCGGGGATCCTGGATTCAGGATTCAATCCTGGACCGGGGAGCGGCGCGGGCTTGGAGGGCCGAAGGGCCTGTTCCTGTGCTGTATTGTTCTTTGTTCTTTGTTGTTGTTCTTGACTTGCTAAGAGGCAAACACTGCCCTTTTTGCTAATCTCCCCCATGCCCTTTCTGCCAATCTCTCCCTTACCGTTATTACTCACGTGTACTTGGGTCCCTTCTTGATCCAGCACTTGGCTGGGTGCAGTACTGGCAGCAGCCACTGCTTCCCCTGTGGTGGTGTTGAATATAGAAGAGCTGTGGCCAAAAAGAAGTTGACAGCTCCGAATGGGTGGGAATTCTGCCCCCAGGGTCCTTGATCTCAGGAGAAGGCCCACCACTGGCCTGTCAAGTGCTTCAATGACACAAAGTGAGGCAAGCTTTCCCAAAAGGCTGGTGGCCAAGGCCCCTGTCACCTCAACAAAATTCCTTCCTAGACTTGAATTGATCCAAATTCAATTCAGTCAACAACTTCCAGCCTTTAGCCTATTCATTTCAAATGAAGTTGTGCATAGACCATATGGATTAAACACAGGCTGGACACAGCCCAATCTTCCAAATTAGCAAACAAATCATCCCCCCCACATGCACTTTGGTAAGAAGAATAAAGGAGCTGATTGTTATTTAAATGGAGAAAGACGACAGAAAGCTGCAGTCCAGAGAGATTTGGGGGTCTTCTTGCATAAATCACAAAATGCAGCATGCAAGTTCAGCAGATAATAGGGAATGTAATTGGAAAGCTGGCCTTTACTTCAAAGGGAATGGAAGTTAAAATTCAGGAAGTCTTGCTAAAACGATATAAGGCACTAGTCAGACCACACTTGGAGTGCTGAGAAGAGTTTCAGTCCTTATCTAAGGATAAGGATAATACTGGCATTGGAGGCAGTCCAGAGAAGATTCACTAGGTTGATCCTGGATATGGAGGGATTGTCTTATGAGGGGAGGTTGAGTGGGTAGGACCTGTACTCTTGGAGTTTAGAAGAGTGAGAGGTGACCTTATTGAGACATACAGGATTCTCAGGGAACTTGACAGGATAGATGCTGAGAGGGAGAGTATAGGACCAGAGTAATGGGTCACCCACTTAAGACAGTGATGAGGAGAAATTTCTTCTTTGAGGGTAGTGAATCTGTGGAACTGTTTACCGTAGAGGGCTGGAGAGGCTGAGTCGTTAAGCATGTTCAAGGCTGAGATAGACAAGATTTTTACTCAGAGAATCAAGGGTTTTGGGGATAAGATGGGAAAGTGGAGTTGAGGATTATCATATCCGATCAGTCATGATTTCACTGAACAGAGGAGCACACTCAATAGGCTGAATGGTCTACTTCTGTTCCTACTTATGGTCATACATTTAGATAGAATTCAAAACCTTTTTAGGTCAGTGTAAAGATAATGGTAAAAATTTATACTGATCATTGTGCTTGGCAACATTGTAAACAAGAAAGAATCCAACCATCTCCCCTGACACCCTGCACACCACCTCCTTCTCAAGCAATTAGGAGTGGGCAGTAAATGCTGGCCTTGCCAATGGCACCCACATCCCATGAACAAATATAAACATGGGGTGATTTTACTGATGGGAATTTACATCAAAATCATAAACATGTTCCAAGAAACTTTTACAATTTTGCTAGAAACACTGGACATTGGAAATTTTCTTGCTCAATTTACATGACCCTCCTATTGTATCAGAGTGAAATCCTCCCAAATTCCACTGAGTTTCTGGCAGACTAAGTCAGTCCCTAGTGTGGGAAAAGAAACCTTCATTCCAGCTGTTTAGGCTTGATTTGAATACATTGACTAAGATGAAAGGGCAGTGGCCTCAAATACAGAATTATTTCAGTCTCAAAGTCTATTGTGATTGAAATGAGAACAAACTGTCGACTTGCATGTTACAGCATGGCAATCAGGGATTATATTAATTTCCATGAAGCCTAACATGACAGGATCAGTTTTTTTATCACTTAAACTCCTATTAGATTAGAGGGTATGAGCTATAAGGAGAAGCTGGACAAACTAGGGCTGTTTTCTCTGGAGTGGCGGAGGCTGAGGGGAGACCTGACAGAAGTCTGTAAAATTATGAGAGGCATAGATAGGGTTGACAGTCAGATTTTTTTTAGGGTTGAAATGTCTAATACTAGAGGGCATGCATTTAAGGTGAGGGGGGAAAGTTCAAAAGAGGGGCATGTTTTTTATACAGAGAATGGTAGGTGTCTAGAATGTGCTGCCAGGGGTAATGGTGCAGGCAGATACAATAGGGGCATTTGAGGGGTTTTTAGATAAGCACATGAATATGCAAGGAACAGAGGGATATGGAGCAAGGGCAGGCAGAAGGGACTAGTTTAACTTGGCGTAATGTTTGGCACAACATTGTGGGCCGAAGGGCCTGTTCCTATGTGCTTCTGTTCTATGTTTTATTGTTTCTCCAGAAAATATGCCTTTTTAAATCATCTGATGCCACGGCTTTAAGCAAAATGTGTGGTTGAAGTAGATTAGTAATGAAGTTCCTTAATGTACTGCTCCCGTAGTTCCCTTTGCATTTAATCATTTAGTGGTCAAAACAATGCTTTATTTCTTGTAATTTGTTTCTCACAGCGACCTTAAATGGAATGGAAAACCCAGAAAATGGTCCGCACGCGGACTGCCGCAATGGTTGTTAGCCTATTAGCTTTTCACTTTCAAGTGGGATTGCCCAGCAACTGACAAAATGCCTGTTATGTACCCCAAACCTCAAAAGCGCTTGCCAAGTTTCTGACTGTTTAAGAAATGTGTTTTTGGGTTGTAACTTACGGTTTCCAGTAAATGAGGAGGAACTCGGCAAAGCAGTTCCAGTTTGATGGGCCTATTCGCTTAGTTTCTGATTTTAAGAAACATGGCACCTGGGCTTAAAAGGAAGTTGTATTGTACGCAGCTGGCGAGCAGAAAAAAAAGTCTGCACTATATCACAATTTTGAACTCGCTGTAAAGATTTTAACCCTTTATCAGGTATTTTGTTTCTGAAACAATTATTTCGGTGGGTGAATTTTTATTTTACTTTCTTCCCCCCCCTTTCTGACATTCTTGCTGCTTCTGAATCCAAACAGAGCTAGCTCACACAAGCAGACATTTTGTGCAGGCAGATTTTTTTTTAATGCTTTTATTTTTATTTATTTATTTTTCTTAGCAGTACCTTTCTCTTCCTCCTCCTCTTCAGCATTCTCCAACATTTGGGTATCTCGCTCTACATATCGTATGCAGATTCCAAATCTAGAAAGTGCTCTTCAATTTATTATAATTGTTCTCAAATGGAATGGGTTTTCAGCATGGGGACCTCTTTCCAACAGTCTCCTGGTAGCTCAATCCAATGGACAGAAGGATTTTATTTTTGTAGAACACAGGGTTAACACTATCAGCACAGCCTGACTCCCACAAAAACAAATGTAGACAAAAGATAAAGAGGAAAGGACTGGGAGGTTCCTTTTTTGCAGTAAAAGGAATTCAAAACATGTTTTTCTCTTTTCTTTTAGCTTGCAACTAACTAATACAGTTATCTGGAGGTTTGGAACTGCCTTCATTCCCAAGGCATGTGGTCTATATCCCTTTTGTTTTGATTATGGAGATATTACAATGGCCAGCAAAAGCCACAGTTGTGTGAGTCATTGGCAGAAAGAAAAGTTGGCAGTTTAAAATGGACAAATTGGAAATTGGAGCTTATAAACAAGTGAGCCAATTTAGGAAATCCATGATGGATGTATTGTGTACGAATGGAGACTGGGACTTTCAACATAATATTTGCAGATCATCCAAGGTATTGCTCAACCCAATTCAAAAATTACATTGTTCTGGGAGATAGCATACAAGACATCGGAAAGACGTTTCTAGATTTGTGCAGCAACAACAACTTGACTTTACACAGCACCCTAAACGTAACAAAACATTCCAAGATGCCTCACAGAGGTGCTGTCACAGAAAATTTGACACCAAACAACGTAAGGAGATATTAGGACAGGTGGCCAAATGCTTGGTCACAGAGATAGGTGCTTCGGAATGTCTTAGCAGGAAAGCAAAGTCAAGAGGCGATGAAGTTTAGAGATGGAATTCCAAAGCTTAGGGCCCATGCAGCTGAAGACATCGCCACCAACGTTCCCTTCATTGTAGGATATATTCAATGAAGCACTGCCAATTGCATTGTTCCATCTATCTAGCCTGATACATATGCAATAGCTTCACATTCCATCTCCTTCCTATCACCTCAATGCAGTCACATCTCTGCCTATTCCTTTCTCACCATCCCCTCTCCTCTTGCTCCGATCATGTGTAGTCTCCAGTCCCACCCCCACCTCTTGCTTTCAACCATTTATAACCTATCTGCTTCCTTTTCCTTCACCCTTTCAAAGCCCAAGTCAGAATTATAAGCATTTAGTGACTATCTTTCTTCCTCTTTGTTGAAAGTGCTTATGGTATCTTTATCAATGCAACATCTGGAAGCTGATAAGCAGCATATGCTTATCATGCACTATTCTTCTATAGATAATATATAAACTACTGATAAGTAATATATTAAAATTACAATAAAGATTGTGATTATTCATTTATTAAAACAAAATGCGGGAAAGACTCAACAGATCTGACAACATCTGTGGAGAGAAACAGAGGCTGGAATTTTCTGGCTCTTCACATGGGGATCTTCTGGTCTCACCGATAGCACACCTCCACCGAGGGTTTCATGGAGGTGAGGTGTGTATTCAATGGGAAACCCCATTGTCAACGTTGGGACCAGAAGATCCCACTGCTGGCCAATGGTGGGCCGTCTCTTCTGCAGAAAATCCCACCCATAATTAATGTTTCGAGTCTGTAGGTCAGAGCTGAAGAAGAATCACGTGAACTCAAAACATTAACTCTGGGTGAAAGTTTCTCCAATATCGGCAAAGTCCAAAGTCGGGTGGGAAAAGTGTTGTTTAACATGCCAACGGCAATTGTGGCTTTTTACGCCATATAGGGATTTACTGCAAAAAGGCAGGCAAGGGTTCCATGATGTATCGTTGTTGGGTGGCCTCTGATTTACCCACTCTGCCATCCCCTCAGTGCTGCGATGATCCAAGCGCCACTTTTAAAGATCACCCCAGTGCACAGTGAGAACACTAGGAAATATTCTTCATCCAGGTGCATGCCCTGGCACCCCCTGATATCACCTTGGCATCATCTAGGCACCCCCTGGCACCACCCTTTATCCCCTGAGTGTGTAACCGCACTGTGAGTGCTGCGCTCAGGTGGCAGCAGCCCTGGGAGCACTGCTGGTCAGGTGCATGCCTTCGTCCTGACATCATGACACTGTGGATGTGATGTGGGGTTATGATTCCAGCATATGGCCCAATAATTATATGCAAATATACTACAATGAGGTTCCCAATGTTGAATGACAGGAAATGAGGTCTGCCACTGGCTGGGAAGGGGACAGTTGCTTCCTGTTTTTACATCAACGTGAAACGTGACTTTGGCCTTGTGATGTTTTCCACTCTTGTTGTCTGTCCGACGTGAATGAGAGCGGAAAATCTCAGCTGTTTCTCTTTCCACTGATGCTGCCAGAACTGCTGAGTCTATACGGCATTTTCTGTATTAATTTCAGATTTTCAACATCTGCAGTATTTTGCTTTCATTTTGTGATTATTCATCACGTGCTGCTAATTTGAGTGGTACGTGTGCATGTGTGTGTATGTTTTGATTTGATCTGATTTTATTGTCACATGTATTAACATACAGTGAAAAGTATTGTTTCTCGCGCGCTATACAGACAAAACATACCATTCATAGAGGAGGAAAGGAGAGAGTGCAGAATGTAGGGTTACAGTCATAGCTAGGGTGTAGAGAAAGATCAAGTTAATGCAAGTTAAGTCCATTCAAAAGTCTGACAGCAGCAGGGAAAAAGCTGTTCTTGAGTGACCTCAGACTTTTGTATCTTTTTCCCAAAGGAAGAAGGTGGAAGAGAGAATGTCCGGGGTGCGTGGAATCCTTAATTATGCTGGCTGCTTTGCCAAGGCAGTGGGAAGTATAGACAGAGTCAATGGATGGGAGGCTGATTTGCGTAATGGATTGGGCTACATTCACGACCTTTTGTAGTTCCTTGCGGTCTTGGGCAGAGCAGGAGCCATACCAAGCTGTGATACAACCAGAAAGAATGCTTTCTATGGTGCATCTGTAAACGTTGGTGAGAGTCGTAGCTGACATGCCAAATCTCCTTAGTCTTCTGAGAAAGTAGAGGCGTTGATGGGCTTTCTTAACTATGGTGTCAGCATGGGGGGATCAGGACAGGTTGTTGGTGATCTGGACACCTTGAAGCTCTCGACCCTTTCTACTTCGTCCCCGTTGATGTAGACAGGGGCATGTTCTCCTTTTACGCTTCCTGAAGTCGATGTCGATCTCCTTCGTTTTGTTGACATTGAGGGAGAGATTATTGTTGCCACACCAGTTCATCAGATTCTCTATCTCATTTCTGTACTCTGTCTTGTCATTGTGTGCGCGCACGTATATGTGTCATAAGTATAACAGCAATATCTATTAGTAGCTTGCAAAGTACTAGGAACATTGAATTTAAGATGTAGCTCCACAACTTAAACAGTCCTGCCGAATGAGCTGATATGCTAATATTAGTAACATAATATTCATCCTGTAATGTCATCCAACTTTGTGTAGACAGTGATGTCTTGAAAGATTGTTGGACAGATGCATTTTCAGCAGAGTTGTCCCAGATGTTCAAGACAATCATTGGTTCATGTAAAGTGAATATATTCATAATCCACAGGCCTTACATTTATTATTTTCAATGGACTTAACTTTGTCAAGTGTAAAATATAATCTATTACATCTTGAAGAAAAAAAATAATGACATTGAAGTAAATCTAATAGACTCTGTTATGTTTACCTTGTTAGTGCCAGAACAAAACTCTGTTTGACCCCACTGTAGGTCTCAAAGGATTTTGATGGTATGTCTTCATAACTGACCATACCTATCATGTTGTCATGGAAAGCGAAGATCACAATGAGCAGCTTCTGCAGGCAGCCAATTTACTCCAGCAGTTTAGTAGACCATTCCTCCTCACATGGTCAAATGCCTAACTGAGATGGATGAAGGAATATAGAGTGGACGCCTTTATTCACAGCATATCTTTTGCAGCTGCTGCAGAGTAGATGTTGCGGATCTTCCAGTTCTGAAACCACACTTGGATTTGGGATGGATGCCTTCAACCAGGATCTGCAGTCTGACAAGGGCAACATGGGCAAATACTTTTCCTATGATGCTCAGCAGTGAGATACCTCAATAAATGTGCACATCACTTGGATTACCCTTGTTCTTGTACAGGATCACAATCTTTGCATCACGCATATTCTTAAGCATTGCTCCCTCTCTCATGGAGATGCTGCAGGAGTGCTGGTTCAGCCAGTTCAGCAGCTGGAGCTTTACCTGTGAGAAGCAACTGGATATCTTTGCTAAGCTACGCCATAGGGGTTTCATCTACTCGGTGCAGCATCTGCAAAAGATATGCTGTGAATAAAGGCGTCCACTCTATATTCCTTCATCCATCTCAGTTAGGCATTTGACCATGTGAGCAGAGATGGTCTACTAAACTGCTGGAGAAAATTGGCTACCTGCAGAAGCTGCTCCAAAGATAAGGCTGAAGCATTCGCTACAACATTCAAGCAGAAGTGCTGAGTGGCTGATCCATCTCGGCCTCCTCCTGAGATTCCCAGCATCACAGATGCCAGTCTTCTGCCAGTTCGATTCAGTTCACGTGATATCAGGAAATGCTGAAGGCACTGTTGCCTTCACCATTTTCTCAAGGGCAATTAGGGATGGGCAATAGAGACCCACATTCCATGAAAGAATTTTTTAAAAGGCAGGTTTTCTCTGGTTTTCGGAGTTCCTCAGTGGCAGTATTCTCCCTAGAGTTCAACAGTTTTTCACCCATCTTGCCAACTGTTTATTGGAGTCAGTGTTGACCTTCCCTGACTTTGTTTGCAGAAGAGATGTTTTCTTTACTGACGAACCTGTTGACTTTTTGATCCCATCATAATCCCTCGCATTCCCAGTGTCTTAGGACATCTGGATATTCTGGGAAAGCTGTAATCAGTATTCATTTGCCTATCACCTGGCAGTCTGTTCAGAATCTTCTTGCTGGATCGCTCTTGTAATTGGTGAGCAGATCCGTCGACTTCAGTGACGGGTTCTACCACAGTGAAGTTAGCCTTGAACTCAGGCTGCATTTTTTTGCTTGTTTCCATATATTGTGAGTGGGTGGGATTTTCTGGCTGCGCTGAAGGTGGTGGGTGGGATTTTCTGGCTGCGCTGAAGGTGGTGGGTGGGATTTTCTGGCTGCGCTCACCCCAAAACCGGGAAATCCTGCCCGATGTCAGCAGGCCTTTCCATGGTCCATCCCTCGCCAGCTCCGATTCCCATGGTGGACAGAACGGGAAAATTCACCCCGATGTCTCTAACTATGTGCCTCTTTTCCTCTTCACCCTGTGTACAAATGCTGGAGAGCACCTGTTCAAGTCAAGGCAAGGAACTGTTGGTTTTTATCTCGGTAGACACTATGGCTGAGCTTGATATGAGGTTGACGTTTCTGCTTTGAATGAACAAGTTTCAAGGGTTGCATCCTCACCCTAGCGCACATCAGGGAGCGATCTATATGACAGTCGGAACTGTGGTAGTTGTGCGTGTTGTGAATGCTGTTCAGAGAGTCAAGCCTGGTGATGATCAAATCCAGCTGGTGTCAATGCCCTGATCTTGGATGCCTCCTGGACAACTTGTGGCATGGTTTGCTCTGAAAGGAGGTGCTGGTTACATAACTTGTGGTATTTTAAAACTCAAATAGTCCTCGTATATCTTTCCCAAATCATGATATCTGAGGCAGAAGGGTCATGCCCTGTGGTCCATGTGCAGTCTTGTATTGAAATCTCCAGTTGGTAAAACTTGTGACTTAAGGGTTCTGCTGATAGCACTCAAGCTCTTCCTAGAACTTCAAATACATCTAATTATTTTTTTTCAGTGATCCGCTCATGGCAAGCTTGGTGTCTTGTAGGGAAACTAAGTAACTGTTCAGCTTATCAAGTTCCATGTTGATCACAGCCAACTTGCATGCATTATTAATCAGCTGCAAGCCATCTGTCAGCCCTGATGTTCAAGCTTGCAGGCACTCTAAGCTTCAAGCACCCTTTGAACCAGATGGACCATGGGTTTTTCAGCACTTTGCAGTTGGGGGACGACCTGACTTGAGGCGGGTGGTAGCTGATCAGTCAGATGCGCTGGTCCCTTCCAGTGTCACATACAGCCAGTAATAACCGTTCTCTTTGCCAATCAAGATGGCCTTATCACTCGTACTGCTGTCTCTCCTGTTATGTTAACACTGCAACAAATCTGGAGTGTACTCTCCGGGGTGAAAGCCCAGGCAAAATTTACAAAGACCTTGGATTGCCCAAACATCAGGGATCCCTCTTGACCTGTCCTCTTGGGTCTGGAGGAATGTAAAGCATTGCATTTGGCAGCAGCTTATTTGAAGAAGTTGCCGGAAAAAATTACATATTTAGACATCTGTGTACATTTGGACTCCACTCTATTTTTTAGTCAGGGCTTACTCTCTCGTTCTCCTCCCAATGTTTCCACAAGTCAGTGGGAACATCACCTATTGCTGGGAGCTTGTTTCATGAATGCCAGTGCATGTCACATGCTGGTGGGTCGGCACACTGCATGTTTCGGTGCCAAAGCTGCTTTGTATTCCTCTGAAGCTTTAGACCAGACTGTGTTTGACTCAGTTTCTGCGTGTCATCCTGAGGAAGTTCACCTTAAGGAATTGTTGATCGAGAGACTGTGTACTGACAGGGAGTGATCGACACATTTTGCTCTCCATTGCTACTAGCCAGTGGTATAGACTGAAAATGTGAATACAACCAAAAAAATGCACGTGCTAATTCGCTTCACCCATTGACATTGACCTTTTGGACATAGTCTAGGAAGGTGCATGAGGAGATCTACAAGGAGAAAGTGAAACAGAGCACCCAGAACAAGGACAATACCATTTTTAGTCAAGTATTTGCAATAAATAAAGGCTGATTCAACCAAAGAAAGTCACTTCATATCTGCCTCTTTTTTTTCCCAGCACACCCTCAGAAAAGTTGAAAGCTTCAGGCAAGTTCTTCCACAAAATAGAATGGGGATTGTTGATTCCTATAATCTAACCCGCAAAAGTTGAAAACATTTGTGATTTTTATTAATGACTTAGAGGAGGGGGCTGAAGGGTGGATCAGTAAATTTGCTGATGACACCAAGATTGGTGGAGTAGTGGATGAGGTGGAGGGGTGTTGTAGGCTGCAAAGATATAGGATGCAAAGCTGGGCTGAAAAATGGCAAATGGAGTTTAACCCTGATAAATGTGATGTGATTCATTTTGGTAGGACTAATTTAAATGTGGATTACAGGGTCAAAGGTAGGGTTCTGAAGACTGTGGAGGAACAGAGAGATCTTGGGGTCCATATCCACAGATCTCTAAAGGTTGCCAGTCAAGTGGATAGAGCTGTGAAGAAGGCCTATAGTGTGTTAGCTTTTATTAACAGGGGGTTGGAGTTTAAGAGCCGTGGGGTTATGCTGCAACTGTACAGGACCTTGGTGAGACCACATTTGGAATATTGTGTGCAGTTCTGGTCACCTCACTATAAGAAGGATGTGGAAGCGCTGGAAAGAGTGCAGAGGAGATTTACCAGGATGCTGCCTGGTTTGGAGGGTAGGTCTTATGAGGAAAGGTTGAGGGAGCTAGGGCTGTTCTCTCTGGAGCGGAGGAGGCTGAGGGGAGACTTATTAGAGGTTTATAAAATGATGAAGGGGATAGATAGAGTGTACGTTCAAAGACTATTTCCTCAGGTGGATGGAGCTATTACAAGGGGGCATAACTATAGGGTTCATGGTGGGAGATATAGGAAGGAGATCAGAGGTAGGTCCTTTACGCAGAGAGTGGTTGGGGTGTGGAATGGACTGCCTGCAGTGATAGTGGAGTCAGACACTTTAGGAACATTTAAGCGGTTATTGGATAGGCACATGGAGCACACCAGGATGATAGGGAGTGGGATAGCTTGATCTTGGTTTCAGATAAAGCTCGGCACAACATCGTGGGCCGAAGGGCCTGTTCTGTGCTGTACTGTTTGTTCTATGTTCTATGCGCAGAAATAAGAAAGAATGAAGAAAGAACTAGAATTCCTCAAATTTCTTACAATTCTAAGTGAGCTCTCAATTCAAAGGAAACCTTTACTCGAAGCAACAACATCTACTGGAAAATGCGAACAAATAATTTCCCACTTTCTACAACTCCTCCTTAACACTGTGGTTATCTTTTATCGTAACTGTCTTACTTGATCTAGTTCCTAATCTGCTGCTGTTATGGTGAGATAGAATATTCAAAACTGCTCAGCCTGAAATAAATAGTTAAATATGAAAACTTTATATGTGACTTTTAAAAAAAATAATCTAGCAATGTCAGGTTAGAAGTATTTGAACAGGATGAAAAATTAAGTAAAATAAGGAAGTTATGCCACAGAAAAAGATTATAAGTGCGTCAGCAATGAGAGAACTGACAGTGCTGACTGTAATTGGCTAGTACACACCCTGTGCAGAACTGTGCTATGAGTTTCCAGGAACCAGAGCTATTGAAAATATCTAAATTTTAAATTTGTGGCAGCGTGCTGAGCGACCACATGCACCTGCATTAGGTGCAAGATACACGTTTGGCTGTTTCAGGTATTACTGAATGTGAGGGATTAACATAAGATCAGAGATGGCTACCTCAACATCAGGTGGTCAAAAATCATGAGAAACAATGTACACAGGCTGAGAACAAACATAGGATAATGAATTAGCATACATTATTTGGATGTTGCAACTAGCCTCACAGCTTCATAATGATGTCCGCAGTGCACATGCAAACTTTGAGGGGTGAATTGAGCCGGTTGACATATTAATGCACGTGTTGGTTCATATGCAGTGAACCTCTACTGAAATGTTACAGAACAGTGAGTGAGCACTGCTCATTTGATACCAACAGTGTAATTCTGGAAATCAGCACTCCAGCCATTCCCTCCATTGGAACATCCCGAGGCTGGATGACAGAGTGGGTGTCAGATCCAATATTCTATAAATAGTACCAATTGCCACAGCCACTGGTTAAATCATCACACTTCTAACACTCGCCCATAAACAACACCACTTAGAAATCATAGAAACCCTACAGTACAGAAAGAGGCCATTCGGCCCATCGAGTCTGCACCGACCACAATCCCACCCAGGCCCTGCCCCCATATCCCTACATATTTTACCCGCTAATCCCTCTAATCTACGCATCCCAGGACACTAAGGGGAAATTTTAGCATGGCCAATCAACCTAACCCGCACATCTTTGGACTGTGGGAGGAAACCGGAGCACCCGGAGGAAACCCACGCAGACACGAGGAGAATGTGCAAACTCCACGCAGACAGTGACCCAAGCCGGGAATCGAACCCAGGTCCCTGGAGCTGTGAAGCAGTAGTGCTAACCACTGTGCTACCATGCCGTGTAAATTCCCCTCCAAGCCACTCACCATCCTGACTTGGAAATATATCACCATTCCTTCACTGTACCTGAGTCAAAATCCTGGAACTCCCTCCCCTAACAGCACTGTGGGTTTACCTACATTACATGGACTGCAGCAGTTCAAGAAGAGAGCTCACCACCATCTTCTCACTGGCAATTATAGATAGCTAATAAATGCTGGCCTGGCCAGCAGAGTCCACATCCCTGTTGGGGGGAGGGAGTTCCAGGATTTTGTCCCAGGTATAGTGAAAGAACGATGTATGTATACAATCAAGTGACAGTTTTGTACCTTCATCGCTTCTTGGTGTTCCTTCTCTGCCTGTCTGTTGCGCCTCTTAGGTTTCTGAAAGGAAAAGCACGCAAGGGTAAAGTTGAGGTTCAGGGAGAGAAGGAAAGTAAGAACTGTCTATTTACAACATCTGCAGCTTGTAAATCAGAAGAATGTGTAGGGTGACAGGAGAGTGGGATGTGAGAAGGAGAATTAGATATGAGGATACCAGCATCTTCAGTGGTTTCAGCCAGGTGCTGGCTACAGCCTCCACAATGGGCTTACCCTCCATGGAGTTGAAAACATGCAGGAATGCCTACCCCCTTCTGGTTAACTCCTGTTGCCTCCAGTTGTGTGGTGCCTCGTCCTGCAAGAGAGAGGGAGAAGTATGTCAGTGTGTGTGATGCAATTTATTTGGCTGATGTGGTTTTGATTGAATAGCTAGTTGTGTGTGCAACCTGTGAAAGATGGGTGTGAGGCTTACAGTAGTGTTAAGGTGTGAGGGTGTGGTGAACCATATAAATGAAAGGTATGAGGCCTGATTGATAGAGATTTTTTATTCATCCATGGGTTGTCGGCTTTGCTGCCAGGCCAGCATTTATTGCCTGTCCATAATTGCCTATGAGAAGATGGTGGTGGTGAGCTCTCTTCTTGAACCGCTGCAGTCCATGTGTGTAGGTACTCCCAGTAAGAAGTTTAACAACACCAGGTTAAAGTCCAACAGGTTTATTTGGTAGCAAAAGCCACACAAGCTTTCGGAGCTGCAAGCCCCTTCTTCAGGTGAGTGGGAATTCTGTTCACAAACAGAGTTCCCACTCACCTGAAGAAGGGGCTTGCAGCTCCGAAAGCTTGTGTGGCTTTTGCTACCAAATAAACCTGTTGGACTTTGACCTGGTGTTGTTAAACTTCTTACTGTGTTTACCCCAGTCCAACGCCGGCATCTCCACATCATGTAAGTACTCCCACAGTGCTGTTAGGGGAGGGAGTTCCAGGATTTTGTCCCAGGTATAGTGAAGGAATGGTGATATATTTCCAAGTCAGGATGGTGAGTGGCTTGGAGGGGAATTTATAGCCGAATGTTAGGGGTGTGGTGATTTAAGCAGTGGCTGTGGCAATAGGTACTATTTATAGAATATGGCATTTGAAGATGACCCTTATTAGTCATGTGAAATGATTGAACCTTTTATGCTAGCGCATTCAGGCCCTTGGGATTTGGTGCCTGGCGTTGATGACTATATGCTACCACTGTTTCCTGGCCATGTGTCTGACGGGCCCCCTTCTCCCTGGTGAATAAAGGACATTTCTCCCCCTTTCCACCACCTTCACCAGAAACTGCAGGACAGCGATTGCATTGCTCAGAGCTCGTGGCCTCCTTTGTTGTGCCATTCCTCACTCTTTTTCTTGTCAATTTTTCTTCAACTCTAACCCCCAGCATCTGCTTCAGCCACAATACATATCTCCTTTAAGAGATGGGCGGCATGGTAGCACAGTGGTTAGCACTGCTGCTTCACAGCTCCAGGGACCTGGGTTCGATTCCTGGCTTGGGTAACTGTCTGTGTGGAGTTTGCACATTCTCCTCGTGTCTGCGTGGGTTTCCTCCGGGTGCTCCGGTTCCCTCCCACAGTCCAAAGATGTGCGGGTTAGGTTGATTGGCCAAGCTAAAATTGCCCTTAGTGTCCTGGGATGTGTAGGTTAGAGGGATTAGTGGGTAAATATGTAGGGATATGGGGGTAGGGCCTGGGTGGGATTGTGGTCGGTGCAGACACGATGGGCCGAATGGCCTCTGTGCTGTAGGGATTCTAAGATTCTAAGAGAGATAGGCCAGCATTAAGTAATGTAGGTGAGCTTTAAGTGACGCCAGTCATTCATGATTGTTCCTGTGTCCAGACAGTGTACAACATGATTAGCATTGGTTGGACACAGAGATCACTCAAACAGACAGCATGAGGATAGCACGCTGGCTGTAATGCAATCAACGGATATGGGTTAATTGCACATTGTGATCCCCACACCAGTTTTCGGAACTATCCAATTTAGTCTCAAATCAGTATGTTGAAGATCGACTTTCCTTATTCTGATGCTGTAATAACTTGAATTCTAACCATTTATTTGTTTATCCCCATGTATTTTGCTGCAAGGAAAGCAAAACTAAGAAATACATGAGTAGTAATTACACCAAATAATGGAGTACAAATCAGTAGAAGTTGCATGAATTTACTAGGATAATAAACACCTCAGTCGACATTTGAAAGATAGTTATGATGGATTCTCAGATGCAGTGAGAATGTGCTACATGGGAAGCTTAGAGCACAAATTGTACCATTTACAAGATATATAAGGCTATTTATTAGGACTCAAAACAGGAAGATAAGTATTAAATCCTTTTGTCATAGTAGTCTGGATATCCACCTGTTGACATGTATGTTATCTTTCTCCTATTCATCTTGTTCAGTCCAATAAAAGAGCTTGTTTATCCTTCAGCTTCCAGTTCTAAAAGCTGTTCACCTGCAATGTTAATTTTTTTCTTCCATTCTTGAACACAGAGGTAGAAACCTATCTAATTCTAGCAGGGTAAGACAATGTAGATTCAGAAAGAATGTTCCCGATAGTGGGGGAGCCACTATCGGGAACATTGAACGAGGGGGTCATAGTTTGAGGATAAGGGGTAAACCTTTTAGAACTGAGATGAGGAGAAATGTCTTCACCCAGAGGGTGGTGAATGTGTGGAACTCAGAAAGTGGTTGAGGCCAAAGCGTTGTCTGATTTCAAGAAGAAATTAGACATAGCTCTTGGGGCTAAAGGGATAAGGGGGAATCAGGCTATTGAATTTGATGATCAGCCATGATCAAAATGAATGATGGAGTAGGCTCAGAGGGCCGAATGGCCTACTCCTGCTTCTAGTTTCTATATTTCTGAGGCGACCATAACACATTTGCTGCATTTTCAGTGTTGTATTTCAGATTTCCACCATTTGCAGTTTATTATGTTTGTGCAAAGTATTAAAATATGTGGACGAACCTTTAAAATCTGGCAAACAGTCACTATTTTAGGATTGCATCTCCAAATTGTAACAATTTCCCTCCCTTTTACTCACTAAATATCTTCTTGCCACCGGAAGAACATTAGTGCCACTTAAACAAAAATAAGGTAGGAAATAAGTAGCTTTATCAGATTAAACCTCTGGCTGATATATTAATTCTCAGTGCAGCGTCATTGTGCAGAACATAGCTCAATGAGGTACAGCGATTTTATTTTTTAATCACAGTATTTAAGCTGACAGTTGGTCCTAATCAGTTTTTAAAATAATTTTGTCGGCACTTTTGGTGGAGCATGAGTAAGGATTGGGAGTTGACAGGCAGTGAAATTCAGAAATATTTTGTGCTGCTTATTGCAAAATGATAACAGCTGACAGTAAAGGCAGTGGGTGTATAACCACAGAAGGGAGTTTCTTAATTCTAAGGAACTCGAGTAGCAGAAAGGCTATGGAAAGCAAAGGACCTCTGGGAAGAATGACTTAGATGGAGGATTCTTTATTAAGAAATATGACACCATCAGCTGCTAAAAGTATTACCACAAACTCCATTCGAACATTATCTTGTGGTGCTTATTTTGCCCAGTTGTTTACACTCTTTGGTTGCATATCTGGAAACCACTTTTTCTGAGAATTTTAAGACCGATGCAATTACTTTATAACGGTAACAAACGGATGATAAGAAGGGGAACATTTAAAAATAAATTGAGGAGTGTATTTTTCACCATTTGCTAATTTCACAAGGGGGAAAAATGGACAAATGAAGCAGGGGACATAGGTCTTCTGTTCGTCTTTAAATGCCGATTAATTATTCAGAGTTAAATACGATACAATCAATGCGTCATCTTTTTCAAAAGGAAAATGCTGGCTTCTCCACTGGTGTCTGCACTATATTCTTTTTTCTCCTTTTAAAATAGATTGACAACATAAGAGTTGGATTTCCACAGAGGTTCCCCTGTTCGCTCAGTATATCTTTGCAAAAGGAGCTGGGACAATCCTGGAAAAAATGATGCAGCTGCAATTTGCAGAATTTCTATGGGATTTCTGCAGCTCTTCCTCCAAAAATTACTTTTGTCCACTTGGGGAAGCCCTGCAGAAAATCAGCCCCTTACTTTATGCAGTTAGCCAGATTTTCTAATGTAAATGTTAAACAACATCAGGTTTTCCAGTTACTGAAATGGAGATCACAAATGCATGATGCCCAGATATCGATGGCTGCATTATTGGATTTAGAACCACAAAAAAAATCAATATTATGTTCAGATTGTATAATGTGTTGAGATTCCAGGAATATTGGTAATTTCTTGATAATTACTGGTTATTTGATAGGAATGCCTTTTCTTCAGCCAGCTAAGGTTCAGTTGATAGCTCTTGCCTCTGAGTCAGAAGGTTGTGGGTTCATAGATTTTGCAATCAAGGCAGACACTCTATTGCAATACTAAGTGAGTGCTGCACTGTCAAGAGCCACCTTTTGGATGAAATATTAAAGTGAACCCCAGATTCTCCCTCTCAGATTAAAAAAAAATCCCGCAACACGATTTGTAAAAGAGCAGGGGAGTTATCTAATGCCCTGGCTAACATTTAACCCTCGACCAACATTATCTTGTCATTATTCCTTGCTATGTCTGCAAATTGGCAGCTGTGTTTCCTACATTAAACAGCGACATAACTTCTCAACTTGTACGTCCTGTCCTTACTTTTACATTTGTACTTCAAGTTCCTATGTCTGCATATATAATAGGACCAATAGGATTAATTCTGGCTTTGCATGATAGCATAAAGCAGATTGGCTGCTAGTTCTATGTCTCTCTTAGTTATCAGTTCATTTAACTCAATAAAAAACAAACACATGAATTAGGAGCAGGAGTAGCCATTTGGCTCCTCAATAAGATCGTGGCTTATAACTTCAACCCCACATTCCTGCCTACCCCTGATAACCTTTCACACCCCCTCCTTGTTAATCAAGAATTTCATAGAAATCATAGAAACCCTACAGTGCAGAAGTAGGCCATTCGGCCCATCGAGTCTGCACCGACCACAATCCCACCCAGGCCCTACCCCCATATATTTTACCCGCTAATCCCTCTAACCTATGCATCTCAGGACTCTAAGGGGCAATTTTTAACCTGGCCAATCAACCTAACCTGCACATCTTTGGACTGTGGGAGGAAACCGGAGCACCCGGAGGAAACCCACGCAGACACGAGGAGAATGTGCAAACTCCACACAGACAGTGACCCGAGCCGGGAATCGAACCTGGGACCCTGGAGCTGTGAAGCAGCAGTGCTAACCACTGTGCTACCGTGCCGCCCTTAACCACTGTGCTACCGTGCCGCCCTTGTTTATTGTTCAATTTATCTTGTTCAGCCTTAAAAATATTCAAAGGTTGTGCTTTCACTGCCTTTTGAGGAAGAGAATTCCAGAGACCCACAATCCGCTGAGAGAAATAAATTCTCCTCATCTCTGTCTTAAATGAATAACCCCATATTTTAAATCAGTGACTCCCCTAGTTCTAGATTCTCCAACAAGAGGAAACATCCTCCCCACATCGACCCTGTCAATACCCCTCAGGATCTTAAAGGTTTTGATCAAGTCACCTCTTACTCTTCTAAACTCTAGTGGCTACAAACCTAACCTTCCAACCTTTCCGAGTAAGACAACCCACCCATTCCTGGTATTAGTCTAGTAAACCTTCTCGGAACTGCTTCTAAAGCATTTATATTTGTCCTCAAATAAGGAGACCTATACTGTACACAATTCTCTAAATGTAATCTCACCAATGCCCTGTACAACTGAACCATAAGATCCCTACTCCCTAACAGTCAGACGTATCCAATATTGCTTGTTTTGTTGCACCACCTAAAGTTTAAAATACTTCCCCAATCCATCTGTATAAATGTGTCATTCTGTAATTAAACCTTCCCACCACTAATGGAACTGCAATATTTCTGTTGGAGTTTTGGTATAATTAAGGCATTACAAGTTTGCATAGACAACGTCTAATAAATGTGGATATAGAAATGCAATTGGAAAAAAAAATGACAACACGCTTGTAGATGCAATATCTTTAATATATAGCTTTCACATCACAGTTTGTACATCTCTTCAATGTATCGGTATGTATTTGACAGTTAAAGGCAGTATGAGGCTGAAATTTTACCAGCACGCCCACCCCGAATCTGGGGGTGGGCGAGGCTCGGGGACCGGCATTCTCCGTTGGGATCTTCGGCGGGATCATATGAAACTCGGGCGGCCGTGCCAGTAAAATTCCGTCCTTAATGTTTGCTACTTGTATTAGTTTCTGCCACTTTCAGAGAGGAGGAGAATTCTGAGCTCAGATAGATTTAATAGCTGAAGTAAAGTAAAGCAAGATTTCCTGTTTGTTATCCTAGGAACTATATCAAAAACGACACAGTGGTTAGCACTGCTGCCTCACAGCATCAGGGTCCCGGGTTTAATTCCGGCCTCTGGTGACTGTGTGGAGTTTATACGTTCTCCCTGCGTCTCCGTGGGTTTCCTCTGGGTGCTCTGGCTTCTTCCCACACTCCAAAGATGTGCAGGTTAGGTTGGATGACCATACTCAATTAACCCTTAGTGTGAGGGGGACTAGCAGGGTAAATATTTGGAGCTAAGGGGATAGGACTTGGGTGGAATTGTTGTCAGTGCAGGCTCGATGGGCCTCCTTCTGCACTGTAGTGATTCTATGATTCTGTATCAGATGAAGATGGTCTCAAGGCTGTAGCCTACATTCACTCACCAGTGAGTGTGGGTTAAAATATGGAAGCTGAGATATTCAGCGCGAGGGTAGAAAAGATCCAGAAATATCTTGAGCAGGCATCTCCGGCCATGCTCGCCTCAAAACCGGAGAATCACGCTCGAGGTCAATGGATCTTTCCATGGTCCGCTCCCAGCCTGCTACAATTCCTGTGCCGGGCAAGATGGGAAAATTCCCATCCTTATCCCCAGAGCTATATATAATAGCCTTCAGTGCTTTGCTGCACATTGTGCTGTTAGACTGCATCTTTCTACATTAGTACAGAGCTAGATGTTCTTAAGTCTTTGGCTGAGGTGGAAAAAAGTTATTTTGGACTTGCTTTTCATGGAGTCAAGCTGTCTCCATTGAGGGGTGAAGAGATGACTGGGACCCAATTCAGGGATTCTTAATCGCATTCCTGGGATTTTGAATTTTCAAGTGTCTTTTAAGGGCACAGGCTGCACTGAATCATGAACCTGCACAGCCCACCAAGACGCATTATGCACTATTGGCTGAGAGCCCAGACATCCATTGAAGTATTGAAACATCTGAGCCCCAGAGAAAACATTGCTTAATTGACAGCCCTGGCTCTATGATCTTGTTTATTGACCTGTAGTATAAAAGAGTTTTCAAGAAAGTGTAAATTTATCAATGAATGCCTTTCTTTTTTTCTTTTACACATACTATTGTCACTATCCGATTAATTGCTTCTATACAGTGTACAATGGGTGAATAGCCATGATAGTACCATAATTTGGCATGTAGGGCAAGAGCGGTCGTAGGGGGCGGGCGGGTGAGTGGGTGGGAGGCAAGAGGTGAGGCATGGAGACTGTAGCCGGAAATTTTCTGTTCCGTCCGCTATGGGAATCGGAGCGGATGAGGGGCAGACCATGGAAAGGCCTGTTGACCTTGGGCGGGATTTTACAGTTTCAGGATGAGCGAGGCCATACATTTCCGCCCTGTGTGTGTGTTGGAGCTGGTTTGGGCAGGGGGAGGGGGTGAGGGAGAGTGGGGGTGTGTTTGTGAAGGGTGAGGGCTAGAGTTTTCTAGGATAATCCTTAGAATAATCCTGTTCCTAGGATAACCCTTCTTTCTTTGTAATTGGGACCAAGATGTAATTGGGCGGCACGGTAGCACAGTGGTTAGCACTGCTGCTTCACAGCTCCAGGGACCTGGGTTCGATTCCCGGCTTGGGTCACTGTCTGTGTGGAGTTTGCAGATTCTCCTCGTATCTGCATGGGTTTCCTCCGGGTGCTCCGGTTTCCTCCCACACTCCAAAGATGTGTGGGTTAGGTTGATTGGCCATGCTAAAAATTGCCCTTAGTGTCCTGAGATGCGTAGGTTAGAGGGATTAGTGGGTAAAATATGTAGGGATATGGGGGTAGGGCCTGGGTGGGATTGTGGTCGGTGCAGACTCGATAGGCCGAATGGCCTCTTTCTGTACTGTAGGGTTTCTATGATTTCTATGAAGATCCTCAGCACTGAGGCAGGTCTTTAAACAGCTTGTGTCAACGTCCTAATGTACATGGATTAATTATTCAGTCTCATCCCCCAAAATCATTCTTAATTCTTCGAACATTCACAAACTTTAATTAATGTTCCTGAACCACCAAATCACTTATCTTGATAAACGTTAATTATTTGATCGCAGGCAATGTCTTTTGGCTACGATTTCTACATCCCCTTCGCTGAAACAGAAAATACCTGTTTCTCCCTCTAGTGTCCGGATGAATACATCACATTAATTGTGACTACCTTGTAAAAATAATGAGCAGATGATACCATCATGAAATTATTCTATGTGAAGTAGTATTTAAATGGTCTTTAAAATGAATTTGGCGGCAACTCTATTTAAGATAGTTGCAAATTCTTTATTGATCATTTGTGCATAATGTTTATGGTTATAAACTCTGTTACACTTTTTAAAAACTTACCGCAAGTCTTTAATTCTAATTTCCTGCTCTTCTGAAGGTTTAGACTTTTTTGTGTTAGATAGGGGATGCTCCACCATTAGATCAGGCAAGTTGCCATTCTTTGGTGCTGCCAAAGCATTGGACAATGTGTGGTTTCACAGTGAGACCAGCCTGTCCCAACTTCCACCCACATTTGACCTTTCCAGTTGTAGCAAACTTGTGTTTTCAATGTAAGTGCATTATCGTATTTGCTCTGCAACCACCCATACAGACAAAATATACAATCTACCCAATAAAGTGAGTTAAGTTTAAAAACAAATTTTTATGAAGTACGCTGTACCTGGGGGTTTCCGTTTTTGGAACTTTTATTTACAATTTGTGGTACGTTTTATTTTCTTTAACACATTTGTGATTCATTGTAATGAACAAGATTACAAATCACAGATCTAAATTTTACTAAAATTTTCACTTTATGAAACATAATGTAAAATCAGGTGTGGAAATAAGTGTGTAGTGTACTATTTCATCCTTGATTCAGGTATGCCAGGTAAAAGGAACATTATTTATTGCTAATAAGGTGAGCAAAATAGCATTTTTATTTTATGAAAACGTGACAAATTTGCCATGCAACAGAGAGATAAATCAGGTAATATGAAACTCCTGTTTTATGTTAAAAAAATCCTCCCCGTTCTTTTTTTCATGATTTATCTGTGTTGTAGAATGTATGACTTCAATATTATTAAACTAAACCTGCACCACAACAAAAATCAACTCTTCAGGAGAGGAAGGGGGAAAGTAGTATGGGCATAACCAGAGGAACTTAAAAGCTCATCTTGCCTTCATCCAAAGTGTGTCCCTTGGTACCTTATAGTGGGATTATTAGGGCTGCTGGGATGATGGGGAAATAATTTGCTACCAGAAGATTCGTCCAATTTATTTCTATGATTCCATATTTATAAGGCATTTGGACATATACATGGATAGGAAAGGTAAGAAGGATATGAACAAAATGCAGGCAAGTGGGGTTAGTTTAGATGGGCATTTTGGTCAGCACGTACCAGTTTGGGCCAAAGGGCATGTCACTGTGCCATTGATTCTAAGTCTGATCCATCATTTGGTCTCCCCAGCTAGTCACTCAAGTCTAATCCACCCAGATTTGTCTCCCAAATTGGATTATGTGCCCTTGAAAATTGGTTCCCTGTCTCTCGTTTTAACCTCTATTTCTTCAAAATGGCATAGACAGGATTAAGCACTCTCCATGTGAGAAATTGTGGATGTCAACCTAGACTAGAGTGACCACCTATTGAATTTTAAACTGGGGCAATCTGTTTACAAAGATAACTTTGTCACCTAGCTGTGGTTATCAAAGGAACAAATAAAAATGGCCAATTTTCAAATCCTGTATTACTAGAAATTGTGAGCATTTACAATTATGTCCAGATCACCCAAGCACTGAGTGATTTTTAATAATGCTTTTGTGCTAGTCCACTTTTGCACTATTTTTAAGCACTGGACGTCACAGCACAACACACACCACTGCAATTTGAAGGGGCAATTCTTCTAAAGTTGTGCGAGTTCCAGAACTCTTCAAAATTCATCTTAGTTTCCTAAAAGAATGTTTTTCTCTCATTAATCTGTTCCTAACAAGGGACAATAGCATACTAATCACCAGGCCAAGGTTTAATTCTAACTCAGTTGCTCCAAATCTCACACACTTATGACGCAGTCAACACTTCAATAACTTGAGATTCCGATGCAGGCAAACATTAAATCCTGAAAGGTAATTGTAATGATTAAAAGCTGCTTAAGGGCACCTGGCCTATTTTGTACAGGTTGATAGGTTAGTGTTAAAATATGTCAATTGCTTCCCTCTGGGGAGAAGGATGCCACGAATAAATACCTGATGACTGCTCAGATTAAAAGTGAAGCTTTACCAGTAACTTGTTACACAAGGATTATGAAATCAGAGCTGATGTAACAGTCAATTAAATTCGACAGACTTGTATTCTATTTCCCCCCAAGTGGATGATACTCAGCATTTCTACGGATCTGCCGCTGTAACTCTGCTGTGGTGGAGGGCAAAAAAAATCCTCAGGAATGGCAGTGATCCAACTGTCTTAGACATTTCCAGAAACTTGCTTAATGACCTGTAAGGGGCAAAAATTTAATCCACTCCTTGGTGATCCACAGCCCGTCCTTTGTGTGACTGCTGGTATGCCAGTGAGATGAGAGGGATCAGTTTCTGTGGACCTCACTAAGTTTATTTATTAGTGTCACAAGTAGGCTTACAGTAACATTGCAATGAAGTTACTGTGAAAATCCCCTAGTCGCCACACTGGCGCCTGTTTAGGCACACTGAGGGAAAATTTAGCATAGCCAATGCACCTAACCAGCACTCTTTCAGACTGTGGGAGGAAACCAGAGCACTCAGAGGAAATCCACGCAGACACGGGGAGAACATGCAGACTCTGTACAGACAGTGACCCAAGCCTGGAATCGAACCTCGGTTCGCTGTGAGGCAACAGTGCTAACCACTGTGCTACCCGAATGAGATCCAGGCTAAACAAGTGGCTTGGGTCCTAAAGAATTAAAAACAGTTTGGGGCAAATACTTATTTAAATTGGGAATTACAACCAGGAGAATTTCGAGGCCTGACTCTTCACACCTGGTTCATTTGGGTGCTTCTGTACAAACAACCCTGATGCCTCAGTCAATTACCTAATCTCTAATCACCTTCCCAGTTAACATTCTTCCATGTAATTTAATCAGCACAATCACTACATTTGAAAATATTCAAAATAACGTTTGGAATATTGGAAGTGGGATTAAGAGGATGAGGGCTGAGCTGCTCTTATCCAACGAAGCTGTCTAAACAATACTTAGGATTGTTTTAATTGAAGAGGACAATTGATAAACTGTTAAGTTCAATTAGGTTCTGGACATTTGTAAAGTTGCATTTAATTGCCAATGTATCAGTGCCTGGCGACCAGTTTGGAATAATTCCGATGGTGGACATTCTGTTGAGTCGGGCAGTTCTGTCTCCAGATGACTTGAAGCTAAGGTTCAAACCCTGCTTGGCTCCATCGAGCACATGGACAGTCAGCCAAAGGGTGCAAACTGCAATCTGGAAACTTAATGGTGCTTTAATTTTGAGACACTCAGATGAACAGATGGCATGAGTGGAGAGAATTGTATTGTTAAGGGAGTTTGCCCATCAATTTATTTGCATTCCTCAGTCCAATCCAAGCCTGTGACCCAAATTAAGTAGGAAAAGCCTAAAGAAAAAAAGAGCTCAAGACCATTAAAGACATCAGCGACAGCAAGAGTTTTTTTCCTTTGCTTTGTAGAAATCTTTGGATCAGATACTCTGTGAGCCTTTATGTTTTGCATATTGTGCACTCACTTCAGAAAGGCTGCATATACAACACTCCATACATCCACATTATCCAGTTTCTGCTTTGAATATCACCTGATTCTATGCAAATGTTTTATGCAAATCTAACTTGCACAAAGAGGCAGCGGCTACAAATTTCTCTTGCTGGCTGATGGGAAAGTAAATCCTTTGCCGAGCAGCAAGAGTCTGACTGGAGATGAGATAGGACAGCCTCTATGTTATTTTTGCTTTCAATCTGGTTCCTTACTTTCAGTTTGGAATTAGCAGCATCACTGTTTAAAGAGTTAATTGCAACGAGCAATCTCCTTTTTATCGGTACTGAACCATATGGAAAGTAATTTATTCAAGGGCACAGTATGTGGTGCGGAAATTCAGTGTCCATCGCCGCGCGTTGCTCGATAGCACTATGATTGACCAAGCTGGCCGAGTCCTAAAGCTGTTAGACTAGGTCTGTGGCAAGTGGTGAGGAAATAACAACAGGGAGAAACGTACGTGACCTCATCCTCACCAATCTATTTGTCAGAGGTGCATCTGTCCATGCCAGCATTGGTGGGTGGGACAACCACACTATCCTCGTCAAAGATCCACCTTCACAATGAGGATAACTTCCATCATGTTGTGTGACATGACCACTTGTGCTAAATGGGACAGGTTTCAAACAGATCTAGCAATTCAAAACTAGGCATATTTGAGTCGCTGCGGGCTTCAGCAGAAATGTATGCAACCACTATATGTAACCTCATGACCTGGCATAACCCAACTCTACCATTACCACCAAGTTGGGAGATCGACCAGCGCTCAATGAAAATTGCGGGAAGACATGCCAGGAGCAGCACGAGGCATATCTTAAAAATGAGGTGTCAACCTGGAGAAGCTTCAGGACTATTTGCATACCAAGCAGGGGAAGCAACATCCGATAGACAGAACTAAGTGATCCAGCAACCAGAGGAACAGATCTACGTTCTGCAGCCCTGCCACGTCTAGTCGTAAATGGAGGTGGACAATTACACAACTCACTGGAGGAGGCGGCTCCACAACTATTCCCATCCTCACTGATGGGGGCCCTGCACATCAGTGCAAAAGATAAGGCTGAATCATTCGCTACAATCTTTAGCCAGAAGTGCCGTGTGGATAATCCATCTTGGCCTCCTCCAGAGGACCCCAGCATCACAGATGCCAGTCTTCAGCTAATTCAGTTCACTACAGTTCATCACAAAATGGCTGAAAGCACTGGATGCTGCAAATGTTATGAGCTCTGACCATATTATGGCAATAACCTGGAAGGCTTGTGCTTCAGAAATAGCCATCTTACGAGCCAAGCTGTTCCAAACTGCAACACTGGAATCTACCTGGCAAAGTGGAAAGCTGTCCTGGTCCATCCTGTCCACAAAAAGCAACACAGATCCAACCAGGCCCGTTACCGCCCGTCCCATTAGACTACTCACAAAAATCACTTAAGTGATGGAAGTGGTTGTTAACGTTTAGTCTTTCAAGTGGCACTTGCTCAGTAATAACATGCTCGGTGACGCACAGTTTGGGCTCCACCTTGGCCACTCAGCTCCTGACCTCGTTACAGCCTTGATCCAAACATGGTCAAAAGAGCTGAACTCGCGATGAGCTGAGAGTGACTAGCATTGACATTAATTGGGGCTCTGATGTGCCCTAGTAAAACTGGTGTCAGTGGGAATCAGAGATAACTCTCCAATGGCTGGAGTCATACCCCTCACAAAGGAGGATGGTTGTTGGCAGTCAATCAACTCAGTCCTGGGACATCATTGCTGGAGTTTCACAGGTCAAACCATCTTCAGCTGCTTCACCAGTGACCTTCACTCCATCGTAAGGTCAGAAGTGGGGATGTTCGCTGATGATTGCACACTCCTTTGCACCATTTATGACTCCCCAGATAATGAAGCAGTCGGTGTCCATATACAGCACAGCCTGGGAATTCTGGGGGGAGTAATTCATCTCCTGACTTCCCAAAACCTGTCTGCTATCTACAAGGTTCAAGTCAAGGGTGTGATGGAATACTCGACATTTAGAGTTAGAGTGCACCTCTAACAACACTCAAGAAGGACAAAGCAGGTTATTTGATACCCCATTCACCAAATTAAACATTCAGCTTTTCCACTACGATGCACAGTGGCAGCAGAATAAATTGGCTACAAGATGCAGTGCAGTAACTGAACAAGGCTCCTTTGACATCACCTTCCAGACCCGCAACCTCTACCACCTCAAAGGACCAGGCAGCAGATGCTTCGAACACCACTACCTGGAAGTTCCTTGGAAGCTGCACAGCATCCTGACTTGAACTATGCTGCCATTCCTTCACCACAGCAATTAAGAATGAGCCTCAAATGCAGACTTAGCCAACGACACTCACTCCTGTGAAAGAAGAGGGAACAGTTAAAAAAGGTGACTATAATAAACAGAATATATATCTCTGCACCTGTAAGCATTTTCCTTTACCTAGTGGCTTGGAGAGTAGCACCGAGTCTGGATACAAAATTATTTTGGCTGAATTTCATATATGAATTTAGTGGTCATTATGTGTAAGAATGTCATAAAGATATTTGAAACTTTCCACCATTCAATACTGCTAGAAAATTGAAAACACATTATAAATGGATACAGTTATAATTTTGAGAGAAGTAATGGAAAAAGAAGGTCTTCACAAACATGTTTGCAATATAGCTTTGTCTCAGGAATCTGACAAACTCATATGTTTTTCTTCATTTTGAATATGGGAGAAATGCAAATCAGAGAAAAAGATGGAGAAATAGGGACTGACAGAAAGTAATTGAGCTCATAGAACCATACCTAATATTAAGTGTGCTGGGGTAATTTGGACCTGGATTTTTGTAGCATTACGATGTAGCACCAAAATGGTGCTAGGATCCTGGATCCAAAAGTCCTGCGCCATTTCTAATAGATCCTGTTTTCACCAGGGGTGAGGGCTGGGGACGGGTGAGGATGTGATTCACACATGATGGGAGGTGCGGTTGGGGGGGGGGGAACCTGAACCCAACAGGGCTATATAAACTCAGTGCTGAGTTCAAACATTTTTGATGGAACAATGCCCTTTTCAACCAGTGTATGATTTATGATTGTCAAGAGTAGAGAGTAACATACTAAAGAGGTGGGTAAGACCTGTAGAACTGTCAAGCGGTCAAGTTATTTCAATTCCCTACTCTTCAAATTTTGGGGGAAAAACAGCTTTCTTTGTCGCTTGAATTAATAAAGGATGCTTGCAATTTCAATAGCTGTTTGTTGACATAAACTTGAGGCTAACGTTATGATATTATTGCATCCGCAAACTATCATTATCACAGTGGGGGCCTATAAGTTCACTGATTGAAAGCTCCAGGAGGTTTTTAAGGGGTTAGTTATCTTTTTATGTAGGGCTATGAACACAAACATTTGTTTTATAAAGGATTATATACTTAAAATGATTAAAGTATACAGAATGAACAAAGAACGAAGAATAGTGCAGCACAGGAGCAGGCCCTTTGGCCCACCAAGCCTGCACTGATCACGTTGTCCTATCTAGACCAACCACCTGGATCCCTCTATTCCCTGCCTGTTCATGTGCCTATCCAGATAACTCTTAAATGTCACTAATGTGTCTGCCTCAATCCCCTCACTTGGAGCTTTTATCAAAGAGAATGTTTTTGTTATATAGTGGAATCCCTAATAAATACTTCGAACCTTTACTTTATTTGATCTCGGCATGGCTTCTGAGGTCTGCCCATTGTGGACACTGGGTCAGTTGGCATGACAGGTGTAAGGAAATAGGTGGGTGGATTGAGGACCATGTGTTAATACGACATTGGCAATGGGTATAATGAATCCGAAGGAGAGTGGAAGGGGGGGGGGGAGGGAAACGGTTTACATCGAGGGTATGAGGGGCCATGGGGGTTAGGTAATAGGGCCTAGCATGGCTTGGAGAGCATGAGGAGCCATGGGGGTGGTTGGGGGTATGAGTTGGCATGGATAGGGCATGGGGTTGAGGGCTGGAGAGCCTATCTCCCAAAGCATTGAATGGGTCTTTTAACCAGTCTACCTCAGTACTTGGTGTAGTATGAGGGCATTCAGGACTGTAAGGGTGAATGTGGAACTGGAGTAACATTACCGCCCATATTACGTAGAGTATCACATGGCAGTTGAGAAGAATGATATATATTAATATATACATAATTATGTATTATTAATTGTTTTTGTTCAACCACACAAGTCTATGGATCTCTTTATGAGACAACACACAACCTTACAACACTCGGCAGCCCCTGTGGCTGTTTCCAGGGTAGCGGGCCTGCCTCCAAAATACAACTCCCCCCACCTCCCTCCACCACCACCTGCCAACATGGAGATCCCAATATTTGGAACTGTTTCTCCCAAGGTGAGTGCAACAAGCCGGGAAATTTCCTGACTCTGCACATGCCTCAGGAGAGAAAATCCAGATCTTGTTTTGGTTTGAGTCCCTCGGTCAGGAAGATGCCCTTTTGGCTAATGAATCCATTGATCGATTACCAGTGCTTTTGTTTGAAATCTTGTACATTTATCGGTGAGCATCACAGAGCATGTGTGAACTAGGCAAGCAGTGTCTGGGATTTTTTTCTTGTTTTGTTTGACTGGAGAGCAAGAGAAAATAAAAATCATTGTAGAGGTTAAGTTCATTGTCATTTGGGGGATGATTTTCCTGGCCCTCTTCTATCCTTATCCACAGTTTGTTGCTCCTGCCCAGACATAGGAGTGGCTGTGTTTCCTTAGTTGAGACACCCCTGATGTAGGCCCACACCCTGGCTTGGCCTAATGCCTAAATGCTAAGCACGCATGTTAAGTAAAGTCTTCCAGCAGTATATGAAGAAACTGCCTGCCCTTAGACTAAACTTAGACCCTTGCACATCCTTGGATTGCAGGGACCTGTAGGCAGGTTAGAGCATCAAGTTTCGCTCAGTGGAATTCCTTAAAAATGAGGCGAAAGACTAAGAAGACCTTGTCCTGCCTCATTTGCAAAGCAGAGTTAAGTCTGCAGCAGCTGCAGGAACTGGTCTGGCTCCACCTAGGGACATATTAATACACAGTGGTACAGTGTTTCACCCTGCTGCCTCAGTTCCAGGGACCAGAGTTCGATTCTGGCCTTGGGTGGCTGCCTGTGTGGAGTTTGCACATTCATAGAATCATACAATTTGGCCCATCGAGTCTGTACTGGCCCTCCGATAGAGCATCTTACACAGGCCCTATCCCTGTAACGGCATATATTTACCCCGCTAATTCCTCTAACCTACACATCTTGGGACACCAAGGCCAGTTAGCATGGCCAATCAACCTAACCTGCACATCATTGGACTGTGGGCGGAAACTGGAGAACAGACAGTCACCCACAGCTGGGATTGAACCTGGGTCATTGGCATTGTGAGACAGCAGTGCAAGCCACTATGCCACCATGCTGTCCTATATTTGTTCTCCCTATGTCTGCGTAGATTCCGGGTGCTCCGGTTTCCTCCCACAGTTCAGAGATGTGCAGATTAGGTGGCTTGACCATGTTAAATTGTTCCTTAGTGTCCAAAGATATGGGGGGGGGGGGGGGGGTTGGCATTCTCCCAGCCCGCTATATGGGATTTACTCCAATTTTACATGAATTCGTCACTTAGTACTTTTTTGGGAGAATCCCACCTGCATAGTTTGGGTACATTAGCCATGGTAAATAGATTACAGGGACAGGATGGGGGCGGTGGGGTGGACCTGGGTGAATGCTCTTTTGGAGAGTTGGTGCAGACTCAATGTGCCATAAAGCTTCCTTCTGCACTGTAGGGATTCCATACTTCAATACGCTGTTGACATCAGAATCAGAGGCAGATAGGGCTTGAAGATATCAAAATTGCCAACGTGCTGCTTTCCTGAGCTCGTGGTGTCGATCATTTTCGCCAAGGATGTTCAAGCCAGTTACACACCCTCTCTCATGAGGTGGGCAACAATTAGGCTCATTAAGGGCCTTGTTAAGGGTGACTAAAAATGTTCCTGATGTAACGGGCAGTTCAGCTGTTTGGAGGTAGGCACCAAGACACGGGTGGCACAGTAGTTAGCACTGCTGCCTCACAGTGGCAGGGCCCAGGCTTGATTCCCGGCTTGGGTCACTGTCTGTGTGGAGTTGGTACATTCTCCCCGTGTCTGCATGGGTTTCCTCCAGTTGCTGCGATTTCCTCCCACAGTCTGCAAGACGTGCTGGTTAGGTGCACTGACCTGAACAGGTGCCGGAGTGTGTGACTAGGGGAATTTCACAGTAACTTAATTGCAGTGTTAATGTAAGCTTTACTTGTGACTAATAAATAAATAAACATTAACTAACTTTTTTTCAAGTGACAGACCACATTCTCAGCAAGCTGATTTTCACTCTGCCAAGGTTCAATAACCATTACCTTTGCCTAACAAAATTGATCAATCTTGGTTTTGAAACTTTCAACTGACTTAGAGTCAACAGTTTTTGGGAGAGGAGAGAGTTCTAGATTACCTAATGTGTGAAGAAATGCTTCGTGACATCACCCCTCAATGTAGCTTTAATTATAAAATTTTGGCTCCTTGTTCTGGACTTGCTCACCAGAGGTAACGGTTTCTTTCTGTCTACCCTATTAAATTGTTTAATTAGCTTATCCACCTCAATCCATCAGTCTTTAAAATCCAGGGAATACTAGCCTGTCCTCATATTTTAACCTTTTCAGCATGGCCGTTACTCTGGAGAATCTATAGTGCACCCGCACCATAGCCAATACATCCTTCCTGAAGTGTGGTGCTGCTCAGAACTGAGTTACAGCTCAAAATGAGATCTACTCAGAGCTTTAGGAACCTGTATCATACCTTCCACTATGTATTCCAGTCCACTTAAGATAAATCCTTTACAAACTTATTTTTTGTACCTGTCCACTAGATTTTGGTGACATGGTGAAAAATATCTCTTCATGTTTATCCTGATTTCTGTGTATGTGTAAATTATTGTACAAAGGTTATAAAAAGCGGCCTTTAAGGATGATAGTCTCGCCTCCATTGCATTCCTCTTTGTTTTTGGATCT
Organism: Mustelus asterias; assembly: GCF_964213995.1. NCBI lineage: Eukaryota > Metazoa > Chordata > Chondrichthyes > Carcharhiniformes > Triakidae > Mustelus > Mustelus asterias. The sequence continues at coordinate 93,338,925 of NC_135804.1, forward strand.
CTAGCAAGAGGATTACTTTGACATTTCTCAATGAAAACTGGGAATGGAGCAAGAAAAGTATGGTAAGCTGACGAGATGACCCACGTGACAATTAGAGCTTGCTGCTTTTTATGATGATACGTGGTTTGTGGTTGATAACCAAAAACTTTGCACCTAGGATCTGGTGAACACTGATGGTTCTGTCACCCATTTGGTATTCGAGACTCAGAAAATTCCTCTTCAGAAACTGCATGTTCACTGCAGGGTAACCACCACTTTGTGTACCGAGAGTCAAGTCATGGCTTCTCGTCCTATCTTGGTTACCAATGAAAGCAAGACGGTTGGTGGTTTGTATTCTGATGAAATCTGTGGTTGGAGAAACGGATTGCTAAATTAACAGAAGTACAAAGACATACCTTTATTGTGGTATTGCATGAGCAGAACTTTAAACTCCACCCCCCCTCACCCCCAGGTAGTTTCTGAGGTGGTGGTGGGGGAGGGGGGTGGTATAAAATTTCATGGACGAAATTCCCTCTGGGATCCCACCCGCCCCGACCCAGACGCAATTTGACAGTGGGGCTGGAGGGCCGCGGGCGTGAAACTCACCCTTTCTGTAATTAAGGCCTTTAAATGGCCCACTTTACGGCCACTTAAGGGCCTTTTCCCGCCCAGCCCCAGTGGGCGTGAGTCAGAGCAGGATGAATCTCCATCTCAGGCAGGAAGGGGAGAGGTGCTTGGATAACCACCCCCCCCCCAGCTCCCTTCTCAACCCCTAGAGTCTCCCCCCACCCTGAGGCCCCCAAGAAATATCTTGTGTGTTTCTGTGGTGAACCATCGTTGGTTCACCACTGGGGTTGTTATTGTGTTACTGTTGGGCTAGGGTGTTGTTGTTATGGGGGTTGTACTATGTTGTTGGGTTAGGGTGTTTACCTGTCCTAAGTGTTATCATGGCACACTCCAGTGGGGTCCCGCCTCCGGTGGCAGGGTATAAGACCCCCTGCTCCGGCAGGACCCCTTCAGTCTGAACGGGTGAATTTGTGTTAGTAGTTTCATTGTTAATGTATTAAAGCCTTCAGTTCTAAAGCCTTGTTTCCGGGTGCTCATTGAGGTGCATCAATTTAATACATTAACTGAGAATGTGGAACAGATCCTAAAACCGGATCGTCTGACACTGGACCCACGTGCGGTCGGTGCAGCTAACACGTTCGAACATTGGTGGAAGTGCTTCGAGGACTACCTGGCAGCCTCGGTAGCTATCACTACAGACAGTGATAGACTCCAGGTCCTCCACGCAAGGGTAAGCGACACGATTTACCTAGCCATTCGTGCAGCTTCCACTTACCAGGGTGCCGTCGAGCTCCTAAAGAATAGGTACATTACGCCACCCAACGAGATTCACGCTCGTTATCTCCTCGCTACACGACGTCGGCAGTCGGGCGAGACCATAGAAGACTACGCCAATGAACTCCTGCAGCTTGCCAGGGGTTGTGACTGTAAGGATGTCTCCGCCGAGCAGTACATGCAAGACCTCGCCCGAGACGCGTTCGTAGCAGGGGTAGGGTCCTCGTACATCAGACTTAAATTATTAGAAAAGGGAAACTCAACTTGACCCAGGCAATGGGGATGGCCGTGAGGTTGGAGGCGGCGTCGAAGAGCTTGGCGCTGTACCCCGAGGACCACGTGCAGTCAACGTGGTTGGAGCAAGCTCTGCTCCCTCCTCGCCCCGCGAACCCGCGCTCCCAGATCGATTCGACGACGGCGGCAGCTCCAGGTGGCCAGCGATGCTATTTTTGCGGTGGGGCCAAGCATCCACGGCAACAGTGTCCGGCAAGAACGGCAATCTGCAGCCAGTGCGGTAAAAAAGGCCACTACGGCAAAGTCTGCAGGTCCAAACCTAAAAACGGCAGTGCAGCTTGTAACCCTCCAGAACGGAGACCATCTCTTTCGGCGCTGCAGTACCCACGAGGTCCGACCACGTGCGATCTCAGGACGGCGCCATCGTGGCAGACAGAGGAGGAGGAAGACCACCAGGAGTCGCTGCACTTGGAGCTCTCGGCCACATGCGATTCATGGGGGCGGCCATCATGGTCCACGACGACTAGGAGCGACCAGCAGGGGTCCTCAGCATCCACATCGGCAGCATGCAGCAGCGACCAGCAGGGGTCCTCAGCATCCACATCGGCAGCATGCAGTGACGCCCAGGGGCCAACGGTGGCGTCGATCTCTCTGGATCAGACCAGGCATTTCAGACTGGAACATTCTATGATGGAGGTAAAGGTTAGTGGCAGAACTGTGAATTGTCTGTTTGACAGTGGGAGCACCGAAAGTTTCATACACCCTGAAACTGCTAAAAGGTGTGGACTCCGGGTTCTCCCTGCCAAACAGACAATTTCCATGGCATCACAGTCCCGGTCTGTACCGATCCAAGGACGATGTATGGTAACTCTTGAGGTACAGGGCACAGTTTACGAGCAATACAGGCTCCTTGTGCTACCTCACCTTTGCGCGCCAATTCTCCTCGGACTAAACTTTATGGCCCACATGAGGAGTGTGATCCTACAGTACGGTGGGCCACTCCCTTCACTGGCAGTAGGGAACCAGCCGCAGCCTCCAAATTGCCCAAAGCGCCCCGCGTGCAATCTATCCACCCTGAAGATCACGACACCATCCCTTTTTAAAAATCTGGTACCTGGCTGCAAGCCCATCGCTACTAAAAGTAGGCGTTACAGCGCTGAGGACCGGATCTTTATTAGATCTGAGGTTCAGCGGCTCCTCAAGGAAGGGATCATACAGGCCAGTGCTAGTCCGTGGAGAGCGCAGGTCGTGGTAGTCAAAAGCGGGAACAAACCTCGGATGGTCATCGACTATAGTCAGACCATTAATAGATACACGCAGCTGGATGCGTATCCTCTCCCGCGCATTTCTGATATGGTCAATCAGATTGCGCAGTACCGAGTGTTTTCTACCATAGACCTTAAGTCCGCCTACCATCAACTCCCCATCCGCCCAGAGGACCGACAATATACGGCTTTTGAGGCGGATGGTCGTCTATACCAATTCCTCAGGGTTCCATTTGGTGTCACCAATGGGGTCTCGGTCTTCCAGCGTGCTATGGACCGAATGGTGGACCAGAACGGGTTGCGGGCTACCTTCCCGTACCTGGATAACGTCACCATCTGCGGCCATGACCAGCAGGACCACGACACGAATCTCCAACACTTTCTACGCACTGCATCTCGCCTGAATCTGACCTATAACAGGGAGAAGTGCGTATTCCGTACGCGTAGGTTAGCCATCCTCGGATACGTGGTGGAAAACGGGGTCATTGGCCCTGATCCAGACCGTATGCGCCCACTCACTGAACTTCCCTTGCCCGCTAGCACGAAAGCACTGAGGAGATGCCTCGGGTTCTTTTCGTATTATGCACAGTGGGTCCCCAACTACGCGGACAAAGCTCGTCCGCTCATTAAGTCCACGACCTTCCCACTTACGCCGGAGGCCCAATTGGCCTTCAAGGTTTTGAAAAGTGACATCTCGAAAGCCACGATGCACGTGGTGGATGAATCCATCCCTTTCCAGGTGGAGAGTGATGCATCGGACTTCGCCCTAGCCGCCACACTAAACCAGGCAGGCAGGCCCGTCGCGTTTTTTTCCCGCACCCTTCAAGGCCCAGAGATTCGGCACTCAGCGGTGGAAAAGGAGGCTCAGGCCATTGTGGAGGCAGTCAGACACTGGCGCCATTACCTGGCAGGTAAGCGGTTCACCCTGATCACGGATCAACGATCCGTGGCGTTTATGCTCAGTAACACGCAGAGGGGCAAGATCAAGAACGATAAGATCTTGCGGTGGAGAATTGAGCTCTCCACCTATAATTACGATATTATGTATCGTCCAGGGAAGCTCAATGAGCCCTCGGATGCCCTCTCGCGCGGAACATGCGCCATCATGCAGGAGGACCGCTTGAAGGCTCTCCACAATGATCTGTGTCATCCTGGAGTCACCAGACTCTACCACTTCATAAAAGCCCGCAACCTACCCTACTCGGTGGAGGAGGTCAGGTCAGTTACTAGAAGTTGTCGGATTTGCGCAGAATGCAAACCACACTTTTATCGACCAGACCGGGCACATTTGGTCAAGGCCACTCGCCCTTTTGAGAGGCTGAGTGTAGATTTTAAGGGCCCCCTTCCCTCAACGGATCGGAATGTCTATTTTCTTAACATAATAGACGAATTTTCCCGGTTTCCGTTTGTTTTCCCCTGTGCGGACACGTCGACTGCCACCGTCATCAAGGCATTCAGTGAGCTTTTTACCCTGTTCGGGTACCCCTGCTATATTCATAGCGACAGGGGCTCGTCGTTCATGAGCAACGACTTGAGGCAATTCCTGCTCTCATTCGGGATTGCCTCTAGTAGAACCACGAGCTACAACCCTAGGGGTAACGGACAGGTGGAAAGGGAGAATGCTACAGTCTGGAAGGCTGTCCTACTGGCACTGAAATCCAAGGGCCTTCCAGTCTCCCGGTGGCAGGAGGTCCTTCCAACTGCGCTCCATTCTATCCGCTCCCTCCTGTGTACGGCAACCAATGCTACTCCCCACGAGAGGATGTTCTCATTCCCTCGGAAGTCGTCCTCGGGGACCTCATTGCCAGCCTGGTTGACGTACCCAGGACCCGTCCTTCTGCGGCGCCATGTGAGGGCTCGCAAGTCCGACCCCTTGGTCGAACCGGTCCAACTCCTCCACGCCAACCCTCAGTATGCCTATGTGGCATATCCTGACGGGCGAGAGGACACTGTCTCCATTAGAGACCTGGCGCCCGCAGGGGACGTAGCAACTCCTGTCGCTCCTATTCCCCCAGTCACAGATCCACTACTCCTCATTACTTCCCCAGACGTGGCGCGGTCAGCACCGGGACCAGTGCATAACACTTTTACTCCCATGTACAGCTTGCCTGAGACTCGGAGATCGGCGCCACCATCATCACCACCACCACCACCACCAAACGTTCCAGGATCCCCTACACCATCGCCTCATCAGGGCCGGCCGGCCCGGGAGTCTTTGAGGGGACAGCCAGATGTTGCTTTGAGAGAGCCACCGCAAGCACCTGCTCCGGTTTCGCAACCGGTGTTGAGAAGATCGCAGCGTCGGTGTGGTCCTCCAGACCGTCTGGACTTGTGAATCCTGTTATTTTTTTTGTCATTGTCTGTTTTCATCCACCCCGCCACCTTTGGTTCCTAAAGGAGGGGTGAATGTGGTGAACCATCGTTGGTTCACCACTGGGGTTGTTATTGTGTTACTGTTGGGCTAGGGTGTTGTTGTTATGGGGGTTGTACTATGTTGTTGGGTTAGGGTGTTTACCTGTCCTAAGTGTTATCATGGCACACTCCAGTGGGGTCCCGCCTCCGGTGGCAGGGTATAAGACCCCCTGCTCCGGCAGGACCCCTTCAGTCTGAACGGGTGAATTTCTGTTAGTAGTTTTATTGTTAATGTATTAAAGCCTTCAGTTCTAAAGCCTTGTTTCCGGGTGCTCATTGAGGTGCATCAGTTTCCGAAACTTAGGCTGAGGGATGATCTAATTGAGATGGACAAGCGAATTAAACAATTTCATACGGTAGATATCTCAGTTCCAGGCAAAGTGCTGCAGTATTTCTTCCAGCCACCGCAGCACTGTACCTGGAGGGCTGTCGGACCATCTCATTGGGTAACAGCTCATCAAGCCAGGACTTCCTTCCACAGGTGGATGGAAGACCCGCCTACTGCCAGTCAGAGCTTAATTCAGCATGAAATGGCAGTGGGCCAGTCAGAGTCAGTGGGGATGAGTTATGCGGCGACTCTCAGGATGGGGAGTGGAAATCCAGCCCCGTGAAATAAACCCGTGCTTAAAGAACAATTGCTACCTTGTAACTCTTTAAATTTAAATGTTATTGTAAAAATAATAATTGAAAAGTTATGAAAGCCCATCAACTTTGCTTGTCCTAGCAATCTTTTGCAATTCTCACCCTTCAGGGAGGAAAACCTACGTAGAGAAAGCTTAAATAAATACTTAGCAAAATACAACCTGTGTTTCTATTACCTGGAAAGATGACCTGAGTGAACTCTCAGAAAGAACTTCTAGAACTAGTACGCCAGCATGATCTTCTGCAGTGAAGAGATGACTACTGGATACCAATCTCTGCCCCCCCCCCCCCCCCCCCCCCCGCCATCCCCCACCCCCCCCACCTTCCTCACCATACATTTAGCATCAATAGACACCAGTCTGGTTTGCAAATCAGATATGTCCTTAAAAGTGGAAGTCCCATCGACAGCAGTCCCACTGCTGCCGATGGGATTTCCCACTGAAGCCACCTTATGCTGCTGGGAAACCCCCAGGCAGGGGTGCGCTGCCAGCAAGACCCGAGAATCCCGCTGGTTTGAACAGCCAGAGAATCCCACCCTGCGTTTCATTATGTCCAGCTGGCTGAGACTGTATTCTCCTGATTCCAGTCTTAACTATCCAGCCACAGCCAGAGAATAACCTACACTGGCTTTGTATCCCACTCCTGCTCTGCCATCTCTGGTGTCTCCCAAAGATCTATCCTTGGCCGCTCCTATTTCACATCTTCCAGCTGCCCCTCGGTGCCATCATCCAGAAGTACAGTGTTAGTTTTCACTTGGACATTGTGATACCCAGCTCCCCTCACCATCAGCTTTCTAGACTCCACCACTGTCTCTAAATTATCACATTACTTACTCAACGCCCATCTCTGGATGAGCAGAAATGTTCTCTAGCTGATGTTGGAAAATATTGCTGTCAGCCCCTGCCACAAATTCCTTGCCCTAGCTATTGACTCCTTTTTCTTTGCAACATCTGGGACTGAACCAGACTGCTCATATTCTTGGTGTCATATTTGGCCACCAAGATTTGCTTCTGACCACATATCTTTGCCATCGATAAGACCCTCTGTTTCCTCCTCTGTTTAATTGCTCAATTCTGCCCCACCTTTGCTCCTCCGCTCCTGAAACCCTTATCCATGCTTTTGTTCCTTTTTGACTTGACTATTCCAATGCATTCCCAAGCAGTCTCCTATGTCGTAGACTTGAGGTCATCCAAAACTCTGCTGCTTGACTTCTAACTCACATCTAATCTTGCTCACTGACCTAAATTGACTCCCGGTTAAGCAGAACCTTGTTCTTAAAATTTGCATCCTCATTTTCCAATCCCCTCATGACCTCACCTCTCATTATCTCTGTTAGCTCCTCCAGCCCTACGATATTCTGAGATATCTGTGGTTCTCCAATCCTGACATCTTGTATACCCTCAATTTTAATTGTTTGATCATATGAAGTTTCTACACTATGGACTCCCTTTGGTAAACATCTCTGCCTTACTACCTCACTTTCCTCCTTTTAGATCCTCCTTAAACACTACCCCATCTGCCCTACCATCTCCTAATGTGGCTTGCTGTGAAATTTTATTTGATAACATTCCTGTGAAGCACTTTGGGGTATCTTACTAAGTTACTGGTACCATAAACATACAAATCGCTGTGGAATTTCCCTCAGGAAATTTTCACTTATTTCAGTGTAACTTTTTAAAAGTAAAATTCTATATGTTTAAAAGTTTAAAGTTTATTTATTTGCCACAAGTAGGCTTACATTAACAATGCAATGAAATTTCTGTGGAAATCCCCTAGTCGCCACACTCCGGCGCCTGTTCAGGTGCACTGAGGGAAAATTTAGCATGGCCAATGCACCTAATCAGCACGTCTTTCGGACTGTGGGAGGAAACCCACGTAGACATGGGGAGAACATGCAGACTCCGCACAGACAGTGACCCAAGCCAGGAATCGAATCCGGGTGCCTGGTGCTGTGAGGCAGCAGTGTTAACCACTGTACCACCGTGCCCGTACATAATAAATTGGCAGTCGGTTTGAAAAGTTACCTAATGTTGCCAGCTCTAGCACAATATTGTGTTAAAGGTCTGCTGGCTGTCCCGCATTTACCAGCTACAATTTTATCATCTGATTCACTCAGTGAATCATGGTAACATTATAAATAACCAGTTGTATGAAGTGCAAGCTCTTTTATGTAAGTATAAATCGCCACTCAGTGACTTATCATCTCTGCTTCTTTCTTAGCAGGTTATAAACAACCAACTGTTCCATATAGCCATGGCGACAGATCCACTTTGCACAATCTCCTGTTTATGTTCCTTTTCAGTTAAGAACATTTGGGCTGTCCAAGTCATGTGATGAGGCTGACTGTTACACATAGAACAGGATGACCTGTTATTGACCCTTTAGGTTATGCAAGAACGTGGTTTGCCAAGATTTTAAAGAATCAAAGGAATTTTCATTCCATTATGTTTAAGTGTATTTTTTTATATGGAAACCACGGCTTCTGAAAAATCTGGTCTGTGAAGTGAGAAAATTAGACAACCAGGAGTGCACTCTTCCTTTTATTTCATACATGCTGCTGAATACAAATGACCAAATTTGGCAACTTAACTCCTCCATGTTTTTATTAAAAATAATTTCTATTCCGTATGCCATGTGAGCTTGAAAGCCTTTGGATTTTAAACATTAAAAGTAAAAATAATCTATTGTTGAAAAATTGTTGTTCTGGTTACAGTATGTGTGTGTGTGTGTGTGCATGGCTGACTTCTAATTATATTTTTCATAAATGAATAGTTAGAATTATCTTTAGATTTTGATACTTGTGCAGTTCTTTTAACTACAACCTGCAAAAAAGATGTGACTGATCAAGTTTTGTCTGGTTAATGTATACATTTTAACAGCAGTTAATGCCTGAAGGGAACATTCCCTGTCATGGTGGTTGCTACCTAAGCTTTGCCATCGCTTTATTTTGAACTTAATTAAGTGTACAGAAAATTAGCTACTGGTCCACTTAGCACCAATATTTGGGGTTCAGGCAAGTGCCAAAATTTATAGAGACTTATTTTACTTCTTTGCCTCTGACGGTAGAAACCCCTTTGCAAAGTAAACAAGGTGACTCCACAACCTGACCTATTAGCATTCTTGTTCTTTTGGTCACCATTTGTTACTGATTACAACTTTAATCATAGTGAGTGGCATGGTGGTACAATAGTTAGCACTGCTGACTCACAGTACCAGGAACGTGGGTTCGATTCCTGGCCAGCTAATTAATTTTATTCTTATTATGCAAAGTCCATTTTCACCGTTTCTACATTGTGATATTCTTTATCTACAACAATAGTCTTACAGGCTAGTTTGCATTGATTTGACAATTTGAAAAGGACTGGGAAGATCTAGACATTTTGTGTTAATGTGAAATGTCAGGGGTGGTACGGTGGCACAGTGGTTAGCACTGCTGCCTCACAGTGCCCAGGGACCTGGGTTCGATTCCCAGCTTGGGTCAATGTCTGTGTGGAGTTTACACATTCTCCCTGTGTCTGCATGGGTTTCCTCCGGGTGCCCCAGTTTCCTCCCACAGTCCAAAGATGTGTGGGTTAGGTGGGAGGGCCATGCTAAATTACCCCTGAGTGTCAGGGGGACTAGCTAGGTTAATTGGATATAGGTTACGGGTATAGGATTCTATACCCATAGGATTCACTGTAGGATTCTATGATTCTATGAAATGGTTACTGATTTTATATCAATACCAGCGGTGCAGTGTAATTCACATACAGAGTAACTCGGTGATGTTAGGCGAAAGCTGCAAGATTGGTTCAGGAGGATCAGCTGTCTGTTACTAATCAGATGTAACCAATATTACGATGCTCCATTTCCCTTAGCCTGAGAGCAGTGCAGAAGATAGCAATGTAAGTCTCTTTGAAAATGCTCATCCTTGTTTACAAATCCCTCAGTCCACTCGCCCTTCCACATCTCCATAATCTCCTCCATCCCCACAACCTTCCAAGATTCTGACATCTTAGGGATCCATAATTTTAATTGCCCCACCATCGGTGGCCATGATGTCAAGTGCCTATAGGCTCTGGAATTCTTTCTCCAATTGGGGAGAAGATGGTGTAGTGGTAATGTCACTGGACTAGCAATCCAGAGGCCCAGGCTAATGCTATGGGGACATGGGTTCGAATCCCACCATGGCAGCTGGTGGAATTCTAATTCAGTTAATATATCTGGACTGGGCGAACAGATACATGGGAACACCACCACCATCCATCGTTCCCCTCCAAGTCACACACCATCCCAACTTGGAACATTAAAATCCTGGAACTTTCTTCCTAACAGCACCATAATGCATGGACTGCAGCAGTTCAAGAAGGCGGCACAGCATTACCTCCAATGGATAATTAGGGATGGACAATAAATGCTGCCGAGCCAGTGACACTCACATCACATAAATGTTTTTTTTAAAAAGCTAGCCTCCATAATGAATTCCAATCGAAAAACCCATCAGGTTCACGAATGTCTATTAGGAAGGAAATTTGCCATCCTTACCTGGTCTGGCCTACATGTGACTCCAGACCCACAGCAATGTGGTTAAATCTTAACTGACCCCTGTAGAAAGCCACTCAGTTTAAGGGCAATTAGGAATGGACAACAAATGTTGGCCTTGCCAGCGATGCCCATATCCCGTGAAAGAATAAAGAAAAAGGCCTCGCTCCCTCTGTTTCCTTCTTTAAGACGTTCGTTCAAACCTGCCTCATTGACCAAGCTTTTGGCTATCTGCCCTAATTTTGATTTTTGTGGCCATTATCAAATTTTGCTTCATAATATTTCTGTGAAATGACTTGGGACATTGTATTATGTGAAAGGTAGTACATGAATACAGTTGCTGTGTTGTATCTGCCAGCCAAATATTGTTCCCAGCAATAATAATATCACACACCATCCCAACTTGGAACATTAAAATCCTGGAACTTTCTTCCTAACAGCACCATAATGCATGGACTGCGGCGGTTCAAGAAGACAACACAGCATTACCTCCAATGGATAATTAGGGATGGACAATAAATGCTGCCGAGCCAGTGACACTCACATCACATAAATGTTTTTTTTTCAAAAGCTAGCCTCCATAATGAATTCCAATCGAAAAACCCATCAGGTTCACTAATGTCTGCTGTAATATAAATGCAGCAAAACTACTGGTCTGAAACTGGTCTGTTGAGTGAACAACAGATTTCTGCCACGCAGCTTTATTGCATTGTTTTGGCAACAGGAAGGGCCAGTTCCAGGCCAGAGATCATTCAGAGACAGAGCTACATATTATGCAAAGCAGGTTGTAAAAATGTTTGAGTTTGCAGGGAAGGCAATGAAGCAAAACAATTCTACTCAATGTATAGAAATAAACTAAATTTCTTCCAGCACATTCAATATCATGGAATATGTTACCCTAAAATTGGATTGTGAGATCTTTGCTGTTGCTGTGTAACTCCTGAACAGAAAGGCCTCAATGTATCACAGAATTATGCCATTATCTCTGTTGTCTGGAATTGCAATGCAGATCCCAGTGCAACTGCACCCTTCTAGTGTGGCGAGGGTCAGGTCATCTCACCACCCTTGTGAAGCCAGGATGATACTTTAGGCCTATCCTCTTCAGACACTCAGTCATCCCTCCCTTCACGCATTTTCATTATCCTCACTTTTCATCGTTCTTTTCAAACACTTAGAAACCCACCTGTGGTTAAGACCTCAAAGGAGGAGTCACTTACCATGAAAAACAAGAACCTACATGATTCAAGATCACTGGGACAGTCCCACATCTTTATAGTGTTACTCTTTTTGATTAGTTTTGCTATCATTCAAATAAGTTGTGTTGCTGTTACTGTATTATTTACAACTAATACTTGGCTTGCGTGCAGGTTTGCTGATCTCATCCTTCAGTTGAAGGATGCCTGTGTATCTTGGCTAAGAAGGAAGGATGGGGGAGGGTGAGGGAAGAGCAATCTGACAATTTCCTGCTCCTGCTTAAGTTGAGTAACTTCTGTTGGCAATTGCACACGTGGAGATGTCAGAGCAGAACAGGATGAGGTTTGGATATGATGCTCTCTATCATAGGAAGCCCGTCAAAGCTCAGACATAAAGAAGAAGTACTTGAATGTGGTACCACTGGCATATTGCTGCTCATGAAACTGTACATCTGCAGGGAGTCGTGCTTATAGGAAGGAAATAACATAAAAGATTGGAGCTGGAGTAAGCCATGTGAGCCCTCCAGCCTGCCCCACCATTCAGTAGGAGGGCTGATTTTTTTTAGCTCAACTCCACTCTTCTACCCTATTCCCATTGGTACTGAAAACGGCAAAAAGGAACGTAAAACCAACAATGGACCCTGTATTTCTGTATAGGCAGTGAAGCCTTTTATATGTGGGAGCACTGGCCATTTATTCACAGGCTACTCTGAAAATTAAGGGGCTAATTGAACACAGTCTTATATGGCCTGTCTGCATTTACAGTTGATGGGTCAGCAGCCTTTACATGTTAGCCTTTACATGTTAGCCTTTACATGTTAGCCTTTACATGTTAGCTGCACCCTCAATCCAGAGCGGGATGAATTGTCAAGGATGAAATATTAAAAAGGTGGCTGGGGACTGATGTTTGTGCTTGAATGTGTGTTGCCTAGACACACCTTGCAGTTTTTTCCCAAGGCAATTTACATTTTTTTAACCAGTCTGCAGCTTTCTGAGACATCTGCAGCAGGAGCACATAAGGAGTGCCAGCCTGCATCCTCCCTTTTCCCTTCCCCACTGGCAGTGCTGAGCCTTTTCTAGTGTGCGTTTCATACTGGCTGCTCCTTAATTGGCCAGTCAGTGTGAAATTGCATTCTGGGGCTGATGGTGGCCAGAAGCGTCTTTCACACTGGCTTCCAGGCCTGGTGAGTGTGCATGGGCGGCACGGTAGCACAGTGGTTAGCACTGCTGCTTCACAGCTCCAGGGACCTGGGTTCGATTCCCGGCTTGGGTCGCTGTCTGTGTGGAGTTTGCACATTCATAGAATCATAGAAACCCTACAGTGCAGAAGGAGGCCACTCGGCCCATCGAGTCCGCACCGACCACAATCCCACCCAGGCCCCACCCCCACATATTTACCCGCCAATCCCTCCAACCTACGCATCCCAGGACTCCAAGGGGCAATTTTTATAACCTGGCCAATCAACCTAACCCGCACATCTTTGGACTGTGGGAGGAAACCGGAGCACCCGGAGGAAACCCACGCAGACACGAGGAGAATGTGCAAACTCCACACAGACAGTGACCCGAGCCGGGAACCGAACCCGGGACCCCGGAGCTGTGAAGCAGCAGTGCCAACCACCGCGCTACCGCGCTACCGTGTCTGCATGGGTTTCCTCCGGGTGCTCCGGTTCCCTCCCACAGTCCAAAGATGTGTGGGTTAGGTGCATTGGCCATGCTAAATTCTCCCTCAGTGTACCCGAACAGGTGCTGGAGTGTGGCAACAAGGAGATTTTCACAGTAATTGGAGGGATTGGCGGGTAAAATATGTAGGGATATGGGGGTAGGGCATGGGTGGGATTGTGGTCGGTGCAGATTCGATGGGCCGAATGGCCTCTTTCTGTACTGTAGGGTTTCTATGATTTCTATGCCTGACATGGGAAAAGTTCAGGGCCTAAAATCCTGTCCCCTGTCTCAGGCCTTGGCTGGTGCCTCTGATTAACTCTGGCTGGGTGATAGACCAGGAGTCTATAGTCTTCAGGATATGATGCATGCAAGATCACAGGTAGAAACTTATGTTTGGAATAAGATTTTATCGCTAAAGAGTGAGACAGCTGTGCTTACTTTTACAGTTGAGATTACAATATTGCTGAAAGAAAAGCAAAATACTGCAGATGCTGGAGATCTGAAAGAAAAACAAAGTGCTTGATATGCTCAGCAGTCTGGCAGCATCTGTTATTGTTTGGAGTTCAATATGACTCTTTTTCAGAACAAAATTACTGAGTTTGTATACAAATAAGTAAAGGCTTAACTGGTCTTGAAGAATCATGCGTCATGTAACCAACTCTTAGCTCTACCTTCATTTATCACTATCTTTCAATTTATGTTTATTTTGTAATGAGTAGTGTTGGATGTCATAAAACTTTTACTCATTGATACCCCTGACATGAGAATTCTAGAGTTTCCCAAGAACTCGAATTTTATTGTTTTCAGTGAGCCTCTCATTTTAATTCTTGGATAAATTGATTTAATAGTGAGAAAAATTGACACTTTCTATCCTCTAATTCTTTGTTTCCTTTCTGGGTGCCAATGGTGCAAATTGGCCATCCCTTTTCCATTTAAGTGCTTGATAAACAAATCCTGGTAATTGGATTCCAATAAGGCCACATATTCCTCTACCTACCAGAGATAGCATGGAAGGATAATGAGTTACAGCTTCAATCACTGTACAACTTATGAGTGCTCTCTGATTTTGTTACCCCTTTATAGAGACCTATACATAAGGCCTGCCAGCCTTATGTAAGTTAATGATTAATACTTAATACATCGTGAGGAGTTGGCTATTCAGTCACACACTGACGTATGAATTCTTGTGGTCACCATGCGTAACAACATTGTAAATGATTTTGTAAAAAGATCTGCTGCTGCTTGTTGCAAAATTGTAAATAATTTCCAGAAGAATTTATTTACGTATCACTAGAAATGTCAAACAGAAGAAATCTTTAATAGGGCCTTTACCATGTGACACAATGACCAGAAGATGTTTGCTCGCCTCGGTGCAATTGAAATCATCTAAATGATGGTTGAAAGGTTATAATTTTGTACTGGTTAGGTTATTTTATTCTTACTCAGTGCCCTAAGGTTGTATGTCTGTGGTTAAAAAGAAACACACATCAATCTGTTTGGTCTTCTATCAACAACCAAGGCATAAGTATAAAAGTCTTTGAGCAGTTATGGGCTGCAATTGTGTTGTACTAGTGTGCTAAACTGAGATGTAACACTGTCATGTGCATTTGGCAGGCCCATGTTTTGGTGCACAAATCCTCAAGTTGGCCACCAAGCTGCAGTGGGTTTTGCAGCATAAGAGGAGAGCATTCACCCCATTATATCTAGGTGGTTTCTTTCTAAAGCAATTCAAAATTAATCCTATTGCCCTGCTCTCCCTCCGCCTTCTTCCTCTGTTTCAAATCTTTGTCTTTTCCCTTAAAAGATGCAATAGTCTCCACCTTAGCCAGTCCAAATGACAAAGCATTCAGCATTGGAACAACTCTGCATAAATACATTCTCCCAACCTCTGTGTAGGGGGATCACTGCACTTGGCACAAATCATCTGCTGACCAATTGATTCCAGTCTTGTGACCATTTTAGTGCTGTTATTCAGTTGGGCAGCTGAGGCTCCTGCCTGATCCAGTGGGATTCTTGTAAATTTATGGAAATCACACTCCTATCACTTGGATAGCATAATACAGTTTTGAAAGGCTGCTAAGCTGCTAATTAAATAAAGCTGCTAATTAAATAAAAGTTTTTTTTTATATTAATGCTTCAGCCGTCTAATCCAAATTGGAACTTCTGAATAAACATGACTAAAGTATGATGGGAAAAAGAATGGTAACTGTAAATTGGGAACTCCACCAAATCTTGTGAGCATCAGTTTAAGTAAAAGAATGAATAAGTTTAAAACACACAAGTTGGAAAACAGAACTTGAATATCTGCTTACATTCTGACACTATCATGCAGCGCAACTGCTTTCCCAATCTTTGGTCATTGCTCTTGCTTTGTTCATTGTCATCTGATCTGTCAAATGCTTCTAGGGTCAGCATTTTTTTTTACAAAAACTTCCTTTTTAGTTTGTTATTTTGATAAACAAAATCAAGTCCCAGATATGGAAGGGAACGTTTTTCTTTTGCTTTGAGTTTCTCAGGTACTTACAAGGAGCGGTGTCCTTGTTTTTACTGTATTTTGAACATGACAAGGGCTGCTTTTCTTGGAAGAGAACTATTTTAGTAATACAGTATTGAGTGCTTATTTGTCATATTTAACGTCACAGTTATACATTGTCACCTGATGATAGTTCATTCTCAAAGGATCAGCACTGACTGTGTTAATAATAGAACAGGAACGAGAGAAGCTGCTGACTGTCTTATGAGATGCACATAACACACTGCTCGTAAATGCTGCTATTTTAAGTAGACAGAATCACAAAAAGATCGTGAGACTGATAACAATCATGCAAATTTGACTCAGCTGAATGTACCAGTATGCACGCGCATTGCAGTATAAATACTGCGTATTGACATATTATGCATAATTCATTTTATTCTTTGTTTTCTTTAATGTAACTCCAAAACATCGAGATAGGTAAAGCCAATGAACTGCTAAAGCCCAAAAGATCAGAAGGCCCTTGGTTTGAACATGGTGCCCTGGGCTAGGGAGTGGGGAAAAAAATTAGCAAGGGTTAATGTTTATTATCACAATCTGGTGCCCACACCTTCTCTTGCCTTAACCCTTGTCTCCTCAAAGGCAAGAAAAGGCTTTACCTAAATTGTAATATCCCCCCAAGGTCAAATAGCCTGATGATAAAGTTGTTTTATAAGTTTTTTAAAAAGTTTATTTATTAGTGTCACAAGTAGGCTTACGCTAATACTGCAATGAAGTTACTATGAAAATCCCCTCTGCCACCTGTTCAGGTACACCGAGGGAGAATTTAGCATGCACCTAACCAGCACATCATTTGGACTGTGGGAGGAAACCGGAACACACGGAGGAAACTCCCGCAGACACAAGGAGAACATGCAGACTCTGCAAGACAGTGACCCAAGCCAGTAATTGAACCGGGGACCCGGGCACTGTGAGGCAGCAGTACAACCATTGTGCCACCGTGCCGTCCATAGTCACTGTTCAGATTTGTCTGTGACAAATAGTCACTTGGTTGAGGTACCAGATGATTGTCAGCAACTACTGTTTTGCAACTTTAGTATTTGAGTTGGTGAAGAAAGTTGGGGAAACAGTTATGTGGTAATATTTTTGATTTAAACTCCATATATCTCTGAACAAAAATCAAAGGTTGGTATAATTATGCCTAATCTTTCCATATTGTTCTGAATTGCACTGTACATGTGCATTGTTAGCACATGCAGATTAAATATAGACTTCTGACTGTAGTCATATGTTACGTCAGTTGTATTTTAACATCTTTATTGGAAGTCAAGCCCCACCTCCTCTACCCCCTCCGCCAACATACACACACACTCACATTTCACAATGTAGGAAAGGTCACAGATCTCTTGTTTCAAGTGTTCATAGATGGAGCCGTATTACATTTGTTACCAACCTATATAATCCCATTTGCAATCCCATAGGAGCTTTGCAGGCTTCTGGCATCAATCCCAGATAAACTGCAAGGTAAATAATAAATGTGACCATTTGGATGCTAAAAATATGCCATCCTTTTGTCTTGTTAGCTACACATTTTTAAACACCAGGTGGGGGAACAAATTGGACCCTGTTGCACCAATTTTCTGGTACTGTTTCTTAACCAGAAGGGCTACTTTAAAAGGGAGGCAGAGAAAAAAAGCGAGCACTACAGGCTAGTTAGCCTGACATCATTTGTGGGGATGATGCTGAAGTATATTATAAAAGACGTGATAACAGAACATTTGGAAAGCATTAACAAGACTGGACGGAGTCAGCATGGGTTTATGAAAGTCAAATCATGCTTAACAAATCAACTGGAGTTTTTGAGGAGTAACTAATAGAATAGATAAGGAAGAACCACTGGGTGTGGTGTATTTGGACTTTCAGAAGGCCTTTGTTAGGTGCTCATAAGAGGTTTGTGGACAAAATTAAAACACATGGGATAGGGAGTAATGTATTGGCATGGATCGAGAACTGTTGAGGGCAGGAAACAAAGAGTGGGAATAAGTGGGTCCTTTTACTAATGGCAGGCCATGATAGTGGGGTACCGAAAGGATCATTGCTTGGGCTGTTCACGATATATATAAATGACCTGAATTAGGGAACCAAATGTAACAGTTCCAAGTTTGTTGATGACACAAAACTGGTTGGAATTGCGAGTTATGGGGAGAATGCTTCAAGGTGATTTAGACAAGATGAGTGGGTGGGCAAAACATATGGCAGATGCAGTATTATGTGGCCCAAGTTGAAGTTATGCACCAAGGTGAAAAGCAGAAAGAAAGAGTATTATTTAAATGGTGATGTATTGGGAAGTGTGGATGGACTAAGGGATCTTGTGTCCTTCTGCATCAGTCAAGAAAGTGGAGAGACAGGTGCAGCAAGCAATAGGAAGGCAAATGATATGTTGGTGGTCTTTGCTAGAGGATTTGAGATCAGAAATAGAGATGCCTTACTGCAGTTATTCAGGCCCTTAGTGAGACCACACCTGGAGTATTGCATGCAGTTTTGGTCTCCCTACCGAAGAAAGGGTATACTTGCCATAAAGAGTGTGCAACGGAGGTTCACTAGGATGATACCAGAGTTGGTGGGACTGTCTTCTGAGGAGAGATTGGTTCAGCTGGGCCTGCAATTCACTAGAATTTAGAAGGATGAGAGGAGATTGAAACATAAAAGTGTAGCTGGACAGACTGGATGCTGGAAGGATGGTTTCCATGGCTGGAGAATCTAGAGCCAGGGGACACAGTCTCAGGATAGGAGGTAGACCATTTAGGGTTGAGATGAAGAAAAATTTCTTCACTCAAGGATAGTGAACCTGTGGAATTCTCTACCACAGAAGGCTGTGGAGGTCAAATCATTTGAATTTATTCAAGAAAGCGATTTCTTTTAGGTTTTAATAGCATTAAGGGGTGTTGGGAGAAAGTGGGAATATGGCATTGCGATCGAGGATCAGCCATGATCATATTGAATGGCGGAGCAGACCCAAAGGGCTGAATGGCCTATTCCTGCTCCTCGTTTCTATGAAATACATGCAACAACAAGTGAATCAGCTGATTTTTCAGGCACCCATGATGACTGCCTCAAGTAGTCACTAGACCCTTTACATATGTAAATGAGGAAACAAATGTCAATTTCATCTGAATTAGATGACACTAAGTGTTGGAAATGCCCAGGCATGCTCCACTCATGTTTGTAAATGGTCACTGTGGGTAAGCATTGGCCCCCAACAAAATAGGTAAATAAAACAATAATATTAAACTTTGATGTTGTATTACAGAACAGAGTTTTCAGAAAAAAATAAGTGGGGCATGTAAGAAAGCTACTGCAATAATCATGGGTGAATTTATTCTACATGTAGATTAGGCAAATCAGGTTGGCAAAGGTAGCCCGGGAAATGAGTTTGCAGTGTGTATTGGGGCAGTACATGATAGCGCCACCATGGAGAAGGCTGCTCTAGATCTGGTATTGTGCAATGATGTGGAGATGCCGGCGTTGGACTGGGGTGAACACAGTAAGAGTTGTAACAACACCAGGTTAAAGTCCAACAGGTTTATTTGGTAGCAAATACTATTAGCTTTCGGAGCGCTGCTCCTTCGTCAGATGGAGTGGAAACGTGCTCTCAAACAGGGCACAGAGACACAAAATCAAGTTACAGAATACTGATTAGAATGCGAATCCCTACAACCAACCAGATCTTAAAGATGTAGACAATGTGGGTGGAGGGAGCATTAAGCACAGGTTAAAGAGATGTGTATTGTCTCCAATCCGGATAGCCCGCAAGTCCAAGAGGCAAACTGTGGGGGTTACTGATAATGTGACATAAATCCAACATCCCGGTTTAGGCCGTCCTCATGTGTGCGGAACTTGGCTATCAGTTTCTGCTCAGCGACTCTGCGCTGTCGTGTGTCGTGAAGGCCGCCTTGGAGAATGCTTGGAGTACCGCAAGCTCACGGATAACCTCACGATGCTCCACTTCTCCAGCTTCCACACTAAACACGTTAAAGAAGCCATCCCCTACGGACAAGCCCTCCATATACACAGGATCTGCTCGGATGAGGAGGATCGCAACAGACACCTCCAGACGCTGAAAGATGCCCTCATAAGAACAGGATATGGCGCTCGACTCATCGATCAACAGTTCTGACGCGCCACAGCGAAAAACTGCACTGACCTCCTCAGAAGACAAACACGTGACACGGTGGACAGAGTACCCTTTGTCGCCCAGTACTTCCCCGGAGCGGAGAAGCTACAGCATCTCCTCCGGAGCCTTCAACATGTCATTGATGAAGACGAACATCTCGCCAAGGCCATCCCCACATGCCCACTTCTTGCCTTCAAACAACCGCATAACCTCAAACAGACCATTGTCCGCAGCAAACTACCCAGCCTTCAGGAGAACAGTGACCACGACACCACACAACCCTGCCACAGCAACCTCTGCAAGACATGCCGGATCATCGACACGATGCCATTATCTCACGTGAGAACACCATCTACCAGGTACACGGTACCTACTCTTGCAACTCGGCCAACGTTGTCGACTTGATACGCTGCAGGAAAGGATGTCCCGAGGCATGGTACATTGGGGAAACCATGCAGATGCTACGACAACGGATGAATGAACACCGCTCGACAATCACCAGGCAAGACTGTTCTCTTCCTGTGGTGGAGCACTTCAGCAGTCACGGGCATTCAGCCTCTGATCTTCAGGTAAGCGTTCTCCAAGGCAGCCTTCACGACACACGACAGCGCAGAGTCGCTGAGCAGAAACTGATAGCCAAGTTCCGCACACATGAGGACGGCCTAAACGAGATGTTGGATTTATGTCACATTATCAGTAACCCCCACAGCTTGCCTCCTGGACTTGCGGGCTATCCTGTCTGGAGACAATACACATCTCTTTAACCTGTGCTTAATGCTCCCTCCACCCACATTGTCTGTATCTTTAAGATCTGGTTGGTTGTAGGGATTCGCATTCTAATCAGTATTCTGTAACTTGATTTTGTGTCTCTGTGCCCTGTTTGAGAGCGCATTTCCACTCCATCTGACGAAGGAGCAGCGCACCGAAAGCTAATGGTATTTGCTACCAAATAAACCTGTTGGACTTTAACCTGGTGTTGTTAAAACTCTTACATTGTGCAATGAAACAGGATTTGTCAATAACCTCATAGTAAAGGAGACTCTAAGCAAAGGTAACCATAATGGAATAGAATTTCACGTTCAGTTTGAAGGTGAGAAGTATGGGTCTAAGACCAGTGCCTTAAATGTGAAGCAGAGTCGGCTGAAGTGAACTTGGAAACTAGATTAATAGGCAAGAAAGTAGAGGCAGACTTTTAGGTCCCGGGCTCGTTGATGAGATTCAGGTATAAATTTCAACATTGTAATCAGCCTTGCTCTGTTTCTCAGTGTGAGGCTGATTACACTATAAAAAATGGCCCAGGAAAGTCCAGTCATGGGTCCTGTTTCAGCCCTCCCAATAGTATTTCCCAGCCCGCTGTGCTACTCGAGCAGTGGGTCAGGATATACCAGTTTTTCTCAGAGAAAGATGGTGCACAGATTCCAACAGTTTCATATTTGTTTTTCAGAAGTAGATTTTGCAGGCAGTATGATAGCTGCCTTCTTCCAATTCCTACTGCAGCACATCGTCAAGGCCCACTACACAATTTTCAGGTTCCAATTTGTCACAATTTCTTTCAATTTAAATGTGTACATTGGGAACATAATACTGGAAAGTTGAAAAAAAAACTGAGGAAACACATTTTCAATGATACTTACAATTTCATAGAAATAATACTAAGTCCTTTATTATTTATATCTGGGTATCTTTATCCCTTATAATAAGCAGAGTGTTGCAAATAAGCACAGTAGCATGTGGTCATATCAGGCTTACATCATGTGTGATGAATAATTGATTTGCAGTTACTCAGAGCTGACTAATATAAGTATCATTACAGTTATGTGGGAATATGTGCATGACACCGACAGGATTCTTTTTAAATGGATGCCACTTTAATACAAATATGGATAGTATTGGATTCATAATAAATGGAGAGGATCCCTGTATGAGCTGCAAAATGTGTTCAAGCCTTCGAGATCGATTTTTGACTGACTTCTTCCCCAGTGTATCCAGTCACAGTAAACCAGTACAAATGGCAAGGCTGTTGTTATCTAATCAGAGAAATGACCTCAGATGTGCATTCATTTCATTGAAGGGCTTCATAAAGTACTGCTTGTTCAATTATATTATGCGTGTTACTGTAATTCACTTGAAAATAATGTAACCTATTTTCTGAAACTGCCCTCATGTTGTGCATCAGCAAAATATGAAATACTGCAGACGATGCCAGTCTGAAATCAAAGTGCAATAAATTGGAAATATAGCATTGGAAAAACAGAGGTCATTCAACCTTTTCCCATTTGTTCATAGGATGTGGGCGATACTGGCAAGGACAGCATTTATACCCTTTCCCTAATTGTTTTTGAGATGGTGGTGATGAACTGCCTTCTTGAACCTCTGTACTCCATGTGGTAATTGCCTGTATGACACAAATGTAACTTGCCACTTATCGGTCCAAGCCTGAATGTGTCCAGGTCTTGCTGCACGTGGACACAGACAGCTTCAGTATCTGAGGAGTCGTAAATGGTGCTGAATGTTGTGCAATCGTCAGCGAACATCCGCACTTCTGACAACAATGGAGAGTAGGTCATTGATGAAGCAGCTGAATATGGTTGAGCCAAGGACACTACCCGGAAGAACTCCTGCAGTAATGTCCTGGGACTGAGACAATTGACCTCCAACAGTCATAACCATCTTTCTTTGTACTAGGTATGACATTATTGGAGAGTTTCCCCCGATTCACGTTGACTCCAGTTTTGCTGGGGCTCCTTGATGCCATACTCAGTCAAATGCTTGAAGTCAAGGGCAATCACTCACCTCCCCTCACCTCTTGAGTTCAGCTCTTTTGTCCATGTTTGAACCAAGGCTCTTATGAGGTTAGGAGCTGAGTGGTACTTATGGACCTTAACTGAGCATTAGTGAGCATAATATTGCTGTGTAAGTGCCGCTAGATAGCACTGTCAACAACACCTTCCATCACTTTGCTGATAATTGAGAGTAAACTGATTGTGCAGTAATTGATTGGGTTGGATTTGTCCTGCTTTTTACAGACAGGACAAACCTGGGTAATTTTTCACATTGTCGGGTAGATGCCAGTGTTGTCGCTGGACTGGAACAGCTTGGCTGGGAGTGCAGCTAGTTCTGGAGGACTTGCTTTCGGTGCTATTGCTGGAATATTATCAGGCCCAATTCCTTTGTTGTATCCAGAATACTCCTATGCAGTATTCAGCTGTTTCCTGATATCACCTGGAATTAATTGAATTGGTTGAAGACTAGCATCCGTGATGCTGGGGACACCCGGAATGGATCAGTCACCCTACATTTCTGGCTGAAGATTGTTGCAAATGCTTCAGCCTTGCTTTTGCACTGATGTTCTGGGCTCCCACATAACTGAGGATGGGGATATTTATGGAGCCTCCTCCTTAGGGCAGCATGGTGGTACAGTGGTTAGCATTGCAGCCTCACAACGCCAGGGACCTGGGTTTGATTCCCAGCTTTGGTCATTGAATGTATGGAGTCTGCACGTTCTCCCCATGTTTGCATAGGTTTCCTCTGGATGCTCCGGTTTCCTCCAACAATCCAAAAGACTTGCTGGTTAGGTGCATTGGCCATGCTAAATTCTCCCTCAGTGTACCTGAACAGGTGCCAGAGTGTGGCAAATAGGGAATTTTCACAGTAACTTCATCGCAGTGCTAATGTAAGCCTACTTGTGACACTTATAAATACCTTAAACTTAAACTCTAGTGAGTTGTTCAGTACCATTCATGATTAGACGTTGCAGAATGCAGAGCTTAGATCTGATGCATTGGTTGTGGGATCGCTTATGGTTTTCACTGTTTGGCATCAAAATAGTTCTGTGTTGTAGCTTCACCAGGTTGACACCTCATTGTTAGGTATGCCATATGCTGCTCCTGACATAGCAGCAACTCTGCTTCAATTTTTCATTGAACCAGAATTGACCCCGGTTTGATAGTAATGGTAGAGTGGTGGATTTGCTGGGCCTTGAGGTTACAGATTGAGGTTGAGTACAATTCTGCCGCTGCTGATGACCCATAGCTCCTCACAGATGCCCAGTTTTAAGCAGCTAAATCTTTTCAGAATCAGTCTTACCAAGCACGGTGTCAGTGTCATATGTATCCTAAGTGTGAAAACAGGATTTCATCTCTATAAGGATTGTGTGGTGGTTGCTCCCACCAATCATGAACTGATGCGTCTGTGACAGGTCAATAATGAGGATGAGGTCAATTAGGTTTTCTTTCCCTCTTGTTGGTTCCCTCACCACATGCCGCGCAGATGGATTGAATTGGCTAGCAGCTCCAGCGAGTGGGACTTGCACCCCAAGGAGGGGCAGATATCCCACTCATCTTGCATTAGTCTGCCCCGCAGCAGGTTATGGCTGTGGGGCAGGTCTGCATAGAGTTTGTCAGTTCTGCGCCAATGTTGGTACGAAGGTTAGAGTGGCTGGATGGTCTGCAGTTGCATTGTCACCATTGACCATTGCTCCTGGTGGCGCCACTGAGGCCAGAGAGCCATTGATCATTTGATGGGGCTGGCAGAGCCACTTAATGGTCTAATGGCTGTTAAATGTCTGCAGGGTGAACCAGCGAACAGGGGTGATCCAGCAAAGGGCATTGATGGTTTGGGGGGTGGGGGGGGTGGGGGGGCACGATAATGGGTGACCTGTAAAGGTTAATGGTTGTCCCATCTGATTTTATTCCCTTCTTCCAAAAAAAGTACACACTGGCCCCTGTGAGCAAGAAGAGAATGGAAAAATGGTCCCTCCGCAGAGAGGTCATCAAGTGAATGCCAGTTGTCTCATTGCGCTCAATGAGGCGTGCAGAAGCAAAATCAATAAGTTAATCTTCTCATCTGCCGCTTAGTTATAGTGATGCAGAGTTTTGCTGTTTCGAGTAAAAGCGAGATGCATTCCTAATCCTCTGAGCCTGTTTCCTTTCCTTCCCAAAACTTATGCATCAGCCCCCGAGTGAGAGAAAATTCAAAGCTGCCCTCACATGGGTATAGACATCTGTCACAAAGGTTTAGCAGTGTGAAGGCTGAAAAATGGCAGATTGACACCGGTTTCCTAGATTCTGAACTAAAGCAGTTTAAAACTGGCTTTCGCAAACAGTTTTGTCCTGTGATGATTTACTGGAATCTCTTTTGTAGACAAATGAGCAATGTCGGGTCCAGTGGCTTTCCGAGTTTGCATCTACTTAGTGCCTCTGAAGAAATTGCGTGGAGTAATGATGCATACATCATTGTAATAAGCAATCTCTAACCGATTTGCATAATTGCAGTGCAACTTCTTCCAGCAACCAGGGCTGAGAGATTCAAATGAAAGGAAATTGTGCAGAATGTGTTAAACCACTTTTACCACATGTGTTGTGTCCAAAAACATGTGACAGCACTTACAAAAGAAAACCGTGCTAGTCTCTCATCTATTGAAGGTTTATTACAATTATATCTAACATTGATGCCTTCCCATTTGCACTATGTCTGTAATTAAATATATTGTGAACTTATCTATATTCGAATACTTGTAAAAGGAGGAATTATTTATTTGTACTCTGTAGGTAATTCTGGTTTGAATATTTTTTGGGGGGATAGGTTCCCTCCACTCCTTCACGCTTGAAGATTCTGAATCATGCCGGGGTACATTACAGCAGCTACTTCCCTCAGTTTTCCCCTTATTTCATGATGAGATGGCTATTGCTGGGGTACATCCTCATTCTGCTAGCAGCCCTCCAGCATTTCACCCTAGTGACCAGCTTTCCCATGTGAACTTAGGCAGTGAATGTTGCAAAGTTATTCGCAGCATACAGCATAACCCAAAATTAGTCAACTCAGACAAAGAAAGTGGAATTTAATGCCAATCTCCCTTGGTAGGTTTGGTGATGGGGAAGGCAGGAGGATAGCGGGTGGAGACACCCACCTTTCACCCTTCATGACAGGAAGGCTGATGGATGGCTTTCCCACCCCACCGCCAATTGAGGCCTTTGAGTGGGCAATTAATGCAGTGGTGGGATGAAGGGCCTCATCCCACCACTGCTATTATTAACCTTGTAGTAGTTGGGGGGCTCGATATGTAAACCCATGTCAGCTCTTTGGGAGGGTGGGGCATCCCTCATTTAAGGGCATTCAGTTTCTGATTGAGGGTCCCAGCATTGGAAGGGTGGGGGTAGTTGAGAACCATCCTCCCCATCCTTTAAGCTGACTCCCTACCCCCCTCCTGTAAGCCCCCACCCACGGCCCTTTCCCGTGGGGGTGGGGGCAGCTTTGAATTTTCTCTCACTCGGGGGCTGATGCGTAAGTTTTGGGAAGGAAAGGAAACAGGCTCAGAGGATTAGGAATGTATCTCGCTTTTACTCTAAACAGCAAAACTCTGCATCACTATAACTAAGCAGCAGATGAGAAGATTAACTTATTGATTTTGCTTCTGCACACCTCATTGAGCGCAATGAGACAACTGGCATTCACTTGATGACTTCTCTGCGGAGGGACCACATTTCCATTCTCTCCTTGCTCACAGGGGCCAGTGTGTACTTTTTTTGGAAGAAGGGAATAAAATCAGATGGGACTACCATCAACCATCCTGCCATGAATCCAAATAAAAGCCTGCACCTTTATGAATAGGCTTCAGATAAGAAGACTAATTTAACACCTTACCTACTCTGCACATTAAACACTGATTCAGTGAGGCAAATACCCTTGTTTTTCCCATTAACTAATACCTCCCCAAGTTGCACTATGGAGTGTCCCAGACGTGATGACTGTCTCGCAGGAGTGTTCCTGATTTTGTATTCTGTATTCTGATTTTGTATTTCAGGCCTCACAAGGCTGAAATTGAGTTACGGACAGCCTGAGGCCCCCCGGAATCTTCCCCCTCATGGCCCAACCACCTCCATTCCTCCCTCCCCCGGGTCAGCCAGGACTCCCACAACAATTGGTCATCATTGATCCCACACAACTGATGTGTGGACGTCAGATGAGGACAACGAAAATAGGAACATAAACAGGCCATTAAGCCTCAATTACATCACGCAGATCTATATCTTAATTCCATCGATCAGCCTTGGTGCTGTACCCTAACCGAACACTAGCAAGGCTGAACTCTGGTTCCCATAACTCCCAAAATAGTCAAAACACGCAGATAGTCAATATCTAGCTTCAAAAATGAAGAATTACCGTCAAGGTGAGGTACAGGTGATATGCATTCCAGCGACAGTCAAACCCTTCAAGAGAAGAGAAAACATTTCTGTGAAATCTCTGCTGTTGCAATGATACTCATGTCTGACTGCTCTGTTTCTCCAGGCCTGGAGGAAGCGTTGGTTTGTGCTGCGTAGCGGTCGATTGAGTGGCAACCCAGACGTCCTCGAATACTACAAAAACCACCACTCCAAGAAACCGCTCCGTATGATAAACCTCACTGAATGTGAGAACATTGAAGCTGGGTTAAAACTCAGTAAAAAGGAATTCCAGAACAACTACATTTTTGAAGTTAAGACTCCAGCTCGCACATTCTACTTGGTGGCCAAGACAGAGGACGAAATGAACAGATGGGTACGACACATCAGTCTAATCTGCGGCTTTAGTTCTAGCGATGATGGAACAGGTACAAGTTATAATAATCACCGTATTACCTGTCTCAATTTCCACCCAGGGGTGGGTGGGTGGGGTGGTGTTGGAGGAGCTTCTTTGATTAAATTTTATCCATCCTTTTTTACTCCATCCTTAAAGTTACAAAGCCAACGCTCAGAGTGGACTGGGCAACTCCAAATCCATTCCTTGTTTGCTCCAAAACCCAAATTCAAAATCCAATTCAAGGGGCTGACAAGATAAGGCATTGCACCCCATCATGGGCCTGTTCTAATGCTTGATCTTCGCCAAAAGGCCATTACATTGGTTACAGAAATTATATTGGGTACACAAACTTCATTCTCCAATAGGCCAGAATCTGCCATTATCAGCCATACTCTTTCTGGCGTCTCTGACTGTTAACTGAACATGAGGACATGATCAAAGCACATTTGGCAGCCTTCCCTCCTAGCCACAGATTCCAGCCCTTGCTGGATTGGGGTAATTCATAGTGCTTGTCCAAGGTTCAGTACAGGGATTGCTCACTTAGTGTCTCAGTTACATTCTTGAAAAGAAGTTAAGTTTAAAGTTTATTTATTCGTGTCACAGATAGGCTTATGTTAACACTACAATTAAGTTACTGTGAAAATTCCATAGTCATCATACTCCGGCACCTGTTTGGGTACGCTGAGGGAGAATTTAGCATGGCTGATGCATCTAACCAGCACGTCTTTTCGACTGTGGGAGGAAACCAGAGCACCCGGAGGAAACACAAGCAGACACAGGGAGAATGTGCAGACTCCGCACAGACAGTGACCCAACAGGGAATCGAATCCGGGTCCCTAGCGCTGTGAGGCAGTAGTGCTAACCATTGCCCCACCATGCCATTCATCACAGAATCATAGAATCCTTACTGTGAAGAAGAGGCCATATGGTCCATCGAGTCGGCACTGACTCGCTGACAAGAGTATCTTATGATGTGGAGATGCCGGTGTTGGACTGGGGTAAACACAGTAAGAGTTTTAACAACACCAGGTTAAAGTCCAACAGGTTTATTTGGTAGCAAATGCCATTAGCTTTCGGAGCGCTGCTCCTTCGTCAGATGGAGTGGAAATCTGCTCTCAAACAGGGCACAGAGACATAGTCTGATAGCAGCATCCACTGGCTGCACCTCAGCCCAGCTCAGGGAGAGCAGATACTGCTTTCTGACAAATCTGCTGTGCCATGGCCAACCTGCTCCATGAACTCTTTGTGATAGAGGCGTTGAAGGGCACTGGAACCAACCCTGTTGGATGCGAGGACACCAGTCAGGAGATATCTGAATCCATTGGATCAAAACAGTGAAAGTCGCGGTAATTGAGGTTGCCGTCTGCAGGTGCATAGGGAGTTTATTACTCAGGGTAAATCTCAAACCATAAGGGTGGGATGTTCAGGCCACGGAACACGAACTCTCTGGTAAATAATGTAATTGCAAATGTCACAAATGATACATGTTCCTATTTTGTCAGTGACATTATAACAAAACAACGTTGACCGAGTCAAAAAGTGAGGAATTGTCGTACATCATCATGTACATGAATTCTGAGTTGGCCTCCCATCCAATCAATGGCGGGGCAGGTTCAAGAGGCTAAATGGCCCACTCCTGCTTCTAATTCACATCTTAGTGCATTTCCAGCATACCTGCACCTTTTGTGTGTCTCTGTCTCATTCCTTCTCCAGTATGGGCATCACGGTGGCACAGTGTTTAGCACTGCTGCCTCACAGCACCAGGGACCCGTGTTCAATTCCGGTCTTGGGTCACTGCCTGTGTGGAATTTGCACGGAGGAAACGGTGAGTTTCCTCTGGGGATTCCGGTTTCCTCCCACACTCCAAAGATTAGGTTAGGTTGATTGGCAATGTTAAATTGCCCCTTAGTGTCAGTGGGATTAGCTGGGATAAATACATGGGGTTATGGGGATAGGGTCTGGGTGAGATTGTGGTTGGTGCAGATTCACTGGGCCAAATGGCCTCCTGCTGCACTGTAGGATTCTGTGGTTCTACTCAGTGATCAAATATCATAGAATCATACAGGGCAGAAGAGGCCCTTTGCCCATCGAGTCTGCACCGACGCAGGAGAAATACCTGACATTGTACCTAATCCCATTTACCAACACTTGGCGCATAGCCTTAAATGTTATGACGTGCCAAGTGCTCATCCAGGTACTTTATAAAGCATGTGAGGCAACTCACCTCTACCACCCTCCCAGGTGACCTTGTAGAGATGTATAAGGTTTTGAACAGCATGGGAGCGGTAAATCCGCAAAAACTAAATTGCGAGTGAAGATGTGAAGGGATACATGTTCAAACTAGTAAAAGGCAAATTTAGGATTAATGTCTGTAAATTCTTCAGTGAAGAACGATCACACATGAAAGAAACTTACGAGTGGCAGAGTGGAGATGAAAATTCTGAAATCATATCTAAAAGTGATGCACCATGGCGGGCTAAGTGGGAGCTGGATCTTTAAGATGGATGTACCAAAAGGGCAAAATGTTCTTCCTCATCTGTATTTACCTTGTAATCCTATGAAGGGCATAATGTGACAATTTTGCAAAGGAAGCTAACCTTTCTACATCCCTACGCTGAATCCAATTGTGGGGAACATTTCTGGATTTTTCTATCAAGTCTAATGTCAGAGAGGCTCACGTTGTTAGGAGTAATTTTCTGACAGGATAGAAGCATCTCTCCACGCTTAGGCATTTCAAGTCACTTCCTTTGTAATTGCGGAGAGCAGTCGTGCAATTTATTCCACCCTGATAATTACAGTTCTACCTACTTATGCTGACATTTCAGGGACCGTACTAATTTTGTCAAAATAAGCAGTTTGAATTGACGTAAAAGTGACCAGAGAATCATGAATCATTGACTCAAGACCCCATCCTTACTGTGTAATCCACATAGATCAAAGTAACATTATTCAATAAGGACAATTCTACTTGTCGCATATAGTAATAGTAAACATTACGTTATAAAAGTGCCAATTGTAAAAACCTGATATGAAGCTCACAAAACAGTTCAAATACCGAACTCGGATCAGTTCCCATTATTCTGCTCTAATTAGACATTAATACCGTTATCTTTGTCGCTCGAGATATAGCTGGCCCTTGACCGCTGTATGAAGCTATTCCCCTGGTGAACATTAGTTACTTCCACCGGTCCTGTTCTGCTGACTAGTTGACCTATTTCTAGTAACTCCAAAACCACTGGCAGTCAGACTATCGGAAGCTCTACACCTCCTCCACCACAAGCTCCAAAGCCAACCAGGCAGTAGGTATCCACTAGGGTTCCACCCAGCCAGCTGTTGGAGCCTTCCAACACATAAAGTGCAATCAGAATTTATAACTTTGGAGACCTTGGCAGAGAAGGAATGACAGATAAGCTCTGTCAACTTGTAATAAGTAATGTGAGCCATTAATGCTGTTAGAAGCTTGAAATGTCTGTCAGTTGAAATGATCCAGGGTGTATGTTGATGTCTACGTGAAGAGTACTTCCTGGCATTCATGTGAAAGTAAGAAGTCTCACAACACCAGGTTAAAGTCCAACAGGTTTATTTGGTAGCACAAGCCACGAGCTTTCGGAGCGCTGCTCCTTCCTCAGGTGAGTGGCAGTTGTGTTCACAAACAGGGCATATATGGACACAAACTCAATTTAGAAGATAATGAAAAGAAAAGAAGGCGATGGCCTAGTGGTACTGTCGCTGGACTGTTAAACTCAGCTAATGTTCTGGGGACCCGGGTTCGAATCTCATCATGGTAGATTATGGAATTTGAATTCAATTTTAAAAATCTGGAATTAAGAATCTACTGATAACCATGAAACCACTGTCGATCGTCGGAAAAACCCACCTGGTTCATTATTGTCCTTTAGGGAAGGAAATCTGCCATCCTCACCTGGTCTGGCCTACATGTGACTCCAGAGCCACCGCAATGTGGTTGACCCTCAACTGTCCTCGGGCAACTTGGGATGGGCAATAAATGCTGGCCAGCCAGTGATGCTCATGTCCCAGCTGAAAGAATAAATGTAAAAAAAGATAAAAGTGGGACTTTCCCCTTTTGTAAACATAGGTAAGATGTTTGAGGTACGTAAATAGAACTATAATATTGTAGCTGGATTTTTTTTTCTGTTTTTATTCAGTGAAGAAAGCTACCTGTACCAATGTCTCCTCCTGATCAGTTAAATAAAACAGTGATAATGGCCGAATATCTCTGCCCCCACAGGAGGTAAGGAGGCAGACAGACCTAAAGATTTAGTGGGTTGGCAGTGATACTGATATCAGACGGCTTCCCACCTCCATCGACAGTAAGTTCTGAGCAGGAAGGCCCATACTTGATGTTGCCATCCTGCCTCTGCTTGAGTCACTAAAATAAAGGCTGACAGCAGCCTGCATAACTGGTGAAAAGGTGCAGGCTGCATGGTAGCTGGAGGGAAGATGGGGTGCACCCCTCGATCTGCACTAATCTGTGCATGATCGAGAGGGTGGCAAGATGGCATGGTGGTTAGCATTGGTGCCTCACAGCTCCAGGGACCTGGGTTCAGTTCCAGCCTTGGGTGACTGTGTGGAGTTTGCATGTTCTCCCCGTGTTTGCGTGGGTTTCCTCCGGGAGTTCCAGTTTCCTCCCACAGTCCATAGATGTACAGATTAGGTGGATTGGCATGTTAAATTGCCCCCTAGAGGCCAAAGATGTGCAGATTAGGGGGATTATCAGGGTAAATACATGGGCTTACAGGGATAAAGGCCTGGGTTGGATGCTCTGTTGGAGGGTTGGTGCAGAGCTGATGGGCTGCATGGCCTCTTTCTGCACTGTAAGGATTCAATGACTAGTAAAGGACAGCCCCCCTCCACTCCCCTCTCCCCATGAGCCCCATCCCACAAAACCCCTGCCAAAAGCATTCCATGGATCACTCCACATTGTCCCAGCAGTAGCCACTCCAGTCAGCAAAGGGTACCCGATAACTTGAGAAGTCCAACAATAGGCAGTACATTCAGAGAGGAAGATAAAAAGAAATGTATCTCGTTTTCAGCTTTAGGGTCCTATCTGTCCATGGTTTCTAATTCAGAACAGAAGGTTTGGCCATGTACCGACATCTGGAACATCAAAGCGTTACTGTCTCTTCTAAGATAACACAGCCCATCATCCAGTTTAGAGTATGTCTCAAGGCAGCTGATGGCACAAAGAAACCTATTTAGGTCACAGTTACGATAAAAGAAATGCTTTAGTATTGCCCTATAACACTGCTCAGTTGCTGGTTGACATATTAGCTGGCTATTGATCTATCAGTAGGGTCCCTTGGAACTCAATAAAGGCAATATCTTGTTTGTTAAGAGCCTAAGGTCAAATACCGAAAGCATCACAGGTTCGATACTGCTGGGCATGGAAATCCAAATGATTTTATTCTGTCTCATAAATGGCTTGCATTCGAGATGTTTTTTTCTTTGAGAAGCAATGGACCTCACTGCATTTACCACTTGTACTGATATAGTGAGTCAAGTGTCCTTTCTGTCCATTATGACTTGTTAAATGGAAGGTCACCTCGTAGCTTAATGCAATGCTAAACATTTTATCTGGGCGTTAGATTCTCAGTACAGTCACAACATTCGGTCACAATACAAACATGATGATTCTGTGAACGGAAAGCAAGATAGAAGTGGCATTTTCTTTAAACTTGTAATTTTTCTGTATAATCATAGAGATCTACAGCACAGAAAAGGCCCTTCGCCCCATTGCATCTGCGCTGGTCAAAAACAACCACCTAACAATTCTAACCCTATTTTTCAGCACTTGGCCCATATCCTTGTATACCTCGGCATTGCAAGTCCACATCTAAATACTTCAGAAATGTTTTGAGGGTCTCTGCCTTCACCACCCCTTCAGGCAATGAGTTCCAGACTCCCCCGCCCTCTGGGTGAAAATGTTTTTTCTCACACTCGTTCGAAACCTCCTGCCCCTTACCTTAAATCTATGCCCTCTGGTCATTGATGCCTCCACCAACGAGAAAAGTTTATTTTGTTTACTCTGTCTATGCCCCTCATAATTTTATAAATCTCAATGTGTCCCCCTTCAATCTCCTCTGCTCCAAGGAAAACAATCCCAGTCTATCCAATCTCTCTTCATAACTAAATCCTCCAGCCCAGGCAACATCCTGGTAAATCTCTTCTGCACCCTTTCCAGTGCTATCATATCCCTTCTATAACGTGGATTCCAGAACTGCACACAATACTCTATAGTTGTGGCCTAACCAAATATGTTTCAGTATAACCTCTCTGCTCTTCAACTCTATGCCTTGGCTAATAGCTGCAAGTATACCAAATGCTTTCTTAACCACTTTATCCACCTGTCCTTCTGCTTTAAGGGACTGGTGTACATGCACACCAAGGTCCCCATGATGCTCCCAATGTCCTGCCGTTCATCATGTAATCCCTTGCCTTGTTAGTCCTGCCCAAGAGCATCACCTCACAATTATCCAGATTGAATTCCATTTGCCACTGATCAGCCCATCAGACTCGCTGATTGATATTCTCCTGTAATCTAAGGCGATCCTCTCACTATTTTTCACCTCACCAATTTTCGTATCACCTGCAAACTTATTGATCAACCCTACTACATTCAAGTTTAATCATTTATATAAGCCACAAACAGCAAGGGCCCGAGCACTGATTCTTGCGGGACTCCATTGGACACAGGCTTCCAGTCTGAAAAATACTCCTCTGTTTCCTGCTACTTAGCCAATTCTGCATCCAATTTTCCAAATTTCCTTGGCTCCCATGGGCTCTTACCTTCCGTCTCAGTCTCCCATGTGGGACCTTGTTGAAAGCCTTGCTGAAGTCCAAGTCGACTAGATCTAATGCATTGCCCTCATCTACACACCTGGTCACCTCTTTGAAAAATTCAATCAAGTTGGTCAGACATTACATCCCCTTAACAAAACCGTGCTGACTGTTCTAGAGTAATCCCTGTCTCTCCAAATGAGGATTAATTCTGTTTCTCAGAATTACTTCCAATAGTTTCCCCACCACTGATGTTAGACTGGTTGGCCTGCTTTTTTTTCCCCTGGTTTATCCCTTCCACCTTTTTTGAACAATGGCATCACATTGGCTGTTCTCCACTCCTCTGGTACCTCTCCTGTGGCCAAAGAGGAATTAAAAATGATTGCCAGTGCCCCTGCTATTTCCTTCCTTGTCTCACTCAATAGCCTGGGATACATTTCATCTGGACCAGTAGATTTATCAACTTTTAAGCCTGCCAGACCACTCAGAACCTCCTCTCTGTCTACATTTATTTATTTAATTGTACCACAGTACTTTTCCCCGAGTTCTACACCCACATAATCCCTGTCACTAGTGAACACTGATACAAGTGCCAAAATCTTGCTCCCGTTCATGCTGGCGGTATCTTACAGTTTTTAAGTTCTACGCATAAGGCTTCATTTGAAGAGCTTTCTAAGATGTCATCTTTCCTTACACCTGTAATTGATTCTCTGGTCAAGATTGTGGCGCCCCCTCCTTTTTTACCTTCCTCCCTGTCTCTCCCGAAAATCCTATATCCTGAAATATTGAGCTACCTAATCTATCCCTTTCTCAACGATATGTGAGAGACAGCAATGACATCACACTCCCATGTTTTAATTTGTGCCTCAACTCGTCTGCCTTGTTCATCAGACTCTTTGCATTAAAATAAATACCATCCAATCTTGCCAAACTCCCTTGTGCCTTCCTGCCTCACTTGCTGTCTCTTCTAATTTTGGCTGTGCATCTCTTCCTGCACCATCTCTCCAACCACGGATTTATCTGGACGAACCTCCTATTTCTATATTCACTAGCGCATGGCACCAAAGTAATCCAGTGATTACTATCTACTGGGTTCTGTTTTTTAATCTTCCTAGCTTCCTAAATCCTGCTTGCCAGACCTCATCCCTTTCGCGAGCTACATGGTTGGTACCAATATGTACCACAATCTCTGTCTGTTTGTCCTTCCCCCTTCAGAATGCCCTGCAGCCGTTCAGTGGCATCCCTGACCCTGACACCAGGGTAGCAACATAACATCCTGGAGTGTCTTTTGCAGCCACAGAAACACCTGTCTGTTCCCCTTACAATTGAATCACCCACCACTATAGCCCTGTCAGTCTTCCTCCTCCCTACTTGTACAGCAGACCACCCATCATGGTACCCTGAAGTTGGCTGCCGCTGCTTTCCCCTGCACAGTCATCTCCCCAGCAGTATCCAAAACAGTATATCTGTTAGAAAGTGGGATCTCTCGCACTATCTGCCTTCCTCTACTCTGCCTGGTGGTCACCCGTGCCCTTTCTGCCTAGTCTTCAACTGCAGTGTGACCACCTCACTGAAAGTGCTATCCACAACTTGCTCAGCATCGTGCATGCTCCACAATTAATTCAGTTCCAGCTCCGAAGTGTGGTTAGCCAATAGTTTCAGTTCAGCATACTTCCTTCACATGTGGCCACCAAGGACAACTGAATCTTCCATGATTTTTCACATAACACAGGAGGAGTATATCACGGATGCAAGCTCTCCTACCATGATTATCTTTAAGCACCCAATTTACTCCCTTTTTTTTACCAAACAATTATGATTATTAAGAATTTAATAAGTTAATAAGTTAATAATAATAAGTTAATAATATTAACTTACCAACCTTATGCTAACTTTACTTTCCTTACCCTACTTTCCTTACTTATAATACTTCATTAGTATGACCCTTACTTTCACTTTTTGTGCTGTTTCTCAATTAATCTCTTCTTCCAAAAAAAAACCTCCCTCTCCCACTTTTAACTCCCACACTTAAACTGCCATTCTGCACATTGCACTCTTTTTAACTTGTTTTTTACATTTCTGACCGGTTTTCAGTTTTCAATCTAAAATATTTCTCCTATTTACCTTTAATCTGAAAGCAATTTAGAATAGGCAATTCAAATTAGAAGCTGCTTATCAATTTACAGTTTTGGTTGTTGGTTGTACATACTGGACTGGGGAGAAGAAACAGGAATTTATGTTTAAAAATCTCACTAGTTCAAACGGCTGCAGGGAAGAAGCTGTTCTTGAGTCGGTTGGTACGTGACCTCAGACTTTTGTATCTTTGTCCGACGGAAGAAGGTGGAAGAGAGAATGTCCGGGGTGCGTGGGGTCCTTAATTATGCTGGCTGCTTTGCCGAGGCAGTGGGAAGTGTAGACAGAGTCAATGGATGGGAGGCTGGTTTGCATGATGGATTGGGCTGCATTCACGACCTTTTGTAGTTCCTTGCGGTCTTGGGCAGAGCAGGAGCCATACCAAGCTGTGATACAGCCAGAAAGAATGCTTTCTATGGTGCATCTATAAAAGTTGGTGAGAGTGATAGCTGATATGCCAAATTTCCTTAGTCTTCTGAGAAAATAGAGGCGTTGGTGGGCTTTCTTAACTACAGTGTCGGCATGGGGGACCAGGACAGGTTGTTAGTGACCTGAGCACCTAAAATCTTGAAGCTCTCGATCCTTTCTTTCAATGTTGGGAAAGTTAAAATCCCCTATTATTACCACCCTATTTTTCTTGGAGCCATCTGTAATCTCCTTACATATTTGCTCCTCAATTTCCTACTGACTATTTGGGGCCTATAGTATAACACTATCAAAGTGATTTCCCTCTTATTTCTCAGTTCTAACCAGATAGACTTAGTAGGTGAACCCTCGGATATGTCCCCTCTCAGTACTGCCATGATGTTTTCCCCAATCAAAAGTGCAACTCCCCCTCCTCTCTTGCCTCCTGTTCTATCTTTCCTATAGCATCTGTACCCTAGAACATTGAGCTGCCAGTCCTGTCCTTCCCTTAGCCATGTTTCAGTAGTAGCTATAATATCCCGGTCCCATGTACCCATTCATGCCCTGAGTTCATCTGCCTTGCCCGTAAGGCCTCGTGCATTGAAATAAATGCAGTTTAATCTGGACTTCCTTGATCTGTCCTGCTTTTGCCTGATCTGTCTGATACTAGGATTACTGACAATGCCTTTAGTATTTAATGTGCTCTCTCTATCTTCTGTGCTGTCCTCAACCTTCTCTTCTGTTTCCCTACTGCTTTGGTCCCACCCCACTGCCAAACTAGTTCAAACCCTCCCAAGTGGCTCTGGCAAATCTCCCCGCCAGGATATTAGCCCCCCTCCAGTTCAGGTGTAACCCATCCCTCTTGAACCGGAAACTCCTTCCCCAGAAGAGATCCCAATGATCCACAAATCTAAATCCCTGGAAAGCCAAGCAGACACAGGGAGAACGTGCAGACTCTGCACAGATAATGACCCAAGCCAGTAATCGAATCCAGGTCCCTGGTGCTGTGAGGCAGCGGTGCTAACCACTGTGCCGCCCTCTAAGATATCGTCATTCCAAAGGATTAATGAATGTGGTGTCATTACTGTAAACTTCAAAGACAATCAAGAACCAATTTATATTTCACTCAGCCTCTCTCAAATGGCAAGAAGTTTAGTTTTGCCATCCTCCTTTCTCTATTCTTCCCGCTCTGCCTGCAATCGACACAAGGTAGAATTGCTGTGAACTGAACTAGACCTCGATCGTCAACTTACCTTTTCCGCAAGGTGTGACCTATTTGTTAATGGAAAAACTTTATTCAGAGCATTTAAGACAGTACAATAGCCCTTGTTGAGTTAGCAAATATATTCCTTTAATCCAATGCTTTTAAGCAGATGGTGTACTAATGAACACAAAAAATTGTTTAGAATCAGGAAAAGACCACTAAACAGAGCAGCACTTTTCTTTTACAGAGATAATGGGCACAAACTGGTTCACTGGGTACAAGAAATAATCTGAATGCTAAACAATTAGACTGAAAGGCCCAATAATTTTGATCAAATGACTGAGCTGCACACATCTACTGTATGGCTCCAGACAGCTCATTGGCAATTCACAGTTAACCGTTGGACCACTGTAACACTGACAGCAACCCTTAAGTAAACTCTGGGAGGGGGGTGGATAGTTGGCGGTGACAATTGAGCATTGGCAGGTGGCCTGGATGAAGCGTTTCAAATGTAGGATTAGCCTTCTGTTTCTTGTGAATCCTAATTCTGGGGGAGCGCATAGAGATAGTGAAAAATGTCTC
This sequence comes from Mustelus asterias, assembly GCF_964213995.1. Lineage (NCBI taxonomy): Eukaryota > Metazoa > Chordata > Chondrichthyes > Carcharhiniformes > Triakidae > Mustelus > Mustelus asterias. The sequence goes on from NC_135804.1 coordinate 93,377,503, forward strand.
TCTTCATTGCTTTTGAAGAATAAGGATATAAATAGTAAAATTAAAATAATAGATTTTTAAAGTGGAAAATAGCCCCTCATATCCCTCATTCTCCACTGTCCAGAAATACAACAATTATCACCGAATCCACTAGTATTGTTCACTTCAGTGGCCTCCATTTTGTTTTAAGTCTCAGGCAGCTCTATGGATTTTGACAATCAGTTCCTGCTCCCAATCGCATCACTCTGCTCCTTCAGTCAAATCCTGGAGAGGGTTCGTGAGGCAGGACTAAACTGAAGAATTGCAGTTTTGCTGGACTTAGGAACTCACTGTCAATTCAGCGCACCTTGAACACTACTCACAGGGCTGTCTGAAATTTTGTTTTTAAATTCATACAAGCTCACTATGAGAACAGCTGTTTCCACTGTGAATGCTTTCAGCCATGAGCGCTTTTCATGGTGCAGGCAAATCGATGCCGCTTCCCAGCCCGGATAAATGGAGAGGGCCAAGGGGGGAAATAAAGGAATCTAGCTGTAAAACCACCCGCCAAATCCAAAAAAAGATGGCATATATAGAGTTGGACGAGGGTGATCAACTAGCATCGTGGCGACCTCATGCAGCATAAGAAAAAGCCAAAAGAGCGAGAGATAAATTCAGCCCTGGTTCTCTACTGAGATGGAAGCCCATTTTGGAGCAATTGACTGGCAACTCTCAAAAATACCTTGCCTAAGATTGCCGGCATTCATAACCTCTACAACCAGACTGCATCAAACAACAGACTGTTGGATCCTTCCCCAGCAGATGGCACTAGCGTTAGCATGCACTGTGCTCCAGACACATTGGTCACCTCTACCCTGCCCAACCACCTGTGATTTTGACCTCTGACTCCACTACTACCCCCTCCCCCTCTACCGCTGCTTCTAACGTGACCACTCAGCTGAGCTGTGGTGCTGTTGTCCATTCAGAAACTCATAGTCACAGATGACTACAGTCATAGGTGGGAGAATAAATTAAAGGTTAAAGAGCAGAAAGGGAGAAGACGCGTGAAGGCAGAGGGAGGGAGAGACAGAAATGAATAGGAGATCGAAATGGAAAAAAGGAACAGAGAGATAGAACTGAAAGAGAGGAAAGGGACTGAAGAGAAAGAAAATGGATCAAGAGAGAGTGAAATGAAGATTTTTTAAAAAATTATTTCATGGGACATCGGTGTCGCTAGCTGGCCAGCATATATTGCCCATTCCTAGTTGCCCGAGAGCAGTTGAGAATCAACCACGTTGCTGTGGCTCTGGAATCACATGTAGGCCAGACCAGGTAAGGACTAATGTCTTTCCCTATAGGACATTAGTAAATCAGATGGGTTTTACGACCATCGACAATGATTTCACGGTCATCAGTAGATTCTTAATTCCAAATCTTTTTTATTGAATTCAAATTTTGGCGGGATTCGAACCCAGGTGCCCTGAAAATTTGCTGAATTTCTGGATTAATAGTCTGATGATAATACCACCAGGCCATCATCTCCCCTGAGGTGGAGACTGAATTGAAAGATAATAATTTAGGATATATTTAAAATGCATTTGCTCAAATGATTGGGCTCCACAATTTATTCTATAATTCTATCACCCTTTTTGTGGAAAAAATCCACCTAACTCCCACTCTTGCTCTTGATTTCCAAATTTTAAGCTGTGTCCTCACATTTCAAGCCTTCACCGTACTGCATATTTTGTGTAGATCAATTTTGTCAATCCGCTTCACTAAGATTGTAAATTTGCTTTGGATGATTCCTAAGTGTCTTCTCCAAAGATGAAGAATAGTTTATTGAGAATACTGGAACAGACAACCTATATGACAGCAATGTGAAGCTGTCCTGCCAATTAGTAATTATACAGCTAGAATACGAGATACTATACAAGATATAGAATACAAGTACCCTGCTGCTAGGGTTGGAGTAGGTTGCTAACCCCCATTATTACATCAATATTGCTTGTCTAAAATCCAAAAACAATTAGATTGAAAACATGAAGGCTCATCTACAGTGCAAGCACAAGGTGTAATGGCACTATTTCATATCATGACACACTCAACAGTAACTCTTTATTTTTTTTAATTCATTTTGCATGATGTGGGTGTTGCTGGCTAGGCCAGCATTTATTGCCCATCCCTAGCTGCCCTTCACAAGGTAATAGCGAGCTGCCTTCTTGAACCGCTGCAGTCACTGAAGTGTAGATATTCCCTCCCTACTGTATACCACTGTGCTGCCACATCTGCTGGGTCTGTCCTGCCAGTGGGACAGGACATACCCCAGAATAGTGATGGTGGTGTCTGGGACATTATCTGTATGATTCTGTGAGTATGACTATGTCAGGCTGTTGCTTGCCCAGCCTCTGGGACAGCTCTCCAAATTTTGGCACAAACCACCAGATGTTACTATGGAGGACTTTGCAGCACATCAGGGCTAGGTTTGCCGTTGTCGTTTCTGGTGCCTCCGTCAATGCTGGGTGATCCATCCAGTTTCATACCTTTGTGGTTTCTTTGTAGTAGCTGGCTATTTTAGAGCTGTGGTCTGGAGCACACGTAGACCATGTAAGGTCAGCAGGTTTACTCTACGAAAGGGCATTAGTGAACCAGTTGAGTTTTTTTAAACAACAATAGTTTCATAGTCATCATTAATTCCAGATATTTTATTGAGTTTAAATTCTACCATCTGCCATGGTGGAATTTGAACCCTGGATCTCTGAATTACTGGTCCAGCAACAATACCACTGTGCCATTGCCTCCTTCCTGGGTTGAGACTTGAATCTATAGTCTGACAACCACTCACAGGAAACATTGGCACATGAACAACAAAAGGTCATTCAGAATACTTATTTGTCATTTGCTATATTTTAACATAAAGGCACCTTTAATTTCATCTGTTCCAGCTCCTAGGTTTATGTTCAAAGACAACATTGAACTAGAAGTGTATATCAAGTTATCTACATTCTTTTTACGGTGCTGTATGCATTGAGAGACTTTAATACTGTGGGTTGCATTTTCCAGTTCTGAGACTATTTTTACTGACCTACTTTTGGGCTGCATTGCTTGTGAAGCATTATGTGGTTATTAATTAGCACGTAGAGCAATGTGTGATACACCAAAATCCTTGCCCTCAGGTCAGAAGACGTGGAGTTGAACAACTCAATAAGACCAACCATTTCCGTCAGAGCCATCTAATAATGAAATCCTGTCCTTTGTCCAACCCGATGTAAGGTATATCAAGCATCCCAAAAGTCACGGTGATTAAAGCACAGGAATCAGCGGGGTCCTGCCTGTACTGCACAAACACATTTTTCATTAGCAGTCAGTTATTTGTCATCAAGAATAGACTGATTTCACCTTTCCCTGACTGGAACTAGTAACTGGCTAAGTAGCTTCATACTATAGCGGGTAATACCTTTACTCAATCAGCCTTCACAGGAGTTAAAAATAACTTCTATTTCTTTTAAAAGGAGTCATTAAGCAGTAACTTAATTGTAAGCCTCATTATTACTCACCAATCATGTTTTGCTAACCAACCAATTTCTTTAGTTCTTTGTATTCTAATGAACCTGCTGTGATAATTTACATATTCCGGCTTGCAAACCCATTTCACAAGCTTTCAAATTGTGAAATACAACACCTATATTGTGTTCATTTGAATATAGTTCATATTTTATTTTTAAAGAGTTCTTTTAAAACCCTTGCATGTCCTCTAATTAGAAGTGGTGCATGAATATTTGATGCTGCTGCCAGGATTGCAGGGAGCTGACAGTGATGTATGGTGATATGATTACTTGAGCTGAAGAGTCTCCTTTAGCTTCTCTGTACCACAGGGAAATCACTGTAGCTTAAAGGCTAGCTGGAAGGTTAGTGAAGGGCATTATTGTCAGATCCTATATTTGGCATTATCCTGGGATCTCTTTTTTTCCCTTCTTTGTCTTGCATTTTGTTTTCCCCCATGTCTCTCCCCTTTTCTTTAGAAGGTGCTGACTCTTGATATGAATTCACAGATGGCACCAGCTCCCATTGTGTCATTCTTCATTTGAGTGTTAGCAGGCTTATGTGCTTGTTGAGTCTAGCTGACCAACCTCAGTCTCTGTTACCCATCTCAGCACACATACATATGCACGGGCACACTTTTGTGTTGAGCAATTGAATAACAATCGAGATTTGATCTGATTTGATTTATTATTGTCACGTGTTTTAGTATACAGTGCTATATAGACAATGCATAGCGTTCATAGAGTACATAGGGGAGAAGGAAAGGAGAGGGTGCAGAATATAGTGTTATAGCTAGGGTATAGAGAAAGATCAACTTAATACAAGGTAGGTCCATTCAAAAGTCTGATGACAGCAGGGAAGAAGCTGTTCCTGAGTCGGTTGGTACGTGATCTTAGACTTTTGTATCTTTTTCCCGACAGAAGAAGGTGGAAGAGAGAATGTCCGGGGTGCGTGGGGTCCTTGATTATCAGGAACCCTGGGTTTGTTGTTTCCCTTTCTTGATCAGGGCCACTGAAGGTTTTCCTTCCAGCCCATAATTCCCCCACAGCCAATTATTGTGACTCTACCTAAATGCTAACACTCAAGTGTTTAACATGTGCTCATAATTTCTACCACTTGGAGTCCAAGGATAGGATCTTCTGCCCACAGGGGTGTGTTTTCCAGTTGCAGAGGCAGCTCACCATTGGCCGCCAGTGGTATCTTCCGGTCCCGCCATTGACTACAGCATTTTGCATGGCTTGCCCGTCCTGCCATCAGGGAACACATCATGGGGGGGGGTTGTCTTTGGCAGGACCGGAAGATCCCGCCAGTGAGAAGAGCTGGAAAATCCTGCCCTACGTTGTAGCAAGGTGAATGATTAGAGAGATGCAGCTAAAAGACAGATAAACAGTAATCACACAGCATTCTACAGTGTAGCTATCTCAGAAGGTGGTGGAGACAGGGTCACTGAATGCTCTTAAAGCGGAGGTCAATAGATTATTGATGGGCAAGAGAATCAAAGGTTATCGGGGATAGATGGGAATGTGGAACTTGGAACACAAACAGATCAGCCATGAACCTGTCAAATGGTGGAGCAGGCTCAAGGGCCCAATGGCCTACCTCTGCTCTGATTTTGTGTGTTTGTGCGAGCAATAGAACTGAACTTCCCTCAATCTTTAATTTGGTAAAAGATACACCGAAGTGAGCCATGGAGAGCAAAACATTGTGTGTAAGGTTCCGCAAATTAGAAGGCTCCAGGTTTGACTCTTGGCCTCTCTGAGTTTGATGATCTCAGCCAGGTGATGCTTCGATTTCCACTATTGCTCTCAGTGCGTTTGAGACTCAAGTGGGAAAAACTAACACTAAAGGTCTTGAGTATTTCTACAAAATGTGCTTGTGCGGTTTTTAGTGGGGAAAGTATGGAGCTCAGCATCTTCTCCGTGCTCAATGAAGCTCCTGACATTGATTCTGTAAACTAGAGTGGCGCCAGGTACCAAAGGGCCATAGGCACTTGTGAAATTGTGTAACCACAGCAAAAGTCAAGATTGACAACATAAATAACATAACTACAAATAATCAGAGTGATATTTCGAAACTTGAATCCTTAATTAGTTTAACAAAATACACTAATGATGGCAGGGCAGATGACGTGTTGCGACTGTTGCATTGGACACCTGTGTGATCCACAGTAACTGCATTAGCAGTAGGTGCTTGCAGCCCGAGGAACTTCAGTTCAGAATTGATAAGATGGAGTCCAAGCTTTGAACAATGCACTGCATCAGCGAGGTAGAAAGTTACCTGGACGGTTTGTTCCAGGAGGCAGTCGCACTCCTTAGGTTAAGTATTTCAGATGTGGTCAGGGATAGGAGGAATCCAAACAGTAGCACTGGAGGAGCCTCAGCCCACGCATTTGTCCAATAGGTTCCAGGTTAATCCAGCCTTTGTGGCTGAGAGCAGGGACTGCAGGAGGGCGGAATGAACACATTGATCCTAACACCGTGGTACAGCGAACAATTCAAATTGGGAGAGGAACAAAGAATGTGGTCGGTATAGTTAGAGGATATGATTCTGTTCCTTGTAGCCGAAAGCATGAGTCCCAAAGGCTGTGTTGCCTGCCCAGTGCCAGGGTTAAGGACATCATCTCAGGGCTAGAGAGAAACCCAGAGTGGGAAGGGAAGGATCCAATTGTCCTAGTGCACATGGGTATCAATGACATAAAAAAGCCTCTTCATCCTATCTTAGGGATAATGAGCAACTAAGGGCTACATGAAACAGCAGAGCCACAAAGGTAATAATGACTGGAATACTACCTGAGCCGTGAGTAAATTGGCATAGAGTAAATAATATCAGAGAACTGAAGTGTGGTTCAAAGAGTGATGTGGAGAAAGGGGTGTTGATTCCTTTGATTGGTACTGGGGAAGGAGGGTGCTGTACAATGGGATGGCCTTAACTTGAACTGCAATGTGACCAGGGGTCTGACAATCCATATAACTAAGGTGGCCATAAATGAGAAACATATCTCATTCTCTTGCACCAATGTATACGATCTGATTCAAAGGCTTCACTCTCATTTATTCCTCTACTCCTACAATTTATGTGAAAAAAATGTTCTTGACTTTATTCCTAACTTAAGTTATGCTCTCTGCTATTTGAACCGACATCCCAATTCATCTGCCCTTATTAGGCACTTCTTTCTTCTATTCCCAACTAAAGTCTTGAGTGGAGTACTAGCAGTGGCAGAGCATTCCATCGGGGTGCGGGAAGGAGAACTGTCAAGATCTGCCTCACCCACATAAGTGCCTGTCTTATCAATCAATCATGGAGGATGGCTGATAGGGGCACAGCTAAACTTGCAGCTTAGGACTGATCGCACAGCAGAAGAATGATGATAGGGAAAATTATGGTGCGGAACCTAAAAAGGGTTTTGATAAACAGAAATAAAAGATTGTGTTAGCTCCAATTTTTAGAATTTTCAAATATGCACAATCTTCTGATGCCTTTAAAGCTACAGAGAATGTGTGCTATAGTTATGTATACAGTAGTCCTCGCAACTTAGCTTTGGTGTCCCCTGGTGGGCTGCAGTGTAATAACAGTAAATTATTTGGCTTGCCAGAGGTACAATGGAAGTTGCGAACAAAGAAATGAGGAAGCGTATTAAACACATTAATGGGAACATGTAAAGTGAAATAGAAAGAGAAAGGAGAATTTTAACTACATTGTGGCAGTTTTTTGAAACTGTGTTGTGTGAAAGTTTATTTGATATAGCAAGAATGTGGGATCCAAGCTCGAAGTAAAATGTCTTCTCTATCTGCCGGCTACATGGGTTTTTATCTGAAAAGAGTTTGGATGGTGTCAGTCCAGCTCCTAGTAGCAGAGGGCCCATTGCACAAAACTGTAACTGACTGGGAATGCTTGGTACTGATTGACAATGTGTTGAAAATGGAAATGGGTCCATTTCACAGCATTTCACCGGGATTGCAAAGATTAAGGAAAAACATTAATATTCGGAATGCGCTGCATGCCAGGAAATGTTGTAAAAATCAAATTCCTGATAAAAGATGTTAGAATTTCATTAGTTACAGAAATAGCCAAATCAGATAAATGTCAAATTTGCACTCATTATTAATATCAAAAAGACATTAACTGGACAGGGAAACAATGGAACAAATCTGATCATTTATATTTACAGTTAATGCAATTAGTTATATCAATAGTTATATTGGTTAGTTGCTAAACTCCTAAATTACAAGTAATGATATATGGATAAAGATCTTGAACAGTGAGATAGAATGGGTGCTGTACCATATATTGAAGAACAAAGAACAGTACAGCACAGGAACAGGCTCTTCAGCTTTCCAAGTCTGCACCGACCATGATGCCTGCCTAAACTAAATCTGTATGCACTAACAGAGTCCGTATCCTTCCATTCCAATCTTATTCATGTATTCGTCTAGATGCCCCCTAAATACCGCTATTGTATCTGCTCCCACCACCTCCCCGGGTAGCGCGTTTCAGACATTCACCACCCTTTGTGTAAAAACACTTGCCTTGCACATCTCGTCTAAACTTTTCCCCACGCAGCTTAAACTTATGTGCCCTAGTACTTGACTTTTCTACCCTAGTAAAGAACATCTGACTATCCACTTTCTCCATGCCACTCATAATCTTGTAAATTCAAGTTAGCCCTCAACCTCCGTCACTCCAGTGAGAACAAACCGAATTTATCTGACCTCTCCTCATAGCTAATCCCCTGCAGACCAGGTAACATCCTGGTAAACCTCTTCTGTACCCTCTCCAAAGCATCCACATCCTTCTTGTAGTGTGGCGACCAGAATTGTACACAATATCCTAAATGAGGCCTAACTAAGGTTCTGTACAGCTGCAGCATGACCTGCCAATTTTTATACTCAATGCTCCGACCGATGAAGGCAAGCATGCCGTATTGCTTTGTCTGATCTATTCTATACGTGGTACTGATTACCTGACAGTTTAATGCCTGGAGTAAAGTTATACAGAGTGAAATTGGTCAACGGCAGCCCTGTGAAATGGGTTCACAGTGAAATTGCAGCTGAGCTTTCACCTTTCCCAATCATCTTTCCACTGAAGGTCACAGTACAATAGTTCAAACTCTTTTTGGGGACCATCTCCTAGTCTCACTGTTGTTTTCACTTGGCCTGAAATCTAAAACCTCAACAACAATCCCCAAGTCAAGGGAAAATAAGAACTGGCGTAGTGTATCACAGGCCCACGTCATGCTGCTGACAGACAAGTTTCACATCCATAATGTTTAGCTTTTGGTCTGGAATTTCATGTAACTTGGCTTTTAAAACAAAACTCAGTCTCAAGGTGCAGGTATCGCTGGCAAAGCTGGCATTTATTACCTGCTCTAAATTTTCTCGAGGCGGCTTTCTCTTGAACCACTACAGTTCGTGCAGTAAGTTTATGTTTAAGTTCATTTATTGGTGTCACGAGTAGGCTTACATTAACACTGCAATGAAGTTGCTTTGAAAATCCCCCAGTCGCCACACTCCGGCGCCTGTCCAGGTACACTGAGGGAGAATTTAGCATGGCCAATGCACCTAACCAGCATGTTCGTAGAATAGAATGGAATTCCTACAGTGCAGAAGGAGTCCATTCGGCACATCGAGTCTGCACTGACAACAATCCCACCCAGGCCCTATCCCCATAACCCCACATATTTACCCTGCTAATCCCTCTAACTTACACATCCCGAGTCACTAAGGAGCAATTTAGCATGGCCAATGCACCTAACCTGCATCTTTGGAGTTTGGGAGGAAATCGAGCACCCAGAGGAAACCCACGCAGACACGAGGAGAATGTGCAAATTCCACACACAGTGACCCAAGCCGGGAATCGAACCCAGGTCCTTGAAGCTGTGAGGCAGCTGTGCTAACCACTGTGCCACCGTGCCATCTTTAAAGAGGCTACCACAATATTGCTCAGTAAAAAGTTCCAGAATTTTTACTTAGCGACAAGGAAGGAACAACAGTGATTCCTCCAATACAGGATGGTGTGTGACCAGGGGAAGAACTTGGAGGTTGGATCCCATGCATCATCTAAAGAGCAATGTTAAACATAGGATGAAATGATGAATCTTTCTCTTTCAGATTCGCTTGGGAGTTCTTCTCCTACGACCTCCTCATCTCTTCAGCCATCTCCTGCTGTTTCAACTCATACGTCACAGTCAATGAACAGAGACCAATTTCCCTCAGCTCAGGATTCTGGAGTGGAAGCTGAGTCCAGGAGGAGTGAGTCAGAATCCACATTGTCTGCAGTCATGCCTCTGGATTATCTTATTTTATCACAATGTGAGACCAAGTCAGTCGACATCACCAGGTAAAATATTTGAGCAGATCAAATGAATGAGATTGCTGATATAGAAAGCCACAGCAGTTGTCCTTCTTTGCTACCATCCCCATCAATTCCATCACTGACAGAGCTAAACATTTCCATAAGAGAAAAACCTGGAAAATCTCAGCAAGCCTAGCAGCATCTGTAAGGAGAGAAAAGAGCTGACGTTTCGAGTGCAGATGACCCTTTGTCAAAGCTGGTCATCTAGACTTAAAACGTCAGCTCCTGTCTCTCCTTACAGACGCTGCCACGCCTGCTGAGATTTTCCAGCTTTGTCTCCAGTATCCGCAGTAATTTGCTTTTATCTAAACATTTCCATTGTAGTTTATTTCTTACATTATCAGTCCAGTTCAATTTCGGTTAATGTCTCACTGGCGCACATATTTAATTCACAAAAAGTTACATCATAGCGACATTTTATTATTTGGGCTTGTGTTAATTGGAAATACAGAGGGCAGGATTTTCCAGCTTTGGGGTGCGCGTCGTCTGTGTCCCACCTGCTACGATTCCCATGGCGGATGGGATGGGATGGGAAAATGCTGCCCAGAATGTTAGTTAATGCGACCTGCAGTAAGTTTTTTAGCAGTTTCCTCCCCATCTCTCCAGAAGGCACTGGCCTCTTATAGTTTGACCCACATGGTGGATTGTGCCAGACAACTTCTCTGTTGAGGTATCGTAGCTGAGATCCCTGCTGGTCTCATGCAATATTTACACAAGTACTTCTCAACAGAAGCTACTAGATGGCAATCAGAGACAAGAAACTTGGCTGATTTTTCTTTCTGTCACACCTCTCTTCCCCCCCCAACCCCCACCCTCCAAAAGTATGTGGGAAACAATTGTGTTGCTCCAATTTCAGCCGAGGGATGCTCGCCTGATTTTTTTTCCAGGTGGAACTTGCCCCATATTGCTCTATGAAATCTAGTGGTTGACTATGAATGTTCAGGGTTATAAGTTCTGTCTTCATGGATTAATTGGTGGACATGGACACAGTGGAAGCTAACTTTTATATGGAACTGTCAGCAATGTGAGTCAGAGATTGGTTCACTCACATCACAGAACAAAGAACAATACAGCACAGGAACAGGCCCTTCGGCCCTCCAAGCCTGCGCCGCTCATGTGCCCAACTAGACCATTCGCTTGTATCCCTCTATTCCCAGTCTGTTCATGTGGCTATCTAGATAAGTCTTAAACGATCCCAGCGTGTCTGCCTCAATCACCTTGCTTGGGAGTGCATTCCAGGCCCCCATCACCCTCTGTGTAAAATACGTCCCCCTGACATCTGTGTTGAACCTTGCCCCCCTCACCTTGAACCCGTGACCCATTGTGTTCGTCATCTCTGACCTGGGAAAAAGCTTCCCACTGTTCACCCTATCTATGCCCTTCATAATTTTATACACCTCTATTAGGTCGCCCCTCATCCTCCGTCTTTCCAGGGAGAACTCCCAGTGTGGTACCAGGCGGCACTGAATAAATGTCAGATAGCACTGCACATGGCTCAACAGACATTGTTTTTAAGTCTGATTTTTCAGTTACATACCAGCTAGGGCCAACTCATTCCTTTATTGAAACAACAGTAGCAAGGCAATGGTGGTGCAGTTCATGCAGAAAGAGATTGTTCTTATTTAAAAGGTCTCAACATTCATTTCTTCCTTCAGCTTATCTCCGTATACATGGTATAAATGCAAAAATACTTTAGGGGCCCTCAGCCTAGGAACACTCCTTTCTAAAGTATGACAGTACAGACCTTGGGTCAATCCCTGGTCTGTTGTGAGTTAGCTGGCCTTAGTGGCATCAGCTGAGGCATAATATTTGACCTTAATGGACTTGGCTCAGAAAAACAAAAGGGTTCTTCCTTCTGATCATTTTCCAATGACCCCCTCCCCAACAAAAAGCGTAAAGTCCAAACATTGAGCATGGACAGAACTAGCCTCAATGCTAGGTGGAGCAGTTTAATAAGCTACCTGCTCTCACTATTTTAGCTCACCTCATGCCAGCATCCCAAAGGCTGGAAACACATGTTGGGATGTACCTTAGAATTCACAAATTCAGCAGTGAATGCAAAGAAATTGTAAAAACAATGGCCTGAATTTTTCGGATGGTGGGATCTCCCTTATCGGCACCTGAATAGTTGGCAGGGAACACATCCTTGCTGATTATAAGTACCCTGTAGTCATTTCACACACCAATGAGCATTAAGTAGCTGCAGGGGAACTTTGGCCCCTTATTCAAGAGGAAGTCCTGTCTTTGAGCGCTGCCGAACAATCAGATTGGCTGGCCGCTCTCCAGTCCCTGCAGTGACTGGAATTGTGGTGGACAGAAGAGGAAGTGCTGGAAGATGCCTGAACCTAAGTCCCAGGACCAGAGGGCTAGGTAAATGTAAAGAACCCCAGGTGGGGAACATAGGGAAGGGAGTGATTGGGGTGTCGGGGGAATGTTCGGGGGTGGGAGGGTGTTAGGAGGAAATCCAATGGACCGTAAGGGGGGGTGCACCCACAATCCGAAGGGAGCTTCTGATGGAGGTGCAGGGCCCGCCACTTCCCGCCCAAATCTAGGCCCTGTCACTTTTGGGCATCCCCCACACCAAGTCAATCCTCCCGCCAGCCTAAAAATTGGGTCTGGGCAGGAAACGGCTGCCACTCAAGGACCTAAATTGGGGCAAGGGCGGCCTTCCCGTCCGAAGTCTTGCCCGCCTCTGTGTAAAATGATTATATGGTCAGGACGGGGTGGGGGAGGTTGGCAGGGGACAGGCAGTGGATGCTGGTGGAAACCCCGTTCCTTCAATTTGGCGCTTCTCCCATCCCACCACTTGTCGATGGGGGAGCGTGAAATTCTGACCATTTTAAGTTGGGAAAAGGGACACACTGTACTTTTTTTTATTTGTTATGATAGCGTGGCCTGTTATTGGCCTTCCTTGGAAAGGTGGGTGAAATTATTAATACTGCATTAATTTAATAAATTAGCCAGATACAATAATAGAAAATTGGTGTGCCTAATATCTTGGAAAGATGAGATCAAAATGAACCAATTGGAATTTATTTTGTGATTTGAAGTGACATTAGCGGAAGTAGTATAAAGGAATGATCGTCGCTTACCAATAGCCACCTGGCACTTGAATTAACATCTGTAGCCTTTGTCGGAAGGTTTTGGATTCAAGCCTCACTTCAAAGCTCGAGCACATAATCTAGGCTGACATTTCAGTGCAGTATAAAAGGAATTCTGCATTATTCAGACACCAGCCTTCAGATTAAATTTAAACTGAGGCCTCTTCTGCTTGTTTCACTGTCACAGGTGGATGCTTGAGATCTCACAGCACTATTTATAGAAGAGCAAAATTCTCCTGATGATCTGGCCAACGTTTCTCTCTCAAGCTGATTAACAAGTCTTTCATCTCTTTGTTGCTTGTGGCATCTAGCCATTTACAAAATGGCTGCATGTTGCCTACATAATAAGTCACTAAATGTTACTGCGTATTAGGAAACATTTCTGAGAGATTTGATAGCCTGCAATATAACTAAGCATTTTATTCTTTCTCTTTCTGAATGAGTTGATTTTCTTCCTACAGAAGCAACAGCTGTTCACCATGTGATAGATCACTCGATCATTCCTTTGAGTTGACAGGATCGGATGATATTCAGGAGAATCTGCAGCTCAGGAACGGCACCCCAACGCAAACGTCTTGTAATGTGCCTTTATATAAAAATGTGCAAGATTCACAAATCATCATGCTGTCCAATCAAGATCAAAGTGGACCTTCTTCAGCATCTTCTTCTCCACTATCAGTTTATTCATTCTCACAGATTTTTAACTTTGACAAGAACCACAATACGTTGCCATTTAGTGTGGCAGGGATTCACCTTTTGTCCAACACACCACCCCCAAGGCCACCAAAGCCAAACCAACTAACAGAGCGTGAAAAGACACACAAAGTGATTCAGAATGGCAATGGTGCCTATGCTATAAATCCTGCACCCGTACCCAAAAGAATCCCCCTCTCAAGTCTGGAGAAAGCAAGAACTTGGAAAGGTAATATCACCGAATCAGATTTTGTGATGCATTTGATAAGGTTTTGCTCTACTAAAATGTATACATGTTTTTCAATTGATTAATATCCATTTATTTTCCCATGTTTTCAGAAACATGTTTAAGCATGCTTCAAATTTTAACCCTGTGACACAAAATTATCCTTGATCTTCAGTCGCTGTCAGAAAATCTGCACCCATTTCACCAACTCCAGCTTCCTCCCTCTATGGGTCCAATTTTACCATCGCGTTGCGTCCATTTTCGGGCACGAAAACTTGGTAAAGTTGGATGTGAGGTGAGTAGCGCGATCCACGCCCGCCTCCGTGCCGGTTCCCCCTTTACCAAGGCCCGGAAATGGCCGCGATCGGTACCGCACCCGAAACGGGCACGACGACCATTTAAATGCATTTGCGTGCATTTAAATTGACTTAATGGGCTGCATGCCCAACTTTACCGGCACTTCCCCCTTTACCACCGCGTTCGCCCATCCAGAATCGGCGCAAAACAGACATGCTCCATATGAGTCCGATTCGGGCCCTCCAGTTAGTGAGGAGGTAAGTGCCAAGCATCCGACGGCTCTCTGCTTGAGATTGGTGGGGCAGGGTGGGGAAGATGGATCTGCTGCCACTCTGCCTGAGATCAGTGAGGGTGAAAGGGGGTCTGCTGCCACTCTGCCTGAGATCGGTGGGGGGGAAGGGAGGGTGGGGCCCACAATCGGTCTGGCTGGCGGGTGGGGGGGCGTTAAGGGGGTCAGTAATGTTGGGGGAGTGGGACAATGTCTGTGGGGGCCAAAGGGAGGCATTATCTGCCCCGGGAGCGACGTGGCAGGGGAGCAGCATTCTATCTTTTTTTTTTGCACATGCACAGTTGGAGGCGCCGATCGGAGCTGCAGGGTTTCGGGTGCGTTAAGCCCCGCCCACAGGCTTGTGCAGCACAATTCGGACTCGCTGATATTTTTGCAGGCAGAGTGTGTATGGGAGCACCGGAGAACGGGTCTAAAAGTCGGATCTGAAACACTCCCAGTTTCAAGTCCGCCCAGCACTTTGAATGAAAATGGTAAAATAGGGCCCTATGAGTCCGAAGCTGAACAGATGATTGCAAACAAATTATCTATTTTGCCCCTGAGCTGACCTTCTGAACCAGATTGTCTCCTTCACAAGGATTACACACATTTGGCTCTGTAACATTGCTGCACTTTCCTCCATCTTCCACTGAAACCCTCATCCCTCATGTCACCACCGCTATTCCAAGGATTCCCTAGCCACATCCCCACCTCCACGGTCTGTAAACCTCATCTCGTACTTAACTCTGCCCACATTTCATCCTGCACCATGTCCTGCTTGCCCATCACCCCTCTTCTCACTGGCCAACACTGCTGATTTGATCCCCTCCCCCAGTGGTTCAAATTGAAAACTCTCACTCTTGGGTTGAAATACTTCCACGGTCTCCCTGATGTCCCTGTACAGCTGAAATGGGCTGTTTCTATGCTTAAGATTATATATCAATACCCAAATAACTGATACAGGGGTTAGCATATTAATTCTTGTTCCTCCAATTTCCTCTCCCTTTCTCATATGGACATAAGAAATAGAAGCAGGAGCCCGCTCTGCTATTCATAACCATCATGGCTGATCTTCATAGAATCATAGAAGCCCTACAGTGCAGAAGGATTCATCAAGCTTGCACTGACAACAATCCCACCCAGGCCCTATCCCCATAACCCTATATATTTATCCTGCTAATCTCCCGACACTAAGGGTCAATTTAGCATGACCAATCAACCTAGCCCACACATCTTTGGAGTGTAGGAGGAAACGGGAGCACCCAGAGGAAACCCACGCAGACATTGGGAGAATGTACAAACTCCACACAGTCACCCGAAGCTGGAATTGAATCCGGGTCCTTGGAGCTGTGAGGCAATACTGCTAACCACTGTGCCACCATGCCGCCCCTTGGGTTTAGCTCCACTTTGCTGCCCATTCCCTATATCCTTGATTCCCTGTGAGATGAAAAATCTGTCAATCACATCCTTGAATATAATCAACAACAGTTAATCCACAACCCACTGGGGTGGACGTTTTCAATGTTTCCCAGGCCACTGAGGGAAGAATCTTCTCCTCATCTCAGTTTGAAATGGTTAGCCCCTCATCCTGAGGTCCTGGCCCATGTTCTAGACTCCCCAGCCCCCGCCCCAACCAGGGGAAACAGCATCTAAGTATCTAATTTCCTGAATCTTGAATGTTTCAATGAGATCACTTCCCAATCTTCTAAACTCCAGAGATTATTGGCCCAATTTTATCAGGCTCTCATCCTGGACAACCCTCTTCTCCCAGGAACCAATCTAGTGAACCTTCGATGCCCTGCCTACAACACAAGTATATCAATCCTTAAATGTGGAGACCAAAACTGTACACAGTACTGCACAACTCTGAAAAAGATTGTTGGGATGTGGTTCCATGGACTCCAACATCTCTTTGTACATGAATCAAATGGCCATTCTTCATGTGTAAATTGAGAGTGACTCTCAGCTGAATATTCAATCACTGAAGGGTAGGTTTTTCTGATTTGCCTGTTATACAATAGTGGTGTGTATTTAAATGTAATAATCAAATATTCTGTTTCAGAAGCAGAGGAATGTAATTTGCCTCCATTTACTGATTTTCAAGGGAACTACACGTTATCGGCAGATGAAGGGTTTAATCTAAATGCAGTAAGTATTTTAACTATTGAAACATGAGAATCTGTTGCCCCCCCCCCACTCCTCCAGCACACCCCCCCCCCTCCGCTGCTCCAGCCTCCCCCTCTCCCCCAGCCGCCCCCCCCCCCCGCTCCTCCAGCCCCCGCTCCTCCAGCTCCCCTCCCTGCTCCCACAGCCTCCTCCCCCGCTCCCACAGCCAGCTCCCCTCCCCCCCTGCTCCCCCAGGACCCCCGCTTCCCCAACCTGCTGGGAGAGTCTTGGCCAATTGGAGAGAGGCTTTGTGAGGGGGGAGAAGCTATTCCAAAATGGCACCAATTGGGTGACAGCAGCCCTAATGAATGGCAACACTAAAGCAGAAATTCCAATGCTATGGCCACATATCAGCTCCATTATATCCATAATATGAACAGAAATGATGTTGAATGTGGCAACTTAGGACTTACTGCATGACATGTTAAAATAAGAAAATCATGCATCACCTTGTCCAAGGTGATACCATTTGTTTCTGCTCATCGGGTAGACTGATAATCTCCTAAATCATCTCATTATCAAGAAATAATGCACAAATGGGCACATCCACAAATGAACACGTTTCATGCACATATAATTAACAACAGCAACTTCCACTTGCATAGTGCTAAGGCACTTCACAGGAGAACTCTCAGACAAAATTTGATACACACCCACGCAAAGGGCAGAGTTTAATGGTTGTGTCAATGGGTTCTTCCACAGACGTGGCAACTCCACTATAGCCATTTCCGAAAGTCCCATCAGGAATAAGTCACACTCAGGTAGTCTGTTGATTGCCCACAGGGTTCTCAGCTCCAACAGTGTCAATTTCCCATCACACCTTTCAGTCCGGTGCAAATGTCCCATGTCCGAGAGCTGCTGACCAATCAGAAGTGAGCACGGCACAGGAGGTCCAAGGATGAAGGTTGTTGGATGAAAGTGAGTGGAGCGGGGTCACCGCAGTGAGTCAGGGACACCCTGGTAAGGGGGAGAGGGCAGTTGTTGTTAAGAACAGGAGGTGGCTTCGAGTGGGTGGCTTCCTGCAGATCCCTCCCTTGCCATCAGCAAGTCTCTCCATTGTTCATAGGATGTTACACATCCATCCAGGTTTCAGGTGTACCAACCAGAGTTTATCTGGCAGTGTGTTCACGCAGCATGGTCCCTGCCAGGTGGAATGAAGCCCTTAAGCAGGACTTAAGTAGCCAATGATAAACCTCAATTGACCTCCAACAGGAAGGCCAACCTCAACCATTCCCCCGCAGGACATAATTGGGGAGATTTCTGAAGACGACGGAGTCTCCACCTCCACACCTTTCCATCCCAATATTCAAGCCCACTGACTCTACGCCTGCCTGTGGTGGAGCATTCAATTCTCCCAAAGAGATATTAGGACAAGTGACCATAAGCTTGGACCTTTGGAATTATATTAAAGGAGGAGGACCTTTAGTGTGGAAAAACAAAAGCATCACAAACTGTTGGAAGCAAAAGTTTATAAATGTGAGAGAATGGAGCATGTAAGTGTCTGCTTCATTCTGTCTAATGTGTCCCTGGACGCGAGAAGTTGTCTAAGAACAGGAATAAGGAGGCGTGCTTCCATTTTCGCGAGCAATTTGTGGCAATTTGCAACTCGCGGACTATCTTTTGCTCATCAGATGTTGCTGAGTGACTAATGCGCCAATAACATGTGTGCATTAAACTCATTATTTTGCCACCAAATTCTGAGCCAGTATATTTCTGTACGGTCGGCCGAGCATTCGTCGCAATCCTTTTGTTTATTTAAATCGAAGAACTTAAACTGCAGAAGGAGGCAATTCAACCCACTGTGAGTGCTATTGTTAGCTCCAGTACTGTAATTTAAAATGTAATACATCACATCAGGTGCTCTGGCATGTTTCACCATGGCATTTTGTAAACAGAACTGTTTCTCTTTGTTAAAGCTGAAGCTCCCCGGCCAGCAGTGTAGTACCATGGACAGCACTGATGACAGCTATGTTCCGATGAATCCAGGATCCTCTCCAGTGATGCCTGCAGCTGACTGCACATCAGATGGTTACATTCCCATGAGTCCAGCCTGTACAAACCTGGTCTTGTCATCAGTCACCACGGACAATCTGCCATTACCTACACTTCCTATAGACATTGAACCTCCTCCGGTTAACAGGAATCTCAAGCCTCGAATCAGAAAAAGTAAGGGCAATTTCTAATATGCACATTTTATACATATATAAATCTGTAAATATATATATATAGTGTAGGGTTTTGTCTGTTCATTAGTTTAATGCAAATGCAGACATGAGCATGAAGGGCACGTTTAAAATTTTCCTACCAATAATTAAAAGAGACTTTTTTACAATGGCATATGCTCCAAAATTAGAAAAAATACACCTCCATAGAAAAAAATCATTGAACCCCTACAGCACGGAAGGAGGCCATTCGGCCCATCGAGTCTGTACCGACCACAATCCCACCCAGGCCCTATTCCCGCAACCCCACGCATTTACCTTAATAATTCCCCTGACACTAGGGTCAATTTATCATGGCCAATCAACCTAACCTGCACATCTTTGGACTGTGGGAGGAAACCAGAGCACCCAGAAGAAGCCCACGCAGAGACAGGGCGAATGTGCAAACTCCACACAGACAGTGACCCAAGGCTGGAATTGAACCCAGGTCCCTGGCGCTGTGAGGCAGTAGTGCTAACCACTGTACCACCTTGGGAACAGAGAGATTCTGGCTGTTTCCAAAGGTCCCAAAATTTACATCTCAATTCAAGTTTTTAATAACATGTTTATGGAATGTCATTTAGAAATTTTTCATTAATCCTACCTTTTTTTTGTATATCAGTGCAGGTAAAGTTTCTTTATTGGTCGGTAGTTCCACCATGGTAGAGGCTTTTAAATCAATGGTTACGTAAAGGTTCAAGTAATTTTGTCTGGAGCAAAATATATTCTTACAATTCACCTGCCAACTTGGTATTATTCATTGGGAGCACTTGGAAGGATGGACTATAATTAGTGCCACAGATGCAATCCTTATACTGAGGTTGTAATGCCTTTGCCTCTGATTTGATGTCTTAGCCCATTAGCTATAGTCACATCTACTGTCACATTGAATGTTTGAAGATTTGGAATAGGAAGAAAATGCAAGGTGAGGGCTATAAGATAGAATTTGTGGATGTAGTGCGAGGCAGGACAGTGTGACTAATAGGAAAATTGAGGATGTTAGCAATTAGCTAACTAAATGGTGCGGGAGAAATGAAGCAATGTTCATCAGTGATTAGGATAATTTCTGAAATAAAGAGAGCTGATACAGGAATGGTATACAAAAACTATTCCCCAGGTCTCTTTTGAGTATCTCACATGGTGAGTTCTATCCCACCTTTGGAAACCCCACATGTCTTTCTATTTTATTTTCAACGTGTAATGTTTTCTATTATGTACACAAAATAGAAATAGAACAGGGAAAAAATATGGTGGGAAAAAAAGATTGGATTTGACATTTATAACAGGCAAATGAAAACAATGAACAGACTCAACAACCTTTTGAGTGTAGAACTATTGCATGGAACATATTTAATTCATGACACGATTTGGTGCTTGATAACTTCATTGATGTGATATGTTAACATATAGAACCTGATAGATATACGCTCAAACCTATTTATATAGTAAATACAGGGTAAAGCTTTACTAAGGGTGGCATTTTCCGTCTCCCAGCCCAGAGGGTTGATGGTGGGGCATGGTGAGCCATTGTTCCCGCCAGATGCTAGCACGGTGGCACAGTGCTTAGCACTGCTGCCTCACAGCGTTAGGGACCCGGGTTCAATTCCCGGCTTGGGTCACTGTCTGTGTGGAGTTTGCATGTTCTCCCCGTGTCTGTGTGGGTTTCCTCCAAAGAACAAAGAAAATTACAGCACAGGAACAGGCCCTTCGACCCTCCAAGCCTGCACCGATCATGCTGCCCGACTTAACTAAAAACCCCGACGCTTCTGGGGACCATATCCCTCTATTCCCATCTCATTCATGTACTTGTCAAGACGTCCCTTAAAAGTCACTACTGTATCCGCTTCCACTACCTCCCCTGGCAACGGGTTCCAGGCACCCACCACTCTTTGTGTAAAAAATCTGCCTCGTACATCTCTTTTAAAACTTGCCCCTCGCACCTTAAATCTATGCCCCCTAGTAATTGACTCTTCCACCCTGGGAAAAAGCTTCTGACTATTCATTCTTTCCATGCCTCTCATAATCTTGTAGACTTCTATCAGGTCTCCCCTCAACCTCCGTCGCTCCAGTGAGAACAAACCAAGTTTCTCCAACCTCTCCTCATAGCTAATGTCCTCCATACCAGGCAACATCCTGGTAAATCTTTTCTGTACCCTCTCCAAAGCCTCCACATCCTTCTGGTAGTGTGGCGACCAGAATTGAACACTATATTCCAAGTGCAGCCTAACTAAGGTTCTATAAAGCGTCAACATGACTTGCCAATTTTAAAACTCAATACCCCGGCCGATGAAGGCAAGCATGCCGTATGCCTTCTTGACTACCTTCTCCACCTGCATTGCCACTTTCAGTGACCTGTGTACCTGTACACCCAGATCACTTTGCCTATCAATATTCCTAAGGGTTCTGCCATTTACTATATATCTCCGATCTGTATTAGACCTTCCAAAATGCATTACCTCACATTTGTCCGGATTAAATTTCATCTGCCATCTCTCCGCCCAAGTCTCCAACTGATCTATATCCTGCTGTATCCTCTGATGGCCCTCATCGCTACCCGCAAATCCACCAACCTTTGTGTCATCCGCAAACTTACTAATCAATCCAGTTACATTTTCCTCCCAATCATTTATATATATATATATTACAAACAGCAAAGGTCCCAGCACTGATCCCTGAGGAACATCACTTGTCACAGCCCTCCATTCAGAAATGCACCCTTCCACTGCTACCCTTTGTCTTCTTTGACCGAGCCAGTTTTGTATCCATCTTGCCAGCTCACCTCTGATCCCATGCAACTTCACCTTCTGCACCAGTCTACCGTGAGGGACCTTGTCAAAGGCCTTGCTGAAGTCCATGTAGACAACATCCACTGCCCTACCCTCATCAATCATCTTCGTCACTTCCTCGAAAAACTCGATCAAGTTCGTGAGACACGACCTCCCCTTCACAAAACCATGTTGCCTCTCACTAATACGTCCACTTATCTCCGGGTGCTCCGGTTTCCTCCCACAGTCTGAAAGACGTACTGGTTAGGTACATTGACCTAAACAGGCGCTGGAATATGGCGACTAGGGGAATTTCACAGTAACTTCATTGCAGTGTTAATGTAAGCCTTACTTGTGACTAATAAATAAACTTTACTTTTACTTTTAATTGGATGCAAAAGAAGGGATGACCGAAATTGTATCATTTCCCTTTCGCTCCACCCCCCCCACCGCCATCCAGCCTGCTCGCCCCATCATGCAAACTGTCGGGAAATCCCCGACAGCATAGTGTATTAGGTCAGCATCACGTGATACAACATGATTTCCACTCCCAATTCCCATCCTCGCCACACAACTTAATCCTGAAATGGAAAATTCTGCCCAAGTTGTCCATGATAATCTATTAAATTTCAGTCCTGCCGCAAGGTACAAATCAAACAGGACCACCCAGTAGTGGAAGTATCAGAAGCAGGACTGTGCCCTTTACAAGCCTATCCTGCTGCCAATTCACAGCCTGAGCTTCATTTACCCTTCCTAATGAGCTCTGTGTAACATTTCAATTTCCCAAACCAGACAACTTTGTGACCTGTATGTTAATAATATGTTTGAACTGACTAAATTAGGCAAATGTTTCCACTGTGACCTGATGCTCACTTAGGTGTCGGCTTTAACTGCCTCAAACACATTTCATTTGATAATTTTACAAGGAAAGAAAGCTACGCTAATCTGTCTGGGCTAGAAACAAACATCTGGATTTTCCACTTGAATAAAGTTTAAAGTTTATTCATTAGTTAAAAGTAGGCTTACATTAACACTGCAATGAACTTACTGTGAAAATCCCCTAGTCGCCACACTCCGGCGCCTGTTCGTGTACACTAAGGGAGAATTTAGCAAGGCCAATGCACCTAACCAGCACGTCTTTCGGACTGTGGGAGGAAACCGGAGCACCCGGAGGAAACCCATGCAGACACAGGGAGGACATGCAAGCTGCGCACAGACAATGATCCAAGCCTGTAATCAAACCCTGGATCCCTGGTGCTGTGATGCAGCAGTGCTAACCACTGTGCTAGCGTGCCACCAGTATTACACTGGTAGAGATACCATGTGCCAGGATTGCATCCATCCCAAGCATGCATCTTCACCCCTGACTACTTACAACCTGAAATTCATTGGCATTTTCCAAGCTTCCACCCAGGAGTTAATAATTGTTCAATCCCAAGTTGGGCTTCCGCCCTCATACTTGCACCATCTCTCAGACCAGCGTTTTCCACCTCCATAAGATGGCTGGACTTTGGCTCTGTCTCAGGTCTTGTTCTGCTGAAATCTTTCTTCTTGCCCTTGTCTAGATCTGACAGTTCAAACTCACTACCGGCTAGCCTCCCACATTCTACCCTCCGTAAACTTGACAGACCTACATTGGTTCCCGGTCAAACAACATATTGATAATAAAAATCTCATTGTTTTCAAATCCTACCATGAGCTCACCTCTCCCTACCTCGGTAATTTATTCCAGCTTTATGACCCACAAGATACCTGCGCTTTTGCAATTCTGGACTCTTGTCCATCCCTGGTTTTAATTTCTCCGTCATTAACGGCCATCCTTCAGTTGCCGAGGCCCCAAGCTATGGACTTATGAATAATATATATACTTGTGGATTCAGAGCAGGAGTAGTCCCTTTGAGCCAGCTTCCACCATTCAATAACATTTTGGCCAATCTAATTGTAACCTCAACCCCACATTACTGCCGATACATTCTCACCCTCTTGTTAATCAAAAATCTATATACCTCTGCCTTAAAAATATTCAAAACCTCAGCTTCCACTGCCTTTTTAAGAAGAGTTCCAAAGATTCATGACCCTCTGAGAGAAAAGAAATTCTCCTCATCTGTGTCTTAAATGAGCGACCCCTTATTTTTAAACAGTGACCCTAGGGACCCTATTTTACCATTTTGATTCTAGTGCTAGGTGGACTTGAAACTGGGTGTTTCAGATCCAACTTTTAGACCCGTTCTCAGGCGCCCCCATACGCACTCTGCCTGAAAAAATATCAGCGAGTCCGAATCACGCTGTAAAAGCCTATGGGCGGGGCTTAACATGCCCGAAGCCCTGCAGCTCCGATCGGTGCCTCCAACTGCGCACGCGCAGACAAAAAATTATAGGATGCCACTCCCCTGCCACATCATTCCTGCACCGTATAATGCCTCCCCCTGGCTCCCCCAGACATTGCCCCATCCCCCGCCACCCCAGACCGATTGCGGGCCCCTCCCTCCCTTCCCCTCCACTGATCTCAGGCAGAGTGGCAGCAGACCCCCCCTACCACGACCCCCCCAAACTGACCTCGAGCAGAATGGCAGCGGACCCCCCCTTCCCCTCCACTGACCTCAAGCAGAGAGTCGTCGGACACAAGGCACCTACCTCCTCACTAATTGGAGCGCCCGAATCAAACTTTTATGGAGCGTGTCTGTTTCGCGCCGATTCTGGATGGGCGAACGCGGTGGTAAAGGGGGAAGTGCCAGTAAGGTTGGGCGTGCAGCCCATTAAGCCAATTGAAATGCATGCATATGTGTTTAAATGGCCGTCACGCCTGTTTTGGGTGTGGTCCTGATCGCGGCCATTTTCGGGTCTTGGTCGGGCGCAGAGGTAGGCGCGGATTGCGCTACTCGCCTCATGCCCAACTTTACCAAGTTTTCGCGCTGGAAATGGGGTGCAAATCAATGGTAAAATTGGGCCCTAGTTGTAGGTTCTCCCACAAGGGGAAACATTTTCTCTACATCCACTCTTCAAGACCCCTCAGGATCTTAAAGATTTTAATCTTCTACACTCCTATAAACACAAGCCTTTCCAAATATGACAACCTGCCCATTCCATGTATTAGTCTAGTAAACCTTCTCTGAACTGCTTCTAGTACATTTACATCTTTCCTTAAATAAGGAGCTCAGTACTGTACACAATACTCTAGATGTGGTCTCACCGATGCCCTGTACAACTAAAGCATAACCTCCTTACTCTTGTAACCAATTCCACTCAAAATAAACGGTAACATTATATTAGGTTTCCTAATTTCTGCTGTACTTGAATACTAACATTTTGTGATTCATGCACTGGCACCCTACAGATCCTTCTGAATCTCCGAGCTTTGCAATCTCTCACCATTCACGTTATATGTTTATTTTTTATTCTTCCTGCCAAAATGAACTATTTCACATTTTCTAATATTATACTCCAGTTGCCAGATCTTTGTCCACTCAGGTAACCTATCTATGTCCCTTTGTAACCTCCTTACATCTTCACAATTTATATTCCTACACATCTTCGTGTTATCAACAAATTCCTCATCCATTCCTTCCATCCCTTTATCCAAATAATTTAAATAAATTGTCAAAAGTTGAGGCCCCAGCACTAATCCATGTAACACATTACTTGTTATGTCTTGCCAACCAGAAAAAGACCGATTTATGCCAACTCTGATTCCTGACAGCAAGCCAATGTTCTTTTCATGCCATATGTTATCTCCTACATCATGAGCTTTCTTTTTTCCACAATAACTTGATGTGAAACCTTATCAAATGTCTTTTAGAAATCTAAATATAGTACATGCATTGGTTCCTCTTCATCCACAGCGTATGTGGATATGCACTCACCTCATGGGATCAGAGGTGAGTTGGCAAGGTGGATACAGAAGTAGCTCGGTCATAGAAGACAGAGGGTAGCAGTGGAAGGGTGTGTTTCTGAATGGAGGGCTGTGACAAGTGAGGTTCCTCAGGGATCAGTGCTGGGAACTTTGCTGTTCGTAATATATAAATGATTTGGAGGAAAATGTAACTGGTTTGATTAGTAAGTTTGCGAATGACACAAAGGTTGGTGGATTTGTGGATAGCAATGAGGCCCATCAGAGGATACGACAAGATATAAATCGGTTGGAGGCTTGGGTGGAGAGATGGCAGATGGCGTTTAATCCGGACAAATGTGAGGTAATGTATTTTGGAAGGTCTAATACAGATAGGAAATATACAGTAAATGGCAGAACCCTTAAGAGTATTGATAGGCAGAGGGATCTGGGTGTACAGGTACATAGGTCACTGAAAGCGGCAACGCAGAGTGGAGAAAGTAATCAAGGCGGCATACGGCATGCTTGCCTTCATCGGCTGGGGCATTG
Source organism: Mustelus asterias (assembly GCF_964213995.1). NCBI lineage: Eukaryota > Metazoa > Chordata > Chondrichthyes > Carcharhiniformes > Triakidae > Mustelus > Mustelus asterias. Next base: position 93,403,441 of record NC_135804.1, read on the forward strand.
AGTTTAAAGGTTGGCAAGTCACATTGCAGCTTTATAGAACCTTAGTTAGGTCGCACTGGGAATATAGTGTTCAATTCTGGTCGCCACACTACCAGAAGGATGTGGAGGCTTTGGAGAGGGTACAGAAAAGATTTACCAGGATGTTGCCTGGTATGGAGGGCATTAGCTATGAGACGAGGTTGGAGAAACTTGGTTTGTTCTCACTGGGATGACGGTGGTTGACGGGCAACCTGATAGAAGTCTACAAGATTATGAGGGGCATGGACAGAGTGGATAGTCAGAAGCTCTTTCCCAGGGTGGAAGAGTCAATTACTAGGGGGCATAGGTTTAAGGTGTGAGGAGCAAGGTTTAAAGGAGATGTACGAGGCAGGTTTTTTACACAGAGAGTGGTGGGTGCCTGGAACTCACTGCCGAGGGAGGTAGTGGAAGTAGATATGATAGTGAGTTTTAAGGGGCATCTTGACAAGTACATGAATAGGTTGGGAATAGAGGGATATGGTCCCCAGAAGGGTAGGGGGTTTTAGTTCAGTCGGGCAGCATGGTCGGTGCAGGCTTGGAGGGCCGAAGGGCCTGTTCCTGTGCTGTAATTTTCTTTGTTCTTCATGACTGCTTCAAAGAACTCCAGTAAATTGATCAAACATGATATCCCTTTTGCAAAACCATGGTGACTCTGCCTGACTTGCCTGAAATTTTCTACATGCCCTGCTGTAGCCGATGGGATTTTCCCTTCCGTCGTGCCAGTGGGATCTTCCGGTCTCACCACGGATGTACTCCTGGCCAATGGTGACCCACCTCCTGCCACCAAGAAACACAGCGAGGGAGAAGGAGTGGGGAGAGTGGGAGCAGAGAATCCCTCCCAGCATCTTAAATAATCAACTTTAACATTTTCCCTATAACAAATGTTAGACTAACTGGCCTGTAATTTCCTGTTTTCTCTCTCCCTCTCTTTTTGAATCAAGGAATTATATTTGTCATTTTCTAATCTGATGGAACCTTCCCTGAGTTTAGGGAATTTTGGAAAATTAAAACCAATGAATCAACTATCTCATTCATCACCTAATTTACAACATTCGAGTGAAGTCCATCTGGACCCGGGGATTTGTCAGCCCACAGTTCCAACAATTTGCTCAATACCACTTCCTGGTGATTGTAATTTTTCTGAGTTCCTCTCTCCCTTTAATTACTGCTATTGCTGGGATGTTACCTATGTCCTCTATAGTGAGCGAGAGTGAAGACTGATGTAAATTACTTGTTTAATTCATTCACCATCTCCCTACCTTCTACTATAGATTCCCCAGACACACTTTCCAAAGCTCACTTTAAGTCTGATTTAAATATCTATCGAACCTCTTACTATCCATCCTGAAATTTCTCACTATCTTTCTATTATAGTCTAATTTTTCCCTCCTTATTAATCTATTTGTCATTCTATGCTGTTCTTTATATTCTGTCCCATCTTTCGACCTACCACCTGTCTTTGCTCAATTATGTGCTTTCCCTGAAATTTGATACTTTTTTTAAGTGAAGTATAGACGGTGGGTCCTCAGATTGGAATTTTTCTGTCTCATTGGAATGTATCTATTCTGTGTATTCTGAAATATCCCTTTAATTGTCTACCACTACATTGCGATTGACCTACTGCTTAACCTCACTTGCCAGTTCACTTTAGCTCACTTTGCTTTCATTGCCTTCATTTCACTTTGAAATACTAGTCTTTGACGCACTCTTCTCTCCCTCAGGCTGAATGTAAAATACAATCATATTGTGGTCCAGCGTTTTCTAGGGGTGCCTTCGCTATGATTAATTAATCCTATCTCATTGCATAATACCAGGTCCAGTATAGCTTGCCCTCTGGTTGGTTCCAGAATGTGCTGTATTCAGAAACTAATCAAAAACATTCTTTGAACTCCTCATCTTTGCTACCTTTGCCCATCTGATTTTTCAAGTCTATACGTAGATTAAGATTCCCCCATGATTATTGCTCTATCTTTCGATAAGCTCCAATTATCTCTTCCTTTATGCTCCACCCTACTGTATGTTTGCAGTTAGGGGATCCGTACACCATTCTCACAGGTGACTTCTTGCTTCTACCATTTCCCATCTCTACCCAAACTATTTTTACATCCTGGTTTCCTGAACTTAGGTCATCCCTCTCTATTGCGCTAATCTCATCATTAACTAACTGAGTCACCCCTTCACCTTTTCCTAATTTCCTGTCCTTCCTAAATGTCACTTATCCTTCAATATTCAGATCCCAATCTAGGCAACATATAGATAACATAGGCAAGTAACATTCACACCACACAAATGCTTGGCAATGACCATCACCAATAAGACACCCTAACCACCGCTCTTTGACATTTAATGGTGTAACCATCACTGTATTCCCCACTGTCAACATCCTTCGGGTTACTATTGACCAGAAACTCAACTGGACTCACCACATAAACATAGTGGCTACAAGAGCAGGTCAGAGGCTAGGAATACTGCGGCGAGTAACTCACATCCTGACTCCTCAAAACCTATCCACCACCTACAGCACAAGTCAGGAGTGTGATGGAATACTCCCCACTTGCCTGGATGGGTGCAGCTCCAACAACACTCAAGAAGCTTGATACCATCCAGGATAAAGCAGCTCGCTTGATTGGAACCACATCTACAAACATTCAATCCCTCCACTACTGACGCTCAGTAGCAGCAGTGTGTACTATCTACAGGATGTACTGCAGCATTTCACCAAAGATCCTTAGACAGTAACTTCCAAACCCACAACCACTTCCATCTAGAAGGACAAGGGCAGCAGATAAATGGGAACACCACCACCTGCAAGTTCCCCTCCAAGCCACTCACCATCCTGACTTGGAAATATATCGCTGTTCCTTCGCAGTCACTGGATCAAAATCCTGGAATTCCCTCCCTAACAGCATTGTGGGTCAACCCACAGATCATGGACTGCAGCGATTCAAGAAGGCAGCTCACCATCACCTTCTCAAGGGCAACTAGGGATGGGCAATAAATGCTGGCCAACCAATGACACACATGTCCCACGAATGAATGAAAAAAATCTGTCTTCCTGTAGCCTTGTCTCTGCAATGGCTATCGGATCGTGGTTCTTCATTTCTATTTGCGCTATCAGTTCATGCATTCCCTCCCTCTTCTTCTACCTCGATTTCCTTCTTTAAGACATTCCTTAAAACCTACATCTTTAAGCAGGCCTTTGGTCATGAGACCTAATATCTCTGTGTGGCTCGGTGCCATGCTTTGTTTTATAATCCTGTGAAGCACCATGGGACATTTTATAATGCTAAAGGCGCCATCTAAATATAAATTGGTGTAGGTGGAGATTGGGAACATTGGAGGCCTTCTGTGATCAAAAGTAGCTGACTGTCTGTGCTGCTGATTGCAACATTAAATACAAAATCATCATTTTGAGAAGCAGTGCCTTAACTAATGCAATTGATGATACTGCAATCAGTTGTGCTAGCCTTTTGGTTATTTACATTTTAAGACTTTGCTGTGGTACCAATAGAAATTCTGAATACCAAAAGTCTCATGTATTAGCAAGTGCTGAAGAAAGAAGTGGAAAATACATTAGGTGATATATTTGTTATTTATATTTTATGATACAAATATGATGATATGAGGGTGTCTGGAGGTGTGGGGTTCTGGATGCAGGCAAGGGGTCAGAGTCAGGTCCGGGTCTGGGAGGGAGTTTGTTGTTGAGTCTGAGTCCGCTTAGCAGAGGAGGGGTCCGGAGGGGCAGAGGAGGGGGTGGGGGTGTCCCATGCTTAGCTCAGTCTGGGTGTTTCAAATAGTGACGCTGAAGTGGGATGTTGCTTTATTTCTTCTGACTCATTCAGAGTAACAATGGGCGGGATATTCCGCACTCCAGACTGCAGTGGTTCGCTATTGGCTGGCATAGGATCTTCTGACCCCGCCATTGTATACAGGGTTTCTTATTCCATGCAACCCCTGGATACCCGCGGTGAGGGTTCGCCATCAGTGGGAACAGAAGATCCTGCCAGCGAGACTGACAGGCAAATTCCAGCCTTTGAGTGTACGACTGGCAGACCCATCCAAAGTTCACAATTTAAATCGCTTTGACGGATGCTTCCTAGCACAGTGCAATTTTCCAGAGGAAGTCAACGCTTCTGGACAATTATAAAGTAAACCCTTAGCTGGAAACTTTCCAGAGGGACTTCCCAGCACATCTTTGGAGAACTCCTCATATTTGATGCTGGGGAACCAGGAACTCCAGGATATGACTTAATATTGGCAATAAAAATGTAATGGAATTATAAACACAAAATACTATGGATGCTAGAAATTTGAAATAAAAACAGAAAATGCTGGAAAACCTCAGCAGGTCTGCAGCATCTGTGGAGAGAGAAACAGATTTAACATTTTAAGTCCGTATGACTCTTCTTCAGAGCTGTAAGGGAAATTAGGTTGTGTTATCAGAGAGACAGGAATCTTCCTAAAAATGCATAGAGTGTTACCTCAGGTGAGAAAACCGGCGAGCAGCTTGCAGGCTGCACAGTCAGCTATCCTCATCGTGTAGAACCAAGCTTTATGAAATTTCAAAGGAGAAGCACGATTCACTCAGTCAGCTGGAGGAGCGGAGCCTAAGAAAGCCAGCAACACCGGAAATCTCAAGATCGGGGGGCTCCCGATCTCTGAATTTAAATAAAAGACACCCTCACCTCCCACGGACATCAAAACCCCTCTCACAGATAGGGGAAAACCCCCCAAAGATATCGAGAAGCTCCATGGACATGGGGGCCTCCAACCCCCTTCCCCCCACAGACATCATGACCACACTTACAGAAGGGCACTACCCCCCACATGGTAAAGGGGGGACTCCCACCCACCCACATGCCCCCACCCACCAACAGCCCCACTCTCATGGATTAGGGGAAATCCCTGCAATGGAGCTCCCCAGAAGGCACTGCCAGGGGGGACTACTGAGTGCCAGGGAGCACTACCCGATCATGTCCCTCACTACCCGGGGCTGTGCCTACCCATGTGCACCTGGCATGTTCACCTCGACTGGTTTTCATTTTTATAAAGCAGAAGTAATTCGGGTGGGTGGGGGGCTAGTTAGGACGAGGGTGGATGTACTGGCAACAAGCCTGCTAATGTGATGCTAATTTATGCAAATCAGGCTCTCCCTGGGGTGAATCTGATTGTGTCACCGGTTGAGGGGGGGGGCGGTGGTGGGCAGGGGAAATCTTATTCTGAGATCTCGCCAGCACGAATCCCGTTTGTGGCCTCTCGCGAGATTTAGTGGTTACCATGGGATTTGTGCCCATGGCTCACACAGCCACAAAATCGCAGCCTCCTGACCATCCTGACACTCCCTGTCCCTCTTGTTGCCTCCCTCACTCTCCCACAACAGAAGAGGAGCAGTCTGGGAATGGCAAATGGTAAGCAGGTGGTTGGGAGAGGCAAGCATAAGGGAGTGAGGGGTTAGAAGAGCAAAGCAGTGAGTGAGGGAGGCACTGGTGGGAGAGTCAGGAAAGGAAAGCGGTGGTTTGATTAAAAATAACTGAGCATGTGCAGGTTTAATCTGCTTCTTTGAGCATGTACAAGAACCACGTAAAATGAAAATGAAGACAACGTTTCTCAGCTCATTTTCCTAATTTATAAACTGTATTAAAATGGGACTCCACTTTGAGAATATACTTTAATAGAGGAAACTATGGGGACGTTACTCCCAAAAAGATTCTAAGTGCCGAATTTGTGTTAAAACGGGAGTGACTCCTGCTGGCTTTTTTAGCGGGATTTTCAGAGTGAATCTCCCACACTCTGAGCACTGCAGAGTGCCTCAGAGAGATTCATGCTGAAAATCAGGGGGCTTGGCCTATTCCCGCTGGAGAGGCCGGCAGCATAACGCTGAGTCGACCACTGCGCATGCGCCAATTGCAGTAGCCCCGCATGCCGGTCTTCCTATCGCTGGCCAGCACAGCAACCTCCACCATCGTTGCCCATCCGATCTCCCCACCCCCCAATCACTGGCCTCCCGGATGTCTCCGGGCCAGCCCCGATGTCCCCCCACCGCCCCCACAAAGGCAGTCCCGATCTCCTCAACCCCCTCCCCACACACAACCATAATGGCCAGCCCTGATCAGTCCCTTCCCTCCCTCTGCCACTAAACCTGACTGCAGAGTGGCAGCGGTCAAAGTGCCCTGCTGGGTAGTGCCAAGGTGCCCCTTGGGCATTGCCTGTTGGGCAGTGCCAGGAGGCCAGGCTGGCACTGTCAGGCTAGCAATGCCCAGGGGGCACCACCCCTTGCTCCCAACCTCCTGGGTTGCCTCCATGGCCCCCCCTTCACTCCAGCGAGGTCAGACCGTCAGCTTGCGGGAGAGGTTAGCAGTCCTGGAGACTTCAGCCTCGGACCTGCTAATGATAGGCAAACTGCGGTTTTAATATTTAAGTCAGCTCCACGCCGATTTCCGGCGCAGAACTGACGACACCAGAAATCCTGGCCCCGGATTCGCACGGAGGCAGTGGCACCCAGTGGGGAGCCCGCTAAACAGTCTCTGCTGATGTCTCCCAGTTGCACTGCTAGGGCAAGAATCACCCTCTATATTTTTTAATGTCCACCATCATCTCACTAAGTGGCAGGGGTGATTGGTAAGCTGGAGTAATGCTGGGGAAACACCATCACTCCAGTGGAGAAGATCGTGGCTGCTTGCCGTCTGCTGCCACCGCATATGTTGAGGGTTTTGATGAAATTAATTACAGGCAACAACTCTATCCAGCTCTGCACAGGCCTCGATCTAGCTTAATTAATCTAACAATTAAATACGGTCACTACTTGACTATATCCCCTGACTCGTAAGGTATACATGAGGTTTTACTGATATGGTGTCACAGGCAATAGTGAACGTCAGTGGAGATCACAGGGAATAGTGAACATGGAAGACTGTACTCCATGCCATAATGTGGAGATGCCGGCGTTGGACCGGGGCATTCTCCATGCCTTACACATGGTGGCGTCGCTATGCAGCTTCTCCAAGGTAAATGCCATTATCTGCATTGGCAGGCGTACAATATCACAACAGAGAATATAGGTTATGTTTTCAGGAGGTGAAAGAATGATCAAGGTTGAGAATTTTAATGTTTAAAATTTTAGTAATCAAGTGAACTGTGAAGTCAAAGGGAGCATGAGAAGACTTCTCAAGGCAGAAAAAGTCTTTTGCAGACTATTTTAATGAACCTGTCTGCTCACACATTGTGATTTCAATTGCAGTCAAACCTCCACCTTTGGATCTGACGAGCCTCTCAACAATCAGGGGTCACTACAATCATTCTTGCGTCGGCAAGACGTGGAGTATGCCATTGTAAGTATACTCACTCGTGTGAAGAGATTTCTCTTTCCTTTCATCCTCTATCTCCTTCCAGTCCTGAGGTTGCCTACTCTTGCTGGAGTATAATTCCATACTCATTAATAATTCTCAGGGACATTGCTAAAGTGCAGATAGTGAAGGCTGGATTTTCTGATTGGTGTTATCATAATCAATTTATTTGCCAGCATTAAGAGCATAACATTCAAGTTGGAATGTCAGCAGACTATGCAGCCATAACACGCATCAGCACCAAGCCAGATTCTGTTTTCAGTCGATGCTCACTCACTGTCACTTCCAGCAGTTGTCATTGAATGAAAATCAGGAGCAGAAACCCTAGCTGATTTTTCTTCCCCAGCCAATAAGCTCTGTGGTGCCTGACGTGCTACCCTGTCTCAAAGTCGTTCACACAGCATCTGGGCCTCTCCAGATTAATCCCCGGGCGGCAAAGTGACACAGTGGTTAGCACTGATGCCCACTACGCCAGGGACCCAGGTTCAATTCACGGCTTGGGTCACTGTCTGTGCGGAGTCTGCACATTCTCCCTGTATCTGCATGCGTTTCCTTCGGGTGCTCCAGTTTCCTCCCACAGTCCTAAAGTGCTGGTTAAGTGCATTGGCCATGCTAAATTCTCCCTCGGTGTACCCAAACAGGTGCCAGAGTATGCCAACTAGGGGATTTTCACAGTAGCTTTGTTGCAATGTTAATGTAAGCCTACTTGTGACACTAATAAAACATAGCATAAACATAGAGACAAGAAGCTTGTTGGCCGATTGAGAAAATTGTGTCATAACTATGCACATAGAGGTAAACTGCCCCTCAAATGAGGGGCAACATATAAAATAATACTAACTGCTCCCAATGAACAAAAGCAACTACACCCTGTGTGGAAACAGATAAGTAATTTGAGCATAAGAAATAGAGATAGTGGTAGACTATTTGGCCCTTTGAGCCTCTATCATTCAGTATGATCATGGCTGATCTTCTACCTCAATTCTGGCTTCAAAGACTATTCCATATCCCTTAATTTCTTTAGTATCCAAAGCATTGTCAATTTCTGCCTTGAATATGTTCAACCATTGTGCATGCACTGTTCTCTGAGTTAGAGAATTCCAAAGATGCACAAGCCTTTGTTTGAAGAAGTTTCTTCACTCCTCAAGCCCAGATAGCTGAGCCCTTATTCTGAGGCTGTGACTCGTGTTTCTAGATTCTCCAGGCAAGGGAAATATCCTTCCTGCATTTACTCATGCTCATTAAGCATTTTATATGTTTCAGTGAGATCATCACTCATTCTCCTAAATCCATGGAATATAAGAATGTGGCAGCAGAAGACCATATGGCCCATCGAGCTTGCTCTGACATTCAGTATGGCTCTGGCTGAACTTGGGCTTCAACTTCACTTTCCTGCCCACACCCCATTCCCTTGGTTACCTGAAAGACCAAAACTCTATCTCAGCTTGAATATATTCAATCATGGACTGTCCACAACCCTCTGCAGTGGAGAATTCCAAAGATTCACAACCTTTGAGTGATGACATTTCTCCTTATTTCAGTCCTAAATAATCAACTCCTCATCCTGAAACTGTGCTCCCTTGTTCAAGATTCTCCAGCTGAAGAAGAAGTACCTCTGAATCTACCCTGTGAAGTGCCTCAAAAAATTCTAATACACTTGTCAAACAGGATTCCCCGCTTGTAAAAGCATGTTGCCTTGTTAAGTGCATGCCTGAAAAATAGATAATTGATGTCAGGCTAACTGACCTGTAGGTCCCTGTTTTCTCTCCCACTCATTCCTTGAATACAGATGTTCCATTTGCTAACTTCTCATCTACCAAGACTTTTCCAGAATTGAGGGAATTTTGGAAAATCATAGACAGCACATCCACTATCTCTGCAGAAATCTCTTTTAGAACCCGTGCCTTTCCACTCAAACTCTCCTCTTAGGACAACCTCCCATCAGTCTGGTGAACCTTTGTTGCATTCCTCCAACGTAAGTAGATACATCCTTAAGTAAGGAGACCAAAACTGTATACAATTATGGTGTGGCATCACCATAACCCTATACAATTGCAGTAAGACTTCTTTACTCTTATATTCCATTCAATCTGTGACAAAACCTAACATAGCATTTGCCTTGTTGTACTTCCACATTAACTTACTATTTTTCATGTATGCGGACACCAGGTCTCTTTGAATATTAATGTTGGCCAGTCTCCCACTTTTTAATCTATTTTTCTTTCCGAAGTGGATAACTTCACACTTGCCCACATTATATTCCATCTGCTAGATTTTTGACAACTCATTCAAACTGTCTATGTCCCTTTAAAATCTCTTTGCATTCTCCTCCAGGCTTAATTTCCCGCCTAGGTTTGTGTTGTCAGCAAAGTTTGAAGTGTTACACTCAGTTGTCTCAATTGATATCGATTGTAAATAGCCGAGGCCCAAGCACTGATCCTTGTGGTACCTCACTAACTAAAGTCTGCCAACTTGGAAATGACCCATTTATTCCGACTGTCTACTTTCTATCCATTAACCAAACCTTGCTAATATATTGCACCAAATTTCGTAAGCCCTAATGTTATGTATGACCTTGTATGACACCTTATCAAATGCTTTTTGAAAATCCAATGCATTTTGAAAATCCAAATGCATTGCATTCACTGGTTCCCCCTTATCTACCCTGCTAATAGATTTGTTAAACACTGTTGCTGTTTCATATATTTCTGTTGTATCTGCCTACTTCTATTCAGATTCTCTAACTGCTCTGTTATCACGTGCTTAATAATAAATTCCAGCATTTTCCCTGTTAGTGATGTCAGGCTACCTGGTCCAAGGTTCCCTGTTTATTCTTCCTTCTATCTTGAATAGTGGGGATATGTTTGCTACTTTCCAATCCATGGGGGCTGTTCTAGAATCTAGCAAATTCTGGAAAATCAAAACCAATCCACCTGCTCTCTCTATCACTCTTTTTTGAAACCCGAAGATGCAGGCCTCCGGGTCCAGGCGATTTATTAACTTTATATTCTATTAATTTCCCTAGTTTTATATGTTTTAATCGTAAGATCCCCAAGTTCCTCATTAGTTCCCCACTATTTCCAGAATGTTTTTGTGACTTGTATGGTGAAGACAAATAAAAAGTAATTATTCAATGCCTCTGCCATTCACATATTCCATGTTATAATTTCCCTTATCTCTGCCTCTAAAGGGCTCGCATTTACTTTCATTAATCACTTTATTTTTACGTACATACAAAATCTTTTACAATCTGTTTCTATCTGTTTGCTGATTTATTCTCAAATAGGATTTTTCTGTCTCCCTGTCAATTTCTTGGTCATTTGCTGCATTCTATCCTCTTCTGCTCCTCAGGCTAACTGCTATTTTTGGCACCGTTATAAGTCTCCTCCTTTAATCTAATCCTATCTTTGATTTCTGTTGTTAGCTACGGTGAGATCACTTTTCCTATGGGCATTTTAACATTTAAGGGAATGTATATTTGTTGCAAATTATGAATTCATTCTGTAAATGTTTGTCATTGCTTAGCTACTGTCATATCTTTCAATTCAGCTTCCAGAGCTACCTTACATTGGGAATCAAATTTGAGACATTCTGATCTGTTTTGCCTCGTTCACTTTTCATAGAATGGAAAAGCAAAGAAGGAGGTCATTTAACCCATTGTGTCTCTGCTGACTCTTTGAAAAAGTGCCCAATTTAGTCCATACCCCAGCTTTATCCCCATAACCATTATCTGGATGGGTGCAGCTTCAGCAACATATAACATTCATTTCCTGCACCACCAGTACAACATGGCAACAGTGTGTACCAGCTTCCAAACCAGTGACTTCTCAAAGAACAAGGATAGCAGGCACTTGTGAACACCACCCACAGGTCCATAGAATCCCTAAAGGCGCAGAAGGAGGCCATTCGGCCCATCGAGTCTTCACCGACTCTTCGAAAGAGCATCTTACCCAGGCCCACCCCCAACTCTATCCCTATAGCCAAGTGCGTTTACCATAGCTAATTTACCTAACCTACACATCTTTGGACACTAAGAGGCAATTTAGCATGGTTAATCCACCTACCCTGCTCAACATTTGGACTATGGGGGTAAACTGCAGCACCCGGAGAAACCCACGCAGACACTGAGAGGAAGTGCAAACTCCACACATTCACCCAGGGCCAGAATTGAACTTGGGTCCCTGACGCTGTGAGGATGATGTGGAGATGCCGGCGTTGGACTGGGGTAAGCACAGTAAGAATTCTCACAACACCAGGTTAAAGTCCAACAGGTTTATTTGGTAGCAAATACCATAAGCTTTCGGAGCAATGCTTTCTGACGAAGGAGCATTGCTCCAAAAGCTTATGGTATTTGCGACCAAATAAACCTGTTGGACTTTAACCTGGTGTTGTGAGACTTCTTACTGTGCTGTGGGGATCAGCAGTGCTAACCACTATGCCCACCGGTCTATTGAATCCACAGAATCGCTAAAGTGCAGAAGGATGCCATTTGGCCCATTGAGTCTACACCGACTTTCGAAAGAGCATCTTACCCAAGCCCACCCCGACCCTATCCCCATAACCCCATGCATTCACCATGGCTAATCCACCTAGCCTGCACATCTTTTGGATTGTGGGAGAAAACTGGAGCACCCAGAGGAAACCCACACAGACATGGGGATGAAGTGCAAACTCCACACAGTCACCTAAGGCCGGAATTGAACTTGGGTCCCTGATACTGTGAAGGTCAGCAGTGCAAACCACTGTGCCACCATGCTGCCCCTCCAAGTCACACACATCTGTACTTGGGAATATATTGCCAATTCTTCAGAATTGCTGGGTTAAAATCCTAGAACTCCCTACCTAACAGCAATGTTGGTGTACCGACACCACACAGATTGAAGCAGCTAAAGAAGGTGGTAAAGGGCAATTGCTGCTGGCCTTGCCAATAATATCCATGTCCAGAAACAATTTTCAAAGATGTTATAAGCTGCAAAGCAAAGTATTCTTTTCCACATTTTCCATATTTCTTTCCTCCTTTCCCTAAGGAACCAAACACAAGAACATACAGACTTTTGGTTCTTGATTACAGTGGTTATTCTCCACACTTGAGCCAGTGATTCAGCGGAATTAGGATGTTTCATCATGCAAGATATCACAAAGTCACAATCTGATTCTCGCTCAATGCACTTGCATCTTTTCGAGGGTGTTCACCAGATTGCAGACAGTACCCCTTCTCTGGCTCTGAGTTACAAGAGTCAATGGTAATATCCAAGCAGCCATCCAAATTGAGATTAACTAACCCAGCACAGACCATGAATTGACTGATATGTGTGGCTCAGTTTTTGGGCTGTGGAAGGAAACTGGAGCATCCGGAGGAAACCCACGCAGACATGGGGAGGAAGTGCAAACTCCATACACTCACCCAGGGCCAGAATTGAGGTTGCCTGAACTTATTAAGCTGTCGTGCCCTGTCTGATGTAACTATTGGCTGAATTTGGTGATCAGGTGTGAATATATTGGTTATACTCTTTTTCTGGCAACTTTCTGGGGCTGAATTGAAGGAAATGATTATGACTCTTAGTAATTAATTAACCAGATAGGTTTTTGCTGAATTTATTTTAGATGTTTTTTATTTGAAAGATTCTTATCTAATTGTTAGTATGACTTATTATAGGTAAGAGTATCAAGGAATCAGGATAAAAAGTGGGTGAATTGAGTTGTATACATCAAACATGGTCCAATGGAATGGTGGAACAAGCTGAACAGGCGAGAGCACTGAATGATATGTTCCTATGGGCAAGATTTTCCAGCTCCCCTACAGCATATCTTCCAGCCCCGCCAATATCTACACTGTTTTGTCACCACCAAGGAAACCACTGAGGTGCCTTCGGTGGGACCAGAAGATCCTGCTGGTGGGAGGGGCTAGAAAATCCCGTGCTATGTTTCTGTGTGGTGTTTGTGGTGCAAAGATCTTAAGCCAGACTTTTTCTTTTCTTTTCTGAAGCAGGTGGAGTACGGCCAACTGCATCACACCAGAGAGTCAATGCAATTCAGCCCGAAGCTTTTATGGCACATTCAATGGGGAGAGTGACGAAAATTACACAGCAATGGTAAAAAAATAACACACATATGGTCATAGTTCTGTGCTTGTGGAATAGTGGAGCGTCATGGGGACCATTTCCTTTGGTAATACACAGGATAACATTGCTCAGGGCAGCTAGGATTCTGGAAAGGGTCTTAGCCAAGCAATAAGCTCCTTATTAGTAGATATAGGAGTAGAATTAGGCCATTTGGCCCATTGAGTCTGTTCCACCATTCAATCGTGGTATGCAAGAAACCCAACATCTTTTTGGACATTATCTCAGATGCGAGGAAATTGGCAAAATCCAATTGTGGGTCAAGTGTCTTTCATTCCTCCTTGCAGCGTAGAACACTTTGCCCGAAAGTTGATCCTTGGTGCAGCCTTAATATGCCTTAAAACCCCCTCGGCAATTATAGTACAAAGTTGAGGTCGTAAAAATATAGTGAAGGAAATTAAATATAAGCTGCTGTAATAATGCAGAATCCAAATGGCAATTTCCAGTTTTGAGAGCAGAAACCGACAATCAATTAACAAAACCATTCACCGTGGTGAAATGTGAGTTTACATGCATCAAAGCTAAAAATCTAGGAAACAAGGGACAGGGAAATCAAGGGATTATTTTCTTAATCTAGAATAATTTTAGATTTGGAACAAATCACCGTGGAAGGCAATTGAAGGGTAAATGAATTTAAAAGACATTTGATCTGCTTCTGAATAGAGAAGTGGTCTTGGTTTACGGTGAGAATGCAAGGTTGATTTATAAAAACTGAGGCGTTTGTTTAATCTAAAGGCCTTTTCTTTCTTTGCTAAAATGAAAAATGTTCCTGTGGATGTTGTGATCAAATCCTGGTAATAGTCTCCACAACAGATTAAAAAGAGATTCTTATCTCAGATTGGAACTGTTTTTACAAAGGTGTGGAAATTCTTCATACTGTTTATTGTTAGAAGCAGATTTTGAAATTAAGGTTTGCGCCCAGCCTGCTTCTATCTCCTTCCCAAGATCTACAAACAGATTGTCCCAGCGGCTTCATCATTTCAGCCTGTTTAGTCCCACGGATCTGATTTCTTCCTATTTCAACTCTCCTCCAGTCTCTTCTGGTCCTTCTAAAATCTTGCAACACTTTCCCTAACCTATTCCTTTTCATAAAGGAGGCCCAGTCTCTCTACACCTCTAAACCGCATCAAGATGGCCTGGTTGAATTCTGATTTTTCCTTGAATGGAGGCTTAATCAGTCCTCAAACATCACAACCCTCATCCATCCAGCTGAACTTATTCTTACATTAGGCAATTTCTTCTTGGACTCTACTCATTCCTTCCAAATAATGGGAGTTACTATGAAGATCTATATGTGTCCTACCTATGTCCGTCTTTTCATGAGATACCATCAGTCCTACGTAGATCTTCTCCCTCAACTCTTTTTCTGGTACAGTGATGATTGTATTACCGCTGCTTCCTGCTTTTGCTCAAACTGGAAACTTTCATTAACTTTGCTTCTGATTTCCACCCTTCAATTACCTTCACAATCTAAATTCAACTCTTCCATTTCCTTCTTCAACTTCTCTATTTGTCTTCAAGGTAGGCTGCCAACCAATATCTACAATTAGCCCACTCTCTCTTTCACTTTGATTACACCCTGCTTGTTATAAGAACTCTATTTCATTGTCCCAGTTTCTTCACGTTTGTTCCATCTGCTCTGATAATACCTCCTTCCACATCTATGCTTTCAATATGTCTCCCTCTTTCCTCAACCAAGGATTCCTCTCCACTGTGGTTGACAACCATTTCTCACTTGCCTTATTTCTACCACCCCAAGCAAGATGTCACCACCAAACATGTCTTCACCTCCACCCCCTATTCAGCCTTCCAGGAGGATTGTCTAGCTGTGACATTCCAACACCAGCTCCTCTTCCCACAGCACCTTCCCATGTAAGCACAGGAGATGCAACACCTGCCCTTTCACCTCCTTCCCATCAATCAGGACCTCAAACACTCCTTCCAAGGATAGACTAATTTACTACATTTCATTTGCTGTTCTTCTCAGAAATGGGAAAAACAAATGCGGATCGGATGATCAATTTGCTGAGCACCTCTTTTCTATCCCAAAGCATGATCCTGAGCTTCCAGTTGGCTTGCCAAATCAATTCTCCATCCCAATCCCATTCTGATCTCTCTGTCCTCGATCTTTTACACTGTTCCAGGAAAATTCAGTGGAAGCTTGAGGAGCAGCGCCTCACTTTGCAGTTGGCTACTTTATAGCCTTTCTGACTCAGGATTTGAGTTGAAAAATTTCAGGTCATATCTACTGATCTCATTTCTTTTGAATTGCAAGTCTGATCATGATTCTACTGCTGCTATTTGTATGTCTTGTTGCCCACTTTTTGTTTCTTTCCTTGTCGTACTAGCATTTCCTTTTGCCTGCAGCTTCGTCCCTTTTATCATTTAAAGTTTTAAAGTTTATTTATTAGTGTCACAAGTAGGCTTACATTAACACTGCAATGAAGTTACTGTGAAAATCCCCTAGTCGCCACACTCTGGCACCTTTTTGGGTATGCTGTGGAAGAATTTAGCATGGCCAATGCACCTAACCAGCACGTCTTTCAGATTGTGGGAGGAAACCGGAGCACCCGGAGGAAACCAACGCAGACATGGGGAGAACTTGCAGACTCCGCACTAGTGACCCAAGTCGGGAATCGAACCTGGGTCCCTAGTATGTGAGGCAGTAGTGCTAACCACTGGGCCACCCTCTCCTGCCTTCCACCCTATCACATACTTTCTCTTTTATTCTTTCCTCCCCTTCCTCCTGAACATGCCGCTGTACTTGTTTAAAAACAAAAAAAAACCTCACATTTTAATAGCACCTCTGAGGTTGTAAACGTCCTAAGGCACTTCACATGAACATTATCAAACAAAATTTGTTTTCAAGAAAGTATTATATCACTATTTTATCCAGTTCTAACAAAAAGTTGTTGAGCTGAAACATAACTGTTTCACTCTCCGCAGATGCTGTCTGATCTACTGAGTATTTCCAGCATTGTTCTCGTTTTATATTTCCAGCAGCTGCAGTATTTTGCTTTTGAATGCATGATAATTGTCACGAAATACATTAATCCCACAATTTGATTAATTGATATTGTTATCCCCAGGAACGCTCGAGCTCGGTATATAATGGTAATGGCAACAATCAATGGCCCCGAACGTTAAACCTGGACTATCTAGCCTTGGACTTCAATGCAACATCTCCCTCTCCTGTTCAGAAGGTATTTTCTCTTGATTTTGCTTGATTGGGTTACATTAATGCAGACCAGTTTGCTACTTGAAATAGATATAGCAATGATAACTGAGTGAAAGTCCAGAGCTGGACATGTTCTCACAAATACTAACACAAAAAGACTATGCTATACCTCTGAGTGCAAAATGCTCGTGTCACAAAGTAAGAACAAACATAAGAAAGGAATGAGAGAAAGATTTGGAGAAAATGTGTGTGTGGGAAAATAGGTGTGTCAGAGTATGGGAGTGCCAACAAAATTGGGAGAGAGAAAGCAAAAGAGTGAGTGAATGTGTATGACTACAAACAAAGAATGAAATAAAGTAAAAGTAAGAGTTTGCAAGAGTAAAACCATAAGAGAGAGAGTAAGAGCGATAAATAGTATGAATTAAAGACCTGATACATCTTACTTAGCATTTAATAGATTGTTTGTTTCTTTTGATCTTATACACAGAAACCATTCCTTTCATCCATGCTGGAAGAGCGGGTAGACTATGTCCAGGTCGATGAACAGAAGACCCAGGCTTTGCAGAACACTAAGCAGGAATGGACTGATGTGCGGCAATCCTGTAACCTGTCAAAAACTTTAAAATGACAGATTTTTATTGCACCAAAACTTTACCAGCGAGGAAGAAGATGCAAACTAGATCAATATGGTTTTGGAAATAACCGATTGAAAGACTGCGTTGATTTCTTTTTTAAATTAAGAAGTGAATGGACAATGAAAATAGGCAGCTTAAAAATTGCAGACTCTGCCAGAGATACAAAGAATATGTTGCATTTCTAACAATGATGCCACCACATTAGTTTATATTGAGCAATTTTTGCTTTATATTTTGACAGCAATTCTTTTGATCAAGCACTGTGTCAAATTCAATTACGAAAAATGCCAAGTGATTTTATTAATTGTTGAAGTAACCCTTATTTTTTTTTATTGCAAATCTATTGTGAAGAGCTAAAGGCCAAAATGCAGGACCCGAGGTTAGAAAAAAACGAGTAAAGGAGAAAAACATGGTAAAACCAAGAAAAGTCATGTATGACACTCAGCTTGAATTTTAAAAGCCTGTCGATTATAAGAGAAATCAAAGGGTTAAGAAGTTTCATAACTTTGAAATAGGAGGAGATCCCAAGGAATTCTTGATTTAAATGCAGCAGAAATTTAGAAAAGTCAGAAACTGTGCACGGCGATGTTTCTGGAGCTGAGAGAGGAGCTAGACAGGAAAGTTGAGAGGAGCATTTCTGTGGCGGAATTGACCGCATTGGGAGTGAGACACATTTTGGAGGGAAAGTCATACATGAGCCAGCATCAACGTTTAAGAGAGAGAGTTTATTATTGTCACAGGTAGGCTCACAGTAACACTGCAATGAAGTTACTGTGAAAATCCCCTAGTCGCTACACTCCGGCACCTGTTCGAGTACACTGAGGGAGAATTTAGCATGGCCAATCAGCACCCGGAGGAAACCCACGCAGACACCGGAAGAAAGTGCAAGCTCCACACAGACAGTAACCCAAGCCGGGAATCGAACCCGAGTCATTGGTGCTGTGAGGCAGCAGTGCTAACCACTGTGCCATCCCATGTATCCTGTATGTTTTCACGTTTTCCTGTATCTAGAAGTACAGGTGAGCTGTTCAGAGATGGGCCATATACAAAGGCAGTATTGGAGTTTAAGAAGAAGAGTTCTCAGTTTTGAGTAAGTGTACAGGGTGTAAGCACTGATTTTGGTATTTTGAACAGGTGGATTTCGCCAAAGACAATGACAAATATACCAGTTTTGTCCTTTGCTTGGGATTGTAATCATTTATAAGCTGAAGATTTATATTTTTTTTTACAATTTTTGATTTTACCTTGCATCCTAAAATTAGCAAAGACAAACCCCTATAAATTAGAATTGTAAAAGTTTTTGGAAAGCTGTAATAGAACTGCCGGACAGTTCCACAAGTCTTAATGACATTATGTCCAATTTATCTTCAATTTCTAATCAATTGGAAATTTCTGCCTCATTCTAAGGTTCCTCTTTTTGTTGGAATTACTATTACATTTATTGCACTAGTTTATCAGGTAACATTTTGTTCAAATTGCGCAGAACTGCTTATTCTAGGACAACAAGGAGGAAAAATGAGATTTCTAATTTAACTCAGGAATAGAAATATCAATAATGATAAAACGAATGCTAGAAATATAAAATTTTTAAAAAACAGAATGCTGTAAGGATAGGCCAGGTCCAAAATCATCAGAAAAGAGAAAAGATAGATTTGTATCTTGGATAGAGTTCCTTTATAAGAACAAACAAAGAACCTACACCAAAATATTAGCCTCAAAGATGTTGACAGACCTGCTGTGTATTTCCAATATCAGCTTTTATCTCTCTCAAACCTCATTCACTTAAGAATTAAAACTGGCCTATTTTGTTCCATTTATAGAAGCGTCAGCAGTTGATCACAATTTTTCAGCAAATTTATGAGAGAACAGTCTAAGAGAAGTACTCTTCAACCCCATCTTAATGCAGCCTAAACTGGGTTCTACACAATAGCAGCAACATCCCCTTCTCTGGCTAAATAGCAACCTGAAAATTATTCTGTTCTGATTTCTATTTCGGCACAAAAGGAAATGTAGGCAGGTGTGGGCATGGTTTGTGGTTGGTGCAGCCCTTGCAAAGTTTGGAAATGGTCTTATCCTTTAAATCAATGGGATCTCCAAACTGGTTTGTGAGATGATATCCTTCTGCTACCTTTTCCCTAACACTGCTGCCACCATGTTGAGTTCTGGCTTTTTTCATGTCGCTAAGGTGAGAAAAAATTGTGCACAGTAGCTGGATTCAGCAGTCAGTTTTTTCTTCTTCCCATTGAAGGCACTGATTCTCAGTGAGGTACAGTTTCTAAAACCTCACCTAACGTATTATTCTTCATGCGCTGGACCACGAGTGTTAACAGACTATTCAAGCTGGTAGGGGTCACCATCAGAGTTGAGACTTATTCTCTTCTCACTTGCGGTTCATGCATACTCAGTATTTCCACTGAGGAGTGATCAAATTGCAAAGGGTGATTTTATCCCTCCCCAATGCTGGGAGAACAGGGACTAATTAAAACATCCCTTGCTAGCTCAGCACTGAATAGGAATAGAAAGTGAGAAATATTCTTGAAGGTTTAGTGCCACGTTGAGTAATGCTTTTTACACATTAGGCCATTGAGGATGGCCAGTAGTCAAAGACCCCAGGCAGTTTCAATATACTGCATATTAACCTGGAACTATTTGTATCACAGTTTCAGCATTAACTCTTAGTTTTAAATTCCCCGCTGCCAACGGCAAAAACTGAAGGATAAACATTCATGTTAAAATGAAGGTTTTGCAAAAACGTACTGAGCCAAAGTCAGAAGTAATTTATTTTTCCAAATTTTCCTTTTCTACTAAAGATAAAGCCACCATTCTCTGTCATGAACAGCAGTGGCACAGACACTCATTCTTCATTTCAGAAAAAAATATATATTAGCACTCATACCCAGAGTAAAGCCAATTGTTGCATTAAAAGAACTTGGATTCAATAAGTTAACCTAATTAATATTTAAAATGCATTGTGCATTGTGCCATGCATTCAGGTTAATTTCCACTGATATTTTAAAAGATTGAAATTGCAATGTGCAATAATAGTCATGACTATTATTGCACAGTGCAATTTCAATCTTTTACTGATAGGGTCCTGTCTACAAGAACTGATGAAGGATCAGAGCAGAAATATTTCTTCTACTTTTGATCTCATTTTTATCTGATATTAAGATTACATCGTAAAACGTAAAAGAGCCAGAAAAGCCAAGGAAGTATGTTTTTCCATGATAAGTGATGCTAATCCTCTGCCCATTCATCTCTGTGGGTCAAATTAATTCACACAAAGAACATTCAGCTATAGTCTTACTTCTAGACTGAGCATTTCACCTGCTTTTGTCTTATGGCTTCTCGCTTCTTAACCTTGCTCGAGTGAGGAGGGTGAATAAGCAGGTAAACAGCTGCTTTCTGGTGCTAAATGTGATAGAACACTATTGAACTAGTACATTTTCAGTTCTACCACATATCATGATTCACATCACCTATGTTCTCTCCATGAAAGTAAAACTAATGATGCCATGTGGCATTAGTTTCACTAACGTTTTATTAAAGGTTTTATTTGAGGGCCATTGCAGGAATGCATTAACTCTTGAGATGCAGATCTGCACAAGGAATTTGCCATATTAAGCTCTCTTCTATCAGTTGCCAAAGAGAGTGAACAAAAAAAATCCCCACACAAACCAAAAATTAAGAAGTTCGACTAAGTCATTCTATTTAATTGCTCCCATGAAAGTTAGAAAATTTCTACCGTTTAACAGCATTAAAAAATAAAAAACTACAAATTATGGAAATCTGAACTGATTTTCAAAATGCACAGTAGATTACTCAGAAATGTCTTTGAACATGTGCAACCTTCATCAAAATTTCTTTCAATCTTAAAATTCCTTTCTATCTTATTAAAAGTTCTTTCCATCTTCATGCCCTTGGAGTAAAGGTTATTAAGGGGCAGGGATCAGAATAAACATAAATGGAACTAGGTTACAGATCTGGCTTGGCCTTATTGAATAGGTTCAATGGGCTGAAAGGCTTTTTCCTGTAACTAAGATTCTAAGTTTAATCTACCCAGTTTAACAGGAAACAGACAGGACAACTGCCAATAAATTGTATTAATACCAATTGTATGACCAATGGACCATTTGTTCATATGAGTAGAATTTGCAAGGACTGAGTGTAGCACGGGCCTGGGTTCAAACTAACTTTAATTGATGGGACTGACAGTTATATTTTGGCTACAAGAGCCTTTCTTGAGACACCTGCACAGTCTCAGTTCTGCACCAAGTGAATTAAATGGAAAGTAAAGTCAAGTGTGGTACAAAATAGGTGACTAATCTAATTGCATCAATTTTACACTCTGTTGAATTAAAGTTACCCCATTCAGTTCGAGTGAAGGATGCAAATCTAAAGCATCAGAATCTGTCTTTTCTCTTTACCATGGCTAATGGACCTGTCTTATTTTCCTTCATCTTATGTTTTTATTTCCAATCACATTCTCTTGTCTAGGGACCAAGAATAGAAGGATAACATTGAATCCTAGCTTGACAGCCCAGTCAGATAGGCTATAAATGGAGTCTCATAGATATCAGGGCCAGAATTTTTTCGTTCCACTCACTATGGGAATCGGAGCAGGCGAGGGACGTTGGAAAGGTCAGTTGACCTTGGGCGAGATTTTACTATTTTGGGATGATCAAGGCCATAAAATCCCGCCCCAGGAGTTTGTCTGCCAAGGACTATAAGTGGTGGAGCGTGAAGCAGCAAGTGTCTGCCAGATTATATAAGTGCAACTGCCTACTGGCATCTTCATGTGAACAGGGATTACAAACGAAATAACAATAAGGTGCTCAGGGTTATGAAGGAGTTAACCCACAGATATCAAATGCTGTCAGTAGCAGTTGCCAGGAAAATAAGAATCAACCCATTTAGAGTCAGTCAAATAAGTAAATGTGAAGTTGAACTGAGTTTTGCAGATGAAAGGGTCACAAGGTCAACTGTTCAAAAACATACATTACTAACTATTTGAAAGCCTAGAGCTCTGTCTCATTTTCTAATCTTTTAAAAAGATAACTACTGAACTATCACATTAATAAATGTGTGAAAGAACATCATGGTGTTTAAAAAGAACATCATGCTGTTAATAAAAAGCCATTGTAAGGGATTTTCTTGGTATGAAATATGTATCTGAATCAGGTACCTTGGAAACAGATCAGAAAATAGATGCAGCTAAGGAAGAGCATTCAATTCAACCCTGTTCACCCATCTCGAAAAGCCTACAGTCTCTAACCAGAGCATTGATTTGTTTCTTTAATGATTCCAGATGTCTACCTCCATAAAACTACTCCAAACTCTATTCCAGGTGTTGATCCGAAAATTGGGTGAACAACATATGCCATGAGTCCAAAATTTCAACATTGAACCTGTGTGCACACATCCCCCTGGAATATTGCTCTGTATTGAACTTTCTGGACAGTTTGGTATGTTATGCTACAGACGTTTCACACTAATAGGCCGGAATTCTCCGGCTGTTCACACCGGCAAGATTCTCTGGTCCCGCCTCCGGTGCCCCCCAGCGCCACATGTTTCCTGGCAACATGGTGTGGCTTCAATGGGAATCCCATTGACCAGAGGAGTCCACCACCAGCAAACAGCACACCACCTCCCCCCACTGATTTAAAAAGGTGGAGGGGAGCCAGAGAATCTCACCCATAGGCACAGGTGTACAGAGTTTTTCTTTTTTTTTTACACACTTCTGCAACAATGCAGTCCTTGTTTTAGACCTTTCTATTGTGTTCAGAAAAGGAGGTTCTCTCTATGTTGGTTGGGGAATATGGTGTGTGGGTGGAGAGGGAACACTTATTCTATGTTCTAATTTTCTGGATCAAAAGTGTTATACAACTATCAAGAGATTACTTAGCTAGAAAATAAAAACTAATGATGAGACCTCCAAAACAATTAGTTTTCAGAATAAAGGGATTTGACTGGAATCACAGATCAGGAAGTGAATTGGATTGGGACAGACTTAAGTTCAGAATCTACCCCTTGCCTGTTCGTCAATTGTAAATATTTGTATATAAGGATCTGTAAAATATTTGTTAAAATAAACTGTTTGTGTGTTGTGCTAAACATCTCCACCTGTCTGCAAGTTTACGAAACACCCTTATTCTGAAGTTAATGGTGTAGATGCACAATCTAACTTGCAAAAGAAGGAAATGATTGTGGTGAGATAAACTATTTTCGAGAATGGGTACATCAACAAGAAAAATGCCTAACCTTCAATTATTCCTTTCAGTTTTAGGTAAAAATCTCAGAAATTGTAAATGTCCTAGGGCTACAAATCAGCGCGCTCTGTTTTTTTAATCCAATCAAATCAAGTCCAATTCAGAGTCCCAACAAGTTGAGACATTCCCGATCCAAGCTGACAAGACGGGGCTCTCACCTCCTGTCTTGGGCTTGATCTACATGATCCAAACTGATTGGAGTAGGCATTGCACCTCCCCAAGGCTTGATCTCATTTGCATCTTAGCCAAAAGGCCGAGATGCCGCTTTTAAAAATTGCTTCAAATGAAGCTAAAATGTAACCTAATGACTTCAACCAAGCACAGCATGTTGAAACCACACTTGATCTTAGCCAAAAGGCGCGCTCTGTTTATTGTACATGATGGTCATGATTGAGGATCTGCCTACACCAATTCCAAATGAGGTGGACAGCAAGTAAATTTGATGTGCCCACCTCAACTGCATGATTGTAGGATGTGACCAAACAGATTCCATACCGCTTCCTTCTTCTGTGCATTGATTCCATGCCCAGCAAAGGGCCAAACAATGTTGCGCAGATACCAAGTGGTTCAAGTCACCTGCTCTTCTTGAATTTTTTTTAATTCATTCATGGGACATGGGCGTCACTGACTGGCCAGCCTTTATTGCCCATCCCTAGTTGCCCTTGTTCAGAGGGCAGTTGAGAATCAACCACATTGCTGTGGCTCTGGAGTCACATGTAGGCCAGACCAGGTAAGGATGGCAGATTTCCTTCCCTAAAGGACATTACTTACCCAGATGGGTTTTTCCGACAATCGACAATGGTTTCACGGTCATCAGTGGATTCTTAATTACAGATACTTTTTATTGAATTTGAATTCCACCATCTGCCGTGGCGGGATTTGAACTGGGTTCCCAGAACATTTACTGAGTTGCTGGATTAATAGTCTAGCGATAATACCACTAAGCCATCACCTCCACTTTGAAGGATGGGTGATTGAATACCTGGGAAGTGAAAGGGTTCCAGGGTGATGAATATGGTAGGAGAGGCATTAATGAGGAAGCTGAACAGGAAGAGAAATCCATGGTTCTGTAAGTAGACCAGGGAAGTTAAAAACCTAAAAAATTTCCAATCCTCACTAGATACAGGGGAGGTACCGGAAGACTGGAGAAATGCAAATATAATTCCATTATTTAAAAATGGATTGAAGTAAATGCCAAACAATTGCAAGCCAGTTAGTCTTACATCAAAAAAAGTATGGGCAGCACAGTGGTTAATACTGCTGTTTCACAGTGCCAGGGACCCAGGTTCGATTCCCAGCTTGGGTCACTGGCTGCGTGGAGTCTGCACGTTCTCCCCATGTCTGCGTGGGTTTCCACTGGGTGCTCTAGCTTCCTCCCACAGTCTGAAAGACCTGCTGGTTAAGGTGCGCTGGCCATGCTAATTCTCCCTCAGTGTACCTGAACAGGCACCAGAGTGTGGCAACTAGGGGATTTTCACAGTAACTTAATTGCAGTGTTAATGTCAGCCTACTGGTGACACTAATAAATAAACATCAGCGGTGGGCAAATTAGTAGAATTGATCCTGAGAGAAAGGATTAACTGTCATGTAGAAAGGCATGGACATCTCATGGTCAGCATGGATTTATTAAAGGAAGGTCCTTCTCACAAATTTGATTGAAATCTTTCAGTAAGTGACAAGAAAGGTTAATGAAGAAAGTGCAGTGCATGTTTTGTACATGGATTTTAGCAAGACATTTGACAAGGTCCCACATGGCAGCTTGGTCAAAAAAGTAAAAGCCCATGGGTAATGTGGCAAGCTGGATAAAAAGTTGGCTCAGTAACAGGAAACAAAGGGTATTGGTTGATGGATGCCCTTCGAATGGAAAGTTGTTTCAAGTGGTGTTCCACAGGGCTTGGGCGTTGGGACCCTTAATGTTGTGTGATATATTATTTGGAAGTGAATATTGGGGCATGATTGGGAAATTTGCACTTGACACAAAGATTGGCTGAGTCGTGGATAGTGTAGAAGATAGAACAGCATAGAAGCATAGAATCCCTACAGTACAGAAAGAGGCCATTCGGCCCATCAAGTTTGCACCGACCACAGTCCCACCCAGGCCCTACCCCCATATCCCTACATATTTTACCCACTAATCCCTCTAACCTACACATCTCAGGACACTAAGGGCATTTTTTTTTCAGCATGGCCAATCAACCTAACCTGCACATCTTTGGACTGTGGGAGGAAACCGGAGCACCCGGAGGAAACCCATGCAGACACGAGGAGAATGTGCAAACTCCACACAGACAGTGACCCAAGCCGGGAATTGAACCCAGGTCCCTGGAACTGTGAAGCAGCAGTGCTAACCACTGTGCTACCGTGCTGCCCTACAATAGCTACAATCTCAAAATGATATAGATACGTTGGTGGAGTGGGCGGTAAAGTGGCCGATTGATTTAAACACAGAGAATTGTGAGGTCACGCATTTAGGAAGGTCAAAGAGTAATAGGGAGTACACAGTAAATGGGAATATACTAAGAGGGTAGATGAAGTGAGAGATCTTGGCGTACAAGTACACAGGTCACTAAAGGCAGCAGTTCAAGTAGACAATGTCGTAAGGAAGGTATATGGAATAATCTCCTTAATTGGCAGAGGTATAGAATGTCAAAGAAAGAATATAATGTTGGAATTGTATAAAACACTGGTGAGACCACAACAGGAGTTCTGTGCAGTTCTGGTCACCACATTAAAGGAAGGACATTATTGCTCTTGAAAGAGTACAGAGGAGGTTTACAAGAATGTTGCCAGGGTAGCTATGAGGAGAGGTTGGATCGGTTGGGGTTATTTTCATTGGAACAAAGAAGGCTGAGGGGTGACTTGATTGAGGTGTACAAAATTATAAGGGAAAGAGAAAGAGTGGACAGGATAAAACTGTTTCCCTTAGCGGAGATTTCTAGAACCAGGGAACATAGATTCAAGATAAGTGACAGTAGGTGTAAAGGAGACACGAGGAAGAACATTTTTACACAGAGGGTGGTCTGGAATTCACTGCCTGAGTTGATGGTGGAGGCAGAGACCCTGAACACTTTTACAAAGTGCCTGGATCTGCACCTTAAGCGCTGAAAACTACAGGGCAATGGGCCGGGTGCAGAAAAGTGGGATTAGAAAGGGCACCTGGGTGTCCTCGGGCTAGCGAGGAAAAGATGAGCCGAATGGCCTCCTGTGTTGCATCTTTTCTATAGTTATATGGAGATTGACACTGTTCCCTACAGCAAAGGACAAGAGTTTAGATGGCTATGTTGCCTGCCTGGTGTCAGGGTTTGGGATATCTGCTCCGGGCTGGAGAGGAACCTGCAGTGGGAGGAGAAAGATCCAGTTGTCATGTTCCATATAGGTACCAACAACATAGATAGATTGAGAAAACAAGGAATGAGGGCGGCACAGTGGCTAGCACTGCTGCCTCACAACGCCAGTAACCCGGGTTCAATTCCAGCCTCGGATCCCTGTCTGTGCAGAGTTTGCACATTATCCTGTGTCTGCGTGGGTTTCCTCCAGGTGCTCCAGTTTCCTCCCACAGTCCAAAGATGTGCGGGTTGGGTGGATTGACCATGCTAAATTGACCCTAGTGTCAGGGGGATTAGCAGGGTAAATGTGTGGGGTTACGGGGATTGAGCTTGGGTGGGTTTGCGGTCGGTACAGGCTCGATGGGCCGAATGGCCTCCTTCTGTACTGAAGGGATTCTATGAGGAAAAGGGTTCTGCAAAGAGTGTATGAGAAGCTAGGCATTAAATTAAAAAACAGAGCCTCAAATGTTATAATCCCGGGATTATTACCTGTGTCAAGTGTAAATTGGCATAGAGTACATAAAATTAGAGAGACAAATATGTGGCTCAGAGGCTGGTGTGGAATAAGTGGGTTCCAGTTTGTGGGATACTGGCTCCAGTATTGAGGAAAGTGGGATCTGTACCATTGGGATGGTCTGCACCTTACTAGTGTTTTTTTTTAACCATATTCCGAGGGAAATAGAGAAGGTTTCAAACTTAGTAGTGGGAGCAAGAGATCAAAAGTGGAAAAATGTCGTATATCAAAGAGTAGACTCAAGGCAAAGGAAGAAAATCATAATATGAAAAATGATGGTCAGTGAATGGCAGGAAGGGACAGAGAAAGAAATGAAGAATGAACCAAAATTACAAGGATAACAAGACGACAAAACTAAAGGCTCTGTATCTGAAAGTACTTAACATTCATGTGCATTTACATCCTTCCTCAAATAAAGGGAGCAAAATTGTACACAGTACTCCAGAATGCAGTCTCACAATACCCTATACAGTTGCAACAACATTTCCCCACTTTTATACTCTCTTCCATTTGCAACAAATGCCAAAATCTAATTTTTCTTCCTTATTACCTGCTGCACCTTCATTCTAACTTTCTGTGATTCATGGACAAGGGCACCCTCTACACCAAAGCATTTTGGAAGTTTCTCTCCCTTTAAGTAACATGTTGTCTTTTTATTCCTTTGACCAAAATGGATAACTTCACACAAATCCACATTAAACTTAATCTGCCAGATTTTGGCCCACTCACCTAACCTATCCAGATCTATTTGTAAATTTCTTATTTCCTCATTGCAATTTACTATCCCACCTACTTTAGTGTCATCTCCAAATTTGGCTATGGTACACGCTATCACTTACATCCAAGTCATTAATATGGATTGTAAATAGTTGGGACCCTGAGGACCAAACACTGTGGCAAAGCACTAGTTACAGCTTGCCAACCCAGAAAAAGACCTATTTATTCCATTGAGCCTAGCCAGATCATCAAAGTTGCAGTGAGGGAACATGTGGCGAACAGTGAATACAATTCTGTAAGCTTTTAGATACTCATTGGAAAGGACAAATGTTGTCCTAGGGTTAAGGTGCTAAATTGGGAAAAGGCTAACTACAACCGGATTAGGCAGGATTTGGAGGCTGTTGTTAGGGAGAGGCTGTTTAAGGGTAAATCCACATCTGGGTAGAACGTGTGGGAGCCTTTTAAAGAGAAGTTGATCAGAGTGCAGGACAGGCATGTGCCTGTGAAAAGGAAGGACAGGAAAGGCAGGATTCAAGAACCGTGGATGACCAGAGAAATTGCAAGTCTAGTCAAAATGAAAAAGGATGCATACGTAAGTTCTAGGCAATTAAAAACAGGTGAAGCACTTGAAGAATACAGGGAAAGTAGAAAATAACTCAAACAGGGAGTTAGGAGGACAAAAGGGGTCACGAAATGTCCTTGGCAGGGAGGATTAAGGAGGATCCCAAGGTATTTTATCCATATATTAGGAACAAGAAGGTAGCTAGAGAAAGAGTTGGTCCACTCAAGGACAAAGGAGGGAAATTATGCGTAGAACTAAAGGAAGTGAATGAGATCCTTTATGAGAACTTTGCATGGGTATTCACAAAGGACGGGGATACCTTGATTGATGGTGACTCGGAGGGGTGTGTAAAGCTTTTGTGATTTGTCCAACCAAACCTTTCTTCACCCCAGACATGTTCTTTCCTCCATCAATTGTCACGCATTGCAGTTTATTCCACTCCAGGTTATATTCTAACACAGTTTTTTGATGAATACTAGGAGTTGTGATGTGTCACACACATCAGTCGATTCATCAAGTGCGAGAGAATACAACTGAAAATTTCTTGCTTTGTCTGCAATTTGATTAAATATATTGCTTCCTATATTCTCAATTCTACAAGCAACAGTATTTGGCGCAAGACTGATGATTTTGAACAGATTTGCTTTTTCTGGGCATAACTCTTCCACTGCTTCCATTATACACTCTTTGATGAGATCTCCATCGGTGAATGGCTTTCCTCTTTTAGCCAACACATAAGCTAGTTTGTAACTGGCCCTGGTTAAAGCTTCATTTTCAGTTATCTTCTGCGTAAAAAAAGCTTGTTGGGAAAGCAACCTGCGTTGCATTGATTCAAATTTTTCTGAACACTGTGTTCCTGTGAATTGGGAATAACTTGGTTCATGTTTGGTCTCATAGTGCCGACATACATTGTACTCCTTCAAAACTGCAACAGTTTTGTTGCATATGACACACAAGGCTTTATCACCTGCTTGTACAAAGAAATACTTCACACCCGATTCTTCATTAAACAGGCAGCACTCACTGTCCACTTTTCTTTTCTTTTTTCCTTCCATAACTGAATTGGCCTGAATTGCCGCTATCATTGTCATTGTTCTCGCTCATTTCAGACAGATGGAGCTTACGGATTGGATAAAGCAGCTGTCACTCAGTCAATGCAGAGCGGCAATTGGATAACAGATGTCTCAATTGCTGATTCGTTTAACGAACTGTCAGTCACAAGACAGCAGCTCTGATTGGACAATAGGCCAGTAAAGTGGGCGGGGATTCCCATGGGTCCATCAGACACCGCATGGAGCAACAGCAAATGTCCGGCCTGTGGCTTCCGTCCCCGGATCCGGATCCTGAGTCAGCGGCGGGGTTCCGGACACGGTACCTACTCTTGCAACTCGGCCAACATTGTCTACCTGATACGCTGCAGGAAAGGATGTCCCGAGGCATGGTACATTGGGGAAACCATGCAGACACTACGACAACGGATGAATGAACACCGCTTGACAATCACCAGGCAAGACTGTTCTCTTCCTGTGGGGGAGCACTTCAGCAGTCACGGGTATTCAGCCTTGGATCTTCAGGTAAGCGTTCTCCAAGGCGGCCTTCACGACACACAACAGCGCAGAGTTGCTGAGCAGAAACTGATAGCCAAGTTCCGCACACATGAGGACGGCCTAAACCGGGATGTTGGATTTATGTCACATTATCAGTAACCCCCACAGCTTGCCTCCTGGGCTTGTAGAATCTCACTTGCTGTTCTGTCTGGAGACAATACACATTTCTTTAACCGGTGTTTAATGTTCCCTCCACCCACATTGTCTGTACCTTTAAGACCTGGCTGGTTGTAGGATTCGCATTCTAATCAGTATTCTACAACTTGATTTTGTCTGTTTGCACTGTTTGAGAGCACATTTCCACTCCATCTGACGAAAGAGCAGTGCTCCGAAAGCTTATGGTATTTGCTACCAAATAAACCTGTTGGACTTTAACCTGGTGTTGTGAGACTTCTTACCGTGTTCACCCCAGTCCAACGCCGGCATCTCCACATCATGATTATCTGTGGGGACAGAATATCTCTTTAACCTGTGTTTAACCCTCTCTCCACTCACATTGTCTGCACCTTTAAAACTTGATTACCTGTAAAGACTCGCATTCCAACCATTATCTTGTAAATTGAGTTTGTGTCTTTATATGCCCTGTTTGTGAACACAAGTCCTCACTCACCTGAAAAAGGAGCTTGAGGCTCCAAATGCTAGTGCTGCCAAATAAACCTGTTGGACTTTAACCTGGTGTTGTGAGACTTCTTACGGAGAGAATATAGCCAACATTTCAAGTCTGGATGACCCTTCGTCAGAGCTGAGAGCAAAGAAATTCAGCAGAGATTTATATTGAGGGTGGGGGTGGAAGGGGACAAAGGGAATGTAAATGAGGATACAGAAGGCCGAAAAGGTGCTAAAAGTGTCCATTAAGTGATCAGAATGCGTGAATGGCAGAACAGAGGTATAGATGGTTAAGGGACTTCCTGGGGATTATGGCAGTGCAGAAGTGGAAAAATGGAACTGAGAAAGAAGGATGATAAAATGGATGAATGAGATGAAACGAAATGAACTAAAATAAATGGAAATGAGGTGAAGGTGGAGGGGAGAGTTCATGCTCTGAAATTGTTGAACTCAATGTTCAGTCCGGAAGGCTATAAAGTGCCCAATCGGAAGATGAGATACTGTTCCTTCAGTTTGCGTTGGAGTTCATTAGAACATTGCAAAAGGCCAAGGACAGACATGTGGAAAAAAGTGCAGGGTGGGGTGTTGAAGTGGCAAGGGACAGGAAGGTCTAGGTCCTGCTTGTGGATGGGCCGAAAGTGTTCAGCAAAGCGGTCACCCAGTCTGCGTTTGGTCTCTCTGATGTAGACTGCATTGGGAGCAGCGAATGCAATAGATTAGATTGAAGGTGGTGCATGTGAAGCGCTGCCTCACCTGAAAGGGGTGTTCAGGACCTGGTACGGTAAGCAGGGAGGAGGTAAAGGGGCAGATGTTGCACCTTCTATGATTGCACGGGAAGGTGCCGTGGGCAGGGGGTGAGGTGTTGGGTGAGACAGTGGAGTGGACCATAGTGTCCCAGAGAGAACGGTCCCTGCGGAATGCTGGCAGGGGGGAGTGAAGGGAAGATGTGTTGAGTAGTGGCATCATGCTGGAGTTGGCAGAAATAGCAGAGGATGATCCTCTGAATGCTGAGACTAGTGGGGTTAAAAGTGAGGACAAGGGGACCCTATCCTGTTACTGGGAAAGAGGAGAGGAGGGTGAGAGCTCATCAGGGAGGGGTGCATTGGTGCCGGCGATTGGAATTGGAATGCTAAATGGGAGAGAACCAAATATTAACTTATCAAAAAAAGGCTTTGGAAATGGAGCTAGTTTCTGTCATCGATGAGCTCTCAGTTATAAAACAAGAACTTAAGAAAGTAACTGTGGAAAAGAGAGTTTTGTGAGGCAAACCACAGCAATGAAGGACACAGTCAAATCTTTGAAAGATAAACCAAAGAAGAGAAAGGCATGAAAAGCTATCATCAGATCAAAGAAACTTTATCACGCGACCTAAGTACCAGAAACAGTACCATTCCTTTGCATATGTCAGACTGAGATGCAAAAGAACTGAAAGGACGTAAGTTCATGTTGTACTGTGATAGAAAATAAAACATTGAACACTCCAGCTCTACTGGCCTGTTTCCCTTCCAGACCTTGTTCTTTTAACTGCAAAAAAACAGAATGGGCACAGTTTATACCATTACTCTGGCGGGGTGGAGACTCTTGGAGCCATTTCCTGGGGCACTCTTCGATCACATAAACAAATATAACTCTCCCCTCCTCCCCCATGAAGGTATCTGTGGCCATCCCCCCCCCCCGCCATCACCCCCAGCATTCCAATCCATCTCCATGCCTGCTCTCCCCCCACTTACCACAAATAGATGAGTCCTTACATTTGGGGCTCTCCCTTGGGCCTGGCTCTGATACTGCCACTGGCACAGGTTGGCACTGCCAATCCAGCAGTGCCAACATGGCAGTGCCAATCTGTGCCAGGAGACAGTGCCTGGCCATGTCCCTCTCCCCCAGGGGCTACACTGACATTTGTGCCCTGGGAAGGATCCTCGACAGGTTCAGTCTGGGTGAACCAGTTGTAAACCTTGCTAATGTGACGTCACATCACAAGGAATGTAAATCTGGTGAGGGATTTGTTTAGCTAGATTTAAATTTATTGAAACATGTTGAAATCAGGTCCATGCCCATTGTGGCGTGAACCTAACTACGTCGCCAACGAGGGGGTGGTGAAAATCGGATGTCGCGATCTCGCTGGTGAGATTTGCGTTTTTCGGGTTTCACCAGATCTTGAGCCCCCACCAGCAATCTCACAGATAGAGAGTGCGGGTTAAAGGTCCCATCCTAAGTATTGTGATAAGAAGAACACATTGTATTGTATTCCCTGATAGAAGGGAGAAAACCTTTTGAAAAAGAATGGGGGCTGTGAAGATATGTGCAAGATGCTCCGAAGAGCAAGGGACTGGAGAGTGGCACCACCCACAGTGTGATGTGATAACATACATGGTCAGAGGAGAGGATACATAACACTCTGTAAGCAGATAGCCTGCATGATGGGAGCAATATGATGCAAAGCCAGACTTGGAACTGTAAACAGTTAAAACCTAACATTAAAGGTTTAAAGACACAAACTTCAAGCTCTCATCAATGAGTCACCACCACTGCAACACAAAGAACCCACATTCCGTACATATTATGATATTTCTGATACTCTTATTCTTCGACAACTTTCAATTTTGACATGTCCATCTGGAAAACCCATTCTTTGCCTATCTCCTCAATTGATAATCAAACTAACTCAACTAATGCTTTTTTAGCCATATTCAATGCATAACTGCTTCTATTCTGTTCATTTGAATTTTTACCCATGTTATATCGCCTTTGTCACCAATGTATTTCAGACAGCTGCCCAGTCAGTCCAAAGTTGGGATCTTACCTTGGATATTAGAAATCATAGAAACCCTACAGTACAGAAAGAGGCCATTCGGCCCATCGAGTCTGCACCGACCACAATCCCACCCAGGCCCTACCCCCATATCCCACCCACTAATCCCTCTAATCTACACATCCCAGGACACTAAGGGGCAATTTTAGCATAGCCAATCAACCTAACCCGCACATCTTTGGACTGTGGGAGGAAACCGGAGCACCCGGAGGAAACCCACGCAGACACGAGGAGAATGTGCAAACTCTACACAGACAGTGACCCGAGCCGGGAATCAAACCCAGGTCCCTGGAGCTGTGAAGCAGCAGTGCTAACCACTGTGCTACCGTGCCGATATTATATGGGTACATCAGTACAAGCAATTCCTGAAAGCACACTGAGCACCTTGCATCTTTCTATTGTCTCATGTCCACTATATTTTACATAACCTGGACTTTAACAACAATATCCTCTTGTGTTCTGAACTGTCTTTCATACAGGTACTTCAAGCATTTGCTTGGTCCAATTTTCAAAGAGATTGGTGAGATAAAACCAGGAGGAAATTGTTAAGTTGCTTTATTTCACAGAGAATAACATACAGAATTAGATTCAAATTCACTTGAACCATTACGAGTTGTCTTTACGTAAAAACACTACATCTCCCCAAATTAGTGGGTTGCTTGACTTCTAATAAAATAATTTCTAATTAGTACCTGCATCCTAACCTCCTTGTAGCCTTTGCTGGGCTTGAATGCCTATGGCTCAACTTCTTAGCTTTTTCTCCTCATTTCAGAGCTGGTGAGGACCCCATGCAAATATCTGGGACCAATAAATTCCCAACAAGTAGGCTTGAAGTCTCTTAATTACAGAGAGAACTAATTAATTGCGTATCCTTTACAGACTTTGAGGAAAATTACTTATTTTTCTATATTAACTACCAAATAACTATAATTGCTTGTTTTAATCTTGTATGAATACAATATGCTTTAAACCTCACCTTATCAAAGTAACTCTTTCCAAATTTATTTTGTAGAAAAATAATCAAAATATAAGTCCTAAAATAGTCAATTGTATATTTGCAGCTTAGGGGAACTATAATGTTCACAGAAGCACTGACCAATGTAATTAAGAGGTGGAATCCTATCAGATAACATATCTTTTTGTTTGTATCCTGCCAAAGGAGTATGAGATACTAATACAATAAAAAATTAATTCCTTCTAAGTTGGTGTTATACATACAAGATAATGCATTGACCAATCCCTCTATGCAACAACTTTTCTTCAGTAATGATTTTGCACTTCTTAACACCGAATTTTCACTCCACACCATAATATTAGGTGACTGCTTGTGAGAAATGAAAATAAGATTTAGTATCAATTGAAATAAAAAGATAACCTGTGAGTTATTGTGAGACCTGTGGTGAACCATCGTTGGTTCACCACTGGGGTTTGTTACCATGTTACTGTTGGGCTAGGGTGTTATTACTGTGGGGGTTGTACTATGTTGTTGGGTTAGGGTGTTTACCTGTTATAAGTGTTATCATGGCACATTCCAGTGGGGTCCCGCCTCCGGTGGCAGGGTATAAGACCCCCTGCTCCGGCATGACCCCTTCAGTCTGAACTGGTGTATTCGTGTTAGTAGTTTCATTGTTACTGTATTAAAGCCTTCAATACTAAAGCCTTGATTCCATGTGCTCATTGACGCGCATCAATTTAATACAGTAAACAGAGAGTATGGAACAGATCCTAAAACCGGATCGTCTGACACTGGACCCACGTGCGGTCGGTGCAGCTAACACATTCGACCATTGGTGGAAGTGCTTTGAGGACTACCTGGCAGCCTCGGTAGCTATCACTACGGACAGTGATAGACTCCAGGTCCTCCACGCGAGGGTAAGCGACACGATTTACCTATGCCATGACCAACAGGACCACGACACGAATCTCCAATACTTTCTGCGCACTGCATCTCGCCTGAATCTGACCTATAACAGGGAGAAGTGCGTATTCCGTACGCGTAGGTTAGCCATCCTCGGATACGTGGTGGAAAACGGGGTCATTGGCCCTGATCCAGACCGTATGCGCCCACTCACTGAACTTCCCTTGCCCGCTAGCACGAAAGCACTGAGGAGATGCCTCGGGTTCTTTTCGTATTATGCACAGTGGGTCCCCAACTACGCGGACAAAGCTCGTCCGCTCATTAAGTCCACGACCTTCCCACTTACGCCGGAGGCCCAATTGGCCTTCAAGGTTTTGAAAAGCGACATCTCGAAAGCCACGATGCACGCGGTGGATGAATCCATCCCTTTCCAGGTGGAGAGTGATGCATCTGACTTCGCCCTAGCCGCCACACTAAACCAGGCAGGCAGGCCCGTCGCGTTTTTTTCCCGCACCCTTCAAGGCCCAGAGATTCGGCACTCAGCGGTGGAAAAGGAGGCTCAGGCCATTGTGGAGGCAGTCAGACACTGGCGCCATTACCTGGCAGGTAAGCGGTTCACCCTGATCACGGATCAACGATCCGTGGCGTTTATGTTCAGTAACACGCAGAGGGGCAAGATCAAGAACGATAAGATCTTGCGGTGGAGAATTGAGCTCTCCACCTATAATTACGATATTATGTATCGTCCAGGGAAGCTCAATGAGCCCTCGGATGCCCTCTCGCGCGGAACATGCGCCATCATGCAGGAGGACCGCTTGAAGGCTCTCCACAATGATCTGTGTCATCCTGGAGTCACCAGACTCTACCACTTCATCAAAGCCCGCAACCTGCCCTACTCGGTGGAGGATGTCAGGTCAGTTACTAGAAGCTGTCGGATTTGCGCAGAATGCAAACCACACTTTTATCGACCAGACTGGGCACATTTGGTCAAGGCCACTCGCCCTTTTGAGAGGCTGAGTGTGGATTTTAAGGGCCCCCTTCCCTCAACGGACCGGAATGTCTATTTTCTCAATATAATAGACGAATATTCCCGGTTTCCGTTTGTTTTCCCCTGTGCGGACACGTCAACTGCCACCGTCATCAAGGTTTTCAGTTAACTTTTTACCCTGTTCGGGTACCCCTGCTACATTCATAGCGACAGGGGCTCGTCGTTCATGAGCAACGACTTGAGGCAATTCCTGCTCTCATTCGGGATTGCCTCTAGTAGAACCACGAGCTACAACCCTAGGGGTAACGGACAGGTGGAAAGGGAGAATGCTACAGTCTGGAAGGCTGTCCTACTGGCACTGAAATCCAGGGGCCTTCCAGTCTCCCGTTGGCAGGAGGTCCTTCCAAATGCGCTCCATGCTATCCGCTCCCTCCTGTGTACGGCAACCAATGCTACTCCCCACGAGAGGATGTTCTCATTCCCTCGGAAGTCGTCCTCGGGGACCTCATTGCCAGCCTGGTTGACGTACCCAGGACCCGTCCTTCTGCGGCGCCATGCAAGTCCGACCCCTTGGTCGAACCGGTCCAACTCCTCCACGCCAACCCTCAGTATGCCTATGTGGCATATCCTGACGGGCGAGAGGACACTGTCTCCATTAGAGACCTGGCGCCCGCAGGGGACGTAGCAACCCCTGTCGCTCCTATTCCCCCAGTCACAAATCCACTACTCCTCATTACTTCCCCAGACGTGGCGCGGTCAGCACCGGGACCAGTGCATAACACTTTTACTCCCATGTACAGCTTGCCTGAGACTCGGAGATCGGCGCCACCATCATCATCACCACCACCACTACCACCAAACGTTCCAGGATCCCCTGCACCATCGCCTCACCAGGGCCGGCCGGCCCGGGAGTCCTTGAGGGGACAGCCAGATGTTACTTTGAGAGAGCCACCACAAGCACCTGCTCCGTTTTCGCAACCGGTGTTGAAGAGATCGGCACCTGCTCCGGTTTCGCAACCGGTGTTGAGGAGATCGCAGCGTCGGTGCGGTCCTCCAGACCGTCTGGACTTGTGAATCCTGTGATTTTTTTTGTTATTGTCTGTTTTCGTCCACCCCGCCACCTTTTGTTCCTAAAGGAGGGGTGAATGTGGTGAACCATCGTTGGTTCACCACTGGGGTTTGTTACCATGTTACTGTTGGGCTAGGGTGTTATTACTGTGGGGGTTGTACTATGTTGTTGGGTTAGGGTGTTTACCTGTTATAAGTGTTATCATGGCACATTCCAGTGGGGTCCCGCCTCCGGTGGCAGGGTATAAGACCCCCTGCTCCGGCAGGACCCCTTCAGTCTGAACTGGTGTATTCGTGTTAGTAGTTTCATTGTTACTGTATTAAAGCCTTCAATACTAAAGCCTTGATTCCATGTGCTCATTGACGCGCATCAAGACCATCATTTAACATTTGCCTTCAGACAATAAACTATTCAAGTTTCACTTTACATTTTTTTCAATCATCCATTAAATTATCACAGTTAAACAATCCCAGTTGTTTGCTGTCCTGCATGGACCCTGCGATTGGTCTACAAGAGTCTAATTTCCAAGCCAATAACTGACTCGTTCCAAGTATCATTCACTTCCCAACAACGAATCTGAGGTGAATCTATATTTGTGCTTAGAACTGACTTAATTTTCTCTTCTCACCTCCTGAAAGTGCTGACCTCTTGTGGTGAGAGGGATCCCCTAGCCCAGCCATCCTGCATTATCTCATCCAAGACACTACTTTCCATGTGTGGGCATCGATACTGAGTGAAAGCAGGTTGTGCAACTGCAATGAGATTTTACCCTTCCCTGACATTGAAGAGTTTCTGTATAGTGAGCCAGAGCAGGAATTCTTGCTGATACCCACAGTCCCTCCTTAGCCCAGGAGACCTTGGCCAGTTGAAGCACAATTACTCCCGAACTCAGCATAAACAAAAAAATGAAAGTGGACTTTGTTGGTCTGCCCATTTCAGTTCCACATTTACCATGAGGTCCATCAGGGGAGCTAACTGACTTATGTTTTGCACACAATACGTAGTTTGTGACTCTAATATTAACAACTTTTGTCGAATAAAATGTTTTTTTTACAAGATTGCAGCTTGTGATTAGTAATACCATCAGGGCCCTTTGACAGAATCGTATCTTATGAAAGTCTCTCCAAAGCAGTTATAATTTTTGATAAAGTGGGGAAAAAATACAGCATGTAAATGGACCTTCCAGATCCAGAACATAGGTGAACTAACTAATTTTGGCCAGGGCAACAGTTAAGGTGCTGCAATTGGCCACAATATCCCAAACTCCTGAGAGCGGAGGAAGGAATGAAAAGCTATTTTTCTGATCACTGCCTGCCGATATTTACCAGAAAACACATGTTATGGACATCAGTTGAGACAAGAATCATGCATGCCGTTGAATATCCCTAAATGTCGAATATTCTGTTAAATTTACTATTTAGATTTATACATGATAACTGATCCCTGGTTGAGACATCAAGAGGTGACAATAATTCAAAAAATTGTACTGCAGCAAACACCATCCTTTTCAATAAAGGACAGGGAAATAAAGTCCCAAGAGAAAGCAACAAGCCGAATTCAAACCTGACCTTACGCCACTGTTTGTGGCAAAGGCACATCCAATACATTAAGTAGCTGAAAGCATTTATTGTGTACATTGTGTGATTTCAATACAGGTACAAAACTATAACAAAATATTATTCAGCCACAAACATTATAATATACATACATGGGGCCATAAAACAAAAGGAAATTAAAATCCTTAGAACCAAGTAAACAGTGAAAGTAAAACGTATTCCTTATTTACACAGAAAAATAAATGCTGTGGAAAAAACACCCAAAGGCAATCATACTGAAAAGCAAGTAAGCAGCAATATTGCAAAACATAAACCCAAGTTATATCAGATGGAATGATGCTGGGATTTTAATGATTATTTTTCACAAAATCCAATCAAATCATAGAATCATAGAATCATAGAAACCCAACAGTGCAGAAGGAGGCCATTCGGCCCATCGAGTCTGCACCGACCACAATCCCACCCAGGCCCTACCCGCTAATCCCTTTTTTTTACCCGCTAATCCCTTTTTTTTACCCGCTAATCCCTCTAACCTACACATCCCAGGACTCTAAGGGGCAATTTTTAACCTGGCCAATCAACCTAACCCGCACATCTTTGGACTGTGGGAGGAAACCGGAGCACCCGGAGGAAACCCACGCAGACACGAGGAGAATGTGCAAACTCCACACAGACAAATATCCAACAACAAAGAGTCGATAAGGTTTTTAAAAGACAATATCTGATTTAAAAGGAATTTTGAATCTCAATCTGCCCTCCTTTAGTTGACATAGACTCTATGCATTCCATGATTATTAAATATGCACTTCATATGTCATTTTGTTTGTCTTCCTTTTATAATCTTGAACTGACCAAATGATTACTTGAGTCAGCAATAAATGGCTATAATGATGTTAATTCTTCAGTGCATAAGTATGAATCATATTGACGTGAAAACACGTGCATCTCTCACAATGTTCAAACCTATCAATGGCTTCTTACTATCAACTAGTGAAAACATGAAGGCTCAATGTTTCCGTTTTCCTCCAATTCTTCTTATCTCCTCTCCTGCCGATGCTGTTATGTTACAGTTCATGGATGTGGAGAACTTCCCAATACCCCATCTGATTGTTCAGATGTGAGACTAAGGTCTTCAACTGCAAAAACTACTAATCATAGAACGTCTACAGTAGAGAAGAGACCATATGGCCCATCGAGTCTGTACTGACTCTCTGATAGACTATCTTACCCAGACCCTCTCCCTCGCCCTATCCCTGTAACCCAATATATTTATCATGCTTAATCCACCTAACCTACACATCTTTGGACACTAAAGGGCAGTTTAACATGGCCAATTCATCTAACCTGCACATCTTTGGACTGTGGGAAGAAACTGGAGCATTCAGAGTAAACCCATGCAGATTAAAGCCAATGCTGCCCTCACTCAACATCCTTACATACATACTTCTCAGCAGGAGAACTACAAAATTGCTCTCTGGACTAACTCACTGTACACCTAGGATCTGCTGCTTTGTACAACCTGGTGATAACTAACCAATGGGTTGAGGGACTTTCCTCTCACAAACTTTAAACCACTAATAGAATGGCATACTATCTCTTAGTCAAAAAGTTTTAAAAGGGGCTTTCATGAAAAGGGACCAAAATAGGTGATTTATTTTCATTTCACAAGATGTGTGCATTGATGTTTACAAGCTCTGTTGCAGCTGTCTAATTTCACATTGAGTTCACAATTACAGACAATTGTGGGGTCCTTCATGAGCGTAATTATACTTCTTAAAAAGACAAAATTAAAAATGGTTTGGAATAGAAGCAGTTGTGTTCTGCACAATTTCCATGCAAATGACAAATGTTCCATCTTGTGAGCGGCAACAAAGCTTAAAT
This sequence comes from Mustelus asterias, assembly GCF_964213995.1. NCBI lineage: Eukaryota > Metazoa > Chordata > Chondrichthyes > Carcharhiniformes > Triakidae > Mustelus > Mustelus asterias. Next base: position 93,444,499 of record NC_135804.1, read on the forward strand.
AAAACCTTTGGAAATCAGCTGTTACCTTTTTTAATTGCAAGACAGCTTTTAATGCATGTAGAACAACATTGACAAACAGTCACAAAAGTTACAAAATTCTTATGTCTAAATTTGATAAACAAAATAGAAAGAACATTTTTTTTCTTTTCCAACATTACAGCACCAAGCTTACATATATACTTTTGTAACTATACATAGTGGGGTTGGGGGGGGAGGATTGATCTAAAACTCGTTCTGCCAGCAATGGGTAGGGAGGATAGTGGCACAGCTGTCAAACCTCAGAGAATTGTGTGCAATTCATAATCATTCTAATCACGGGTCTAGTAAACAATGAAATTTGACATCCATTCTCATTAGCACTCATAGGCAACTGCTCTTTAAAAAAAACACTGATAGGTTTCCCTTTCCTCCCGAAGCCAATTTACTTTTTGTTTTTCAACAGAGGCTTGACCTTGTCAGAGAGATCACTGTATTTCAAAGTCAATGAACATTGGCCAACTTCTTAAAGTGGTACCCTGCAGGCCGTGGGTATTTCACCAGTATGATAAACACAAGGATCTCCATGGAACATACACTGGAATTAACACAACTTTTGGATGTCCTATTCTCAATAAAATGGTGAAGGAATTATATGACATCTGGCAAATCCTTATAGTTAACATGATTTACGTCATTCCAGGAAGCAAAAATTATTTTATGCAGAACCCAGCTGTTATTCACCTCAACTGAAATTTTAGCAAAAGCAAAAATTAAGCATTTTTTAAAAAATTATTCATTTGTGGGACATGCGCATCACTGGCTGGCCAGCATTTATTGCCTATCCCTAATTGCCCAAGGGCAGTTGAGAGTCAACTACATTGCTGTGACTCTGGAGTCACGTGTAGGCCAGACCAGGTAAGGACAGCAGATTTCCTTCCCTAAAGGACATTAGTGAATGAGGTGGGTTTTTCCGACAATCATTTCGTGGACATCAGTAAATTCTTAATTCCAGATATTTTAAATTCAAATTCCACCATTTGCCGAGGCAGGATTCGAACACCAGTCCCCAGAACATTAGCTAAGTTTTGGGATTAATAGTCTAGCGATAATACCACTAGGCCATTGCCTTCTCTGTCAGTAAGCAAAGAATGATTAGTCAATGTTTGCTCTTGATATGCTTTGGACTGATAAGCCATGCTATCCCCTGGAGGACTGATGACCCGACAGACGGTGAATAACACTTGGGATTTGACCATTTGGGTATTACAGTACGAATGAGCACAGCAACTCTCCCTCTCTCCCCAATATCAATTAAAGCTATTTAAAGCAAGAGAACCTAAGAACAAGATCTAACTCAAGTGTGTGAGTTCAGTCAGATTTGTACTTAGTTTGCAATCACTGAAATAGATCCCACTAGGGAGGCCTGAGAGTTAATACTCATCACAATTAGGGTTCACACCAAGACAAAAGTACACTGAGCTAAACTATAGCAGAAATATTCTAATTCCAACGTCTGCCATTCACTGGCGATGAAATGTTTTCTATTCATATATTTTGTCCCTTGTCTCTACATTGATTTGGTCAACAGCGAATTATTCTCCAATTATGGCCTTTGGTCAATTAGGTCAAGAGGAACATTATAACTAGATCTGATCATTTAACAAAAAATACACTTTAAAGGTACTACCAAATTACTAATTTTAATATTGATTGTGTAGAAAATGTGATGAGAAGCTTCTTATATTGAACTTCCTACGATTGTTCAAGCTAAACAAATGTCTTCAGTAATAGGAAATGATGAGGGGAATTTTAGTCCTACTTGCCTAATGGAGATTGGAGAGTAAGCAGGTAGAATGTACCTGTAAGATATCCAAATATGTCCCATTCTGATCCTACTGCTGAATTTTTGCTGGCACAACTGGACTGTGGCTAAACTGATGTTTTCCTTCTTTAAACAGGAAGACGGAGATCTGATCATATAATCAGACCCCGAGTGCAATTTGAACTTTGGTTTAAGTAGTGAGCTCTTCAGACTTGTCACAAGAGGTTCAGAGGCAATACCGACCACTCAGCTTACGTGTTTTACTCATCCTTGTGGGGTCAGGGGGAGCTGCGGTATTCTTTTGTGCATCAAAGGGCAAGGAGAGTTTCCCTACCCCAGGCTCCCTTTGTTTCACGCCGTGCAATGTCCCCTGAACTCCTATTCTCACACACTTAACTGAGGCAAGCAGATAGAGATTTCCTGATTTTTTTTTTTACAGGCCTGCAGCTGCACCATGCCCAGTTCCAGCTAACCAATGGCAATGTTAATAAAGCCCAGTGGTTAAAATAGCCAATGTCTCATTCTGCCACAAGCTAGCAAGAAATTACAGCTTCACACTAGAAACCTAAAACAAGTTCAATTCAATTCTGATAACTGCGATTATGAATGAATATAGTATCAGCATCAGTAATTCTCAGGTTAGATATAGCATGGATATGCAGAACAAAACTCCCTCTAATGTGCCTAACAAAATGTCCCAGCTCAAACATTAAAACAACAGCCTTTATCATTAAGTAACAGGTGTTTGTGTCACTTAATGCAAACCAGAGAAAGTTTTGTGCTGCGAATGCAGTAAATGGACTAAGAATACCCAAATTAATTTCATGTAGGACCTTAATAGCCAATAGATAGAGGAAGCCTCTATTCCATTCAGAGTCAGCTGATTTTATTCCAGGCTGAAGTGGGAGTGCATCACTAGTCCTAGTACTATGGTTAACACCATCGCTAGGTTGGCTTTCGGATGATGTTGCTGGTCTTCCAAGGAATTAAATATTATAAAAGTACTTTTTATTAGCAAGTTAATGCTGGTCTGTTGACAGGTGATTAAGTAACTTTACTTTATCTAGCTGCTTATATGTCACTATTCTTTGCTGGATATTGCCCTTAATGTTCTTAAAAATATATATCTTACAATGAAATTGATTGTTATATCACAGAGTAACTGTTATTCTATATTATTTTGAGAAAACAACAACTTACTAATAAAGAGAATATCATTTAAGGGCTACATGAGTGACTTTTTAATAATGAAAGGAACGTGAAATTATATTGGTACACTGATCTCTGGAATTTTTCATATCTGCTCTGAAAGACAAACTTTTCTCCCTTCTAAAGATGCTAACCTTCAGTACCAAGTCCAGTGGGTGCCAGTACCTGTCCAAGTTGGCATTCTGCCTTGTGAATTTATATGGATATCAGCAGATTAATTTACTGTGCAGGCTGCCCTTACCAGCCCCTGGCCCTGTCCTAATCCTGTTCTCATTCGCATATAAGTAACTTCCCAGTCACTGAAGTGCTGACCAATTGTAGCCCTCTAGTTGCTGGCCCACTTAAGATCAGCAATCAATTCTGCAACCTTCTGGTCTATGGGACTTGTCACCACATAGGGCAATACCTTCACCCACTAATCCATTGGAGAAATAATTCCAGTGTTATAGCCAACCAGTCCATTTGACACTATCTGAATTTATCCATAAAGTAAAACATCCATCAAACATCAGAACACTATGCTGTGTAAATTAATTATTATAACTAATTATTTCATTCCTTACATGTCTTTTATTGGCATTTTATAGCTCTAATATAGAGAAAATATCCTTTTGTTAAAAACTTCTCTTGCAATATAAAGAGTAAGGATATTACCATTTAGGCTATCAGAGAGAAAATATATTGCAAATACTTTACCATTAATACTTTCTAAGTAATGATGTGTTTGTTGAACTGTGACATTTATAATGCTGGGGTTGAAAGACTATGCAAAATTGATAAATATTTTGTTGAGATATTCATCCTAGATTTCTGTTTGCTCTTTTAGCAAAAGTATTAACCATGGGCAAAATTCTTGATTAAGTGACTGGCAAATGGATCTTTTATCAACATATTTAATACCCAAATCAAAAGCTTTGAGTTTAACTGAATGATATCTAAAATATTACTTGAAACAATTCTATAGATTAACTTCATATAAATAGAGCAGAAAATCGATACTATTTGTGACAAATAGCAGATAAGTTGACTTAATCTTTTCTTAACTTCCAGGTGTAATATGGCCAAATAATGCAAGTCAGCTACAGCTATATCCCTCAACTATCCTGTTTTACTCTGGATGTTCCAACTTTAAATGGTATCATGGAGGACAGCAGCTGCAGAAAATAAGACTCACGACTTGACAATCAGCAATTTGTTTGTTCTCCACAAAATTGTGCTTCTGTGCCAAGTGAAGACCTAAACTTTGTCCTTCAGTACATTGCAGGTATCAATGCCTTTATAATTAACATGTAAGTTATTATTAAAAACAGATATGTAATTATTATATATATGTTTTCATGTGAGGGAATCAATGATACAAGTGCATATAAATTGCTAAGTACTACTCATAGTCATAGTAGACTTAGGATAAATGACAGTGAGCCGGAGATATATTTGTGCATTATAGGGGATATCCCTATTTGTATTCTACATGAATGAGTGAAACTGAAGTGAATCTATATTCAGGAGAAAGCTATTCTCACGAAAGATAGTATTCAATAATACCTACCTATCTACATCCACAAACTGACAAAGCTCATTTGCAACCTCTTCCTTTATTATATTGGCCATTTGAAAGTGAGTATCCAAGCTCGGGTCTGCTGGAGTTTTTGGTTGGATCTCTGCCAATATTATCCTATTCTTTACAGCACGATTCATGTAGGAATCTGAAACTTATCTAAATTGGTAGCAACTAGCATCTAACACAGTCAGGTTTAACTAGTGATTTTACCATGCTGTGGTTTGTCTTGCAACAAGAAGTCAGGATTTGCACTTATGTTTTATTGACTGATGTTATATCACTTCCTAAAAATTATCAATACCATGTGTGTTTCAAAAAACAGCAGTGAGACCATGCATAGCGTCCAATGGCATCATGCATGCATTGCTTTTCAAATTCAAACAGCAATTTTACAAAATAAACAGTGTGAATCCATTAAAAAATCCATTTGCGACTAATTTCTACATATGTAGAAATTAAATTCTGAGCAAAATATTGATATTTTACAGGGCCAAGCTAAATTGTGATGTTTACTTAAAGACTTCATTCTAACTAATAAATGATATAGTAGTGGCTTCAACAGGACTGTCTTGTTACTCAGTTGATCACCCATAGCATGGTGTGTTGCTATATGGTGTGTACTGAGAATCACATTTCGATATTGAACAAAGTACATTTGGACATGCGCGTCAATAACAAGAAAGTCCTATTCATTTTTTAAGACAGTCGAGGCTGCTTAGATCGTATTATTATAGCTTTGTAATTGGATAATGCTGTTGTTGTGACTTTATGTGGCAGTGTAAGGAGATGTCTTAACTCACACTGCTTCTCATCAATTGAAAATTGATTATTAGATGTCATTTACAAATCCCAGTGCCTGTAACTATGCAATCATCGGTACAAAGAGTTCAAAACTGAAGCATTAGCTTTGCTAGATGCAATAATTCTAACTTACACTGTATGGACTTTAAAGAATTGTTCCTGCCCCTTGTAACCCTCATTTCTTTGTAACATTTATTTTTTCACAGGTAAGAAATCCATTTAATGGTAATTCTGCCTGAGTTTCTCAATTGTAAGAAAATGCTGCTTTCCAATTTTTTAAATAAATGCTGACAATGGCCTTTCCTAATTCTTTTCACACCGACCATCATCCCCACCCCACCTCCTGAATTTATTCTTTAATCTGTGCATTCATGTTTCAAGTGTTCATTCTTACATTTACTTTATGTGCACTGGCAGTTTTCAGAATTAATCTTACATAGTGCTGCACTGACATATTAGAAATAATGGCACCATGTCTTCAATCATGAGACATTTCCTATATGAGATTATAAATTAAGAAATAAAATTTGGCAGTTTACCCTTAGTTCCACAGGAACTGGAAGGTGGAGCCACTCCCGAGCAAGTTAATTTGAAATATTCTTTTATGATAGCAACCCTGTTGCTACACAGAATGTGTGGCAATATTGACACAAAGCTGCATAAAATCATGAAAACATTGTGCACTGATTTGTGTGTGCATGTGTGTGTGTAAATGCCATATGTACTAGTTCCATAATGGCAAGATTTTACAGAGTGCTATGACTTACATACTTTCAGATGATCCAAGGATGTCTGAGCAATACAATGAAATAGGAAGCTGCTACCACCCGTTTGTGCAATTTTGCCCCATTGCGTTAACACAAGGCAAAATTGAAGGGTTTTATATAGTGATAGACTGGTACAATAACCTGGTTTGTACTGGCATCAGTTAATATGCTTACAAGCATGGAATACCTTGCCTCAAGACAATTTGGTCTAAGATAACATGATTCTGAATTTTAGTGAACCTTGTAAACAGTCTTTTGAGTTAGAGATTTATACTTGTAGTGAGATAAAGTCAACAAGGTGTAGGGAACCATAATCTCATTTCATTTCATATCCAACCAAAGAACAGTAACTCATTATTTTACAAAAACTTCAACTTTTTGTTAATCCACTGAACACTCTGAGTATTGGGTGATGGATCATGGATCTGTGGATTTAGCAGTACCCCAACCCCATTGCCAAATAGGCTATTCTTCAGACATGAATCTGGATAGCTCTTACTAGATCTTTGCACATGTGCACCTTCTAGCAGGTATTACTGGATAGTGATCAGAAATGGGAACCCATGGCTGCCGTGATCAGTTTTAGCATTCCTGCTGCTGACTCAGATCATGTAAGTCAGCACAATTCAATAATCACTCTGCATGGCACAGCACTTCACTAGTTCATGACTTTACCCACTAGACCATTGAAGGAGCCTAAAACCTATTCAGCTACCCTCTGCAAAAGGGTAACAGATAGCTATTGTTACACTTTCTTAAGAGTGATGAACAGATTTAGCCAAAATTTACAAAGATCGCTTATCGATATCCATTAATTCATCAGTGGCATCCAGTCCTCATCCATGTAAGCATGATAAGTGACACAATCGTTATGCTATTTATCATAATAGCAGTGGTTGGTTCAGCAGTTCTCCCTTTCTATACTTGAAAATTCAAGGACTGTTTTTGTTTGTTCATATTGTCATTCCCATCCAACACTGAGACCACCGAGTTGTTGCACATATGGGGGAGGGTGTTTTACATTGTTACAAATTTTGAATTAAGTTCTCATCTGGCCTACTGGGCACTGCAGATCACTTAGTTGTATATTGCAGAGAGCATGAGCTAGCAAGATCAGTGTTCTGGCCAATATTCCCCTGAGAAACCCCCTTCAGTACCTGGGTCAAGTGACAAAAAAGGATGCCTGAAATACAAATGCATAGGCACTATTTGGGTCATCCTATGCGGTCATTTGACTGTATGCTAAACAAATATGTCAGTGATAACATCTGCCTGCCTTCAGATTACAGCAACACAGAAACCTTGGCCTTTTACTTCATACTCTGTACTCTGCTGGTGTGTATTACAATGTCAATCTCCAATTACAATCCATAGTTTCACACATTTGGTCCAACTGATGGTCGAACAGTACCTGATACCCTTCCCAATAGGCAGGTACTGAAAATCCCAGAAAACTGGACTGGTGGAACTATGTACCAGTCAATCACTAGTTAATATGGCACATCATTCTAGAATTTACCTGAGCAAAGAGCTTGAATATGATTGGCCAAAATTCACAGCAACTACAATGAAACTAAGTAATTAGGGCTTTAATAATTCAGTAAAGAAGAAAAAGAAACAAAAGCAAGCCACTAAGTTCCCTAAATGGAATAACATATACCTGAAGGACTGTATCTTCAGTTTGAGAAAATACATTTTTGATTAAACAGGATTTTAGCTAACTACTTTAGTTACAGGGCACCAACAAACTTTATATAGTGACAGCACAGAATGAGCAATCTGCCTCTTGGCAGTGAGTGACCCTCATATAGCTAAATGCCTGTGTGTTGGACCATAAACTAACTAGGCTTTCCTTTTGAATTGACTTCTATATTTTTGGCACTAGTTTAATAAATATTTAATTATTTAGATTGTTAGAAAATAATATCTAGCTATGATTATTGGAAAAGTAGCTCTGTAGTTCTATAAAAATGTTCATTATTATTTCAAAAGATTGGCTATTTTACCATTTTTATACTATGTATGATTTCATCATATGCATTGGAAATGCAAAATAATGAAACATTAGCACATCACAAAACAAATGCTTACATCACTTGTGGCACAAAACATTTTTGTAGGACAATATTTAAAGATAACTTAACTCCTTAATCTGTAATGGTTCCTTCATGACATAGTTTGTGATCTACTGTGTAGTACACTGTTCAATCCACAGAGCTCCATTGAATTGCAAACACTTCAGTTAAAATAGTCCAGAGATGTCATAGGGCGACCACATGGGATCAATCAAATGGTTAATGCTGTTCCTGCTGGAGTGGCAGTAAGTGTCCAAGGATGCACAAGATGAAGAAAGGATAGATTGACTGCTGAAAGAGGTCTCACCTTCTCAATGTAAAATACAACTGGATCTGTTACTGATCCTTATTAACTGTTAAGTATAATGCTGTAACAAATGTGGATTAAAACATAACAAACAATGTGTTAATTATGTTAAACAATTGATTTTTCTGGTGAAAAAAGTCATAATTATATATCCATTGTCCTGAACGATTTTGCTGTATTGAGGAACAAAATTGGCTAACCGCTTAAGTAGAGATACTAAAAGAGCAGCCCTGTTAATTAACTCTTACCTTGTGAAGAGTTACACACTCCATGGCTAGAAAGACTTTAACACAATGACTAGTAGTCCAGCTTCTCAAACTCTTACCTCTTCAAACGGAGTTTGGGATTGTTCACTCAGTACAACATATCATATACATGGATATATAATAAATCATCAAAAGTGTGGCTACAATATTTGTCATTAAAACATCTGTAGTAGTTTATGTAGAACTAATCAAGCAATAAAACATTCACACTCCAGTACATATGTAATAAGCCTGTAGGTTAACAGAAGCAAGATATATGTATACATACACACACACATATATATATATATTCACAATATAAATATATATGTGTGTGCTTGCATGTGTGTGTGTGCATGTGTGTATATTTGTGTACAGCTGCATTACAGTGCACTGAGGAGCCCATCGAGGTTCACATCATCACAAATGAAATAATGTGATGAAGGTTGAGTCTGAATTTCAGTTTTCCTTTCTGTCGTCATACACTGTACGTTTTTGAACAGTTGAACCCACATTAAGAAATAATTAGCTAAACTGTTGCTTTGAACCAAGGTTCAGCAGGGAAGTTGTCAGCAGATGGTTAAATCACCAAGATCCATGATCCAAACATTGTTTGTTGGTCCACATTTTGTGTTTAACTGCCCAGAGTAGATGTCCAGGGCTAGGTCCTCCTGTTACAATATGGCCCATTACTTTTTAAATGGTGCTAACCTACTGAAGTTCTGCCAGAAAGGAGACTGGCTGCGTTTGGGCTCCGTTAGTTCATACATTGACCCCTGAGGGATGCCATCAGTAAGCATGAAGTTTCTCTGATGGACAGGATCCGGGGGTGCTGGGTATGAAGGAGGTAATGACCTTGTATAGTTCACTCCTGAAAAGAAATAAAAAATCATTAGGCAATGTTACATGTTATATTGAATTCTCTTCACTGTACAATATTAAGTGGCTGGCTAAAGTGATATTCAGAATTACAACAGTCAGATTGGTGCAAAGTAGTTTTACCTTATACCAAAGTTGCTGAAAATATAAACACAAACTGGATCTCGTGACATAGCCCTAACTGAATCATATAAGCACAGAAGAAGGTTATTCAGATTTCTGAATCTGTTTCAACTCTATGAGCACAATTTAACTACTCTCACTCCCCAACACTTATCCTGTAACTCTGCAATGTTTTTCTTTTCAGCTGCTTATCAAATTTTCCTTTGAAAGTCATGACTGAATCTGCCTCCACTATATTCACAGGCAATGGATTCCTGGTCCTGTTACTTAAAAGAAGATTCCTTTGATTTGATTTGATTTGTTATTGTCATATGTATTGGTATACAGTAAAAATCATTGTTTCTTGCATGCTATACAGACAAATCATACCGTACATAGAGAAGGAAATGAGAGAGTGCAGAAAGTAGTGTTACAGTCATAGCTAGGGTGTAGAAAAAGATCAACTTAATGCGAGGTAGGTCCATTCAAAAGTCTGATGGCAGCAAGGAAGAAGTTGCTCTTCAGTCAGTTGATACATGTCCTCAGACTTTTGCATTTTTTTCCTGACGAAAGTAGGTGGAAGAGAGCATGTCTGGGGTGCGTGAAGATCTTGATTATGTTGGCTGCTTTTCCGAGGCAGCAGGAAGTGTAGACAGCGTCAATGGCTGGGAGGCTGGTTTGAGTGATGGACTGGGCTTTGTTCATGACCTTTTGTAGTTTTCTGAGGTGTTGGACAGAGCAGGAGCCATACCAAGCTGTGCTACAACCAGAAATAATGTTTTCTATTGTGTGTCTGTAAATGTTAGTGAGAGTCGTAGCTGACATGCCAAATTTCCTTAGTCTCCTGAGAAAGTAGAGGCGTCAGCATGGAGGGACCAAGACGGGTTGTTGGTGATCTGGACACCTAAAAACATGAAGCTCTCGGCCATTTCTACTTCATCCCCATTAATGTAGACAAGGGCATGTCCTCCACTACACTTCTTGAAGTCGATGACTATCTTCTTCATTTTGTTGGTATTGAGAGAGAGAGAGATTATTGTTGTCACATCAGTTCACCAGATTCTCTATCTCTTTCCTATACTACATCTCACCATTGATTGAGATCCGACCCACTATGGTGATGTCATCAGCAAACTTGAAAATCGAGTTGGAGGGGAATTTGGACACACAGTCTTAGGTGTATAAGGAGTATTGTAAGGGGCTGAGGATACAGCCTTGTTGTGCATTGGTGATGAGGATGATCGTGGAAGAGGTGTTATTGCCTATCCTTACTGATTGTGATCTGCGGGTTAGGAAATCTAGGATCCAGTCACAGAGGGAGGAGCCGAGCCCTAGGCCATGAAGTTTGGAGATGAGTTTTGTAGGAATAATGGTGTTAAACGCTGAGCTGTAGTCAATAAATAGGAGTCTGACATAGATGTCTTTGTTATTAAGATGTTCCAGGATTGAGTGTAGGGCCAGGGAGATGGTGTCTGCTGTGGACCTGTTGCAGCGGTAGGTGAATTGTAGTGGATCCAGCCAATCTGAGAGGCTGGAACTGATTCGTGCCATGACTAAACTTTTGAAGCACTTCATAATGATGGATGTCAGAATCACTGGACAATAGTCATTAAGGCACGCTGCCTGGCTTTTCTTTTACTGGGATGGTGGTGGTCTTCTTGAAGCAGATAGGGACCTCAGATTGCTGTAAAGAGAGATTGAAGAAGACTGCAGATAGCCTCACCAGCGCAGGATCTGAGTGCTTGTCCGGGTACCCCATCCGGGCCAGTCGCTTTCTATGGGTTGACCTTTGAGAAGGCTGCTTTGATGTCTGCAATGATGATCTCGGATACAGGTTCATCCAAGGCTTTTGTGGTGGAGGGCATGCTCTCGCTGACCTCTTGCTCAAAATAGGCATAGAAGGCACTGAGCTTATCGGGGAGGGGTGCATTGGAGCAGGCGATTTTACATGCCTTCGTCTTGTAGCCTGTTATGTCTTACAGACCTTGCCATATGGCTGGGAGTCCGTGTGGCTAGCCTGGGACTCTAGCTTGGTCCGGTACTGTCTTTTGGCATCTTTGATGGATCTCTGTAGATCATAGCTGGCTTTCTTGTATTGATGATATGGAGATGCTGGCGTTGGACTGGGGTAAACACAGTAAGATGTCTCACAACACCAGGTTAAAGTCCAACAGGTTTATTTGGTAGCACGAGCCACTAGCTTTCGGAGCGCTGCTCCTTCATCAGGTATGTGGGAATTCTGTTTACAAACAGGGCATATAAAGACACAAACTCAATTTACAAAATAATGGTTGGAATGCGAGTCTTTACAGGTAATCAATTGATTTTGGTCAGGGTTGCCTGACTTGAACGCCTCAGACCTGAACTTCAGCAAGCAGTGGATATCCCTGTTCATCCATCGTTTCCGGTTGGGAAACACACTGATTTGCTTCTTTGGCATGCAGTCTTCTACACACTTACTAATGAAGTCAGTTACTGTAGTGGCGTACTCATTCAGGTTGGTGGCAGAGTTTTGAAGTATTGACTTGTCTATTGACCCTAAGCAGTTCCATAGAAGATCATCCGATTCCTCAAACCAACACTGCATAACTTTCTTTAATGGATTCTCCTGTTTCAGGGCGAGATAGAGCGGTAGGCAGGTTTGATATTTGTGTAGCAGTGGTGTAGGATTTTTGGGCCTCTGGTGGAACATGAGATGTGTTGCTGGTATGTTGGTCGGATGCTCTTGAGCTTGTCTATCATGTTAAATGTGTCCTCTGATTTTCAACCCTTCTGCCAATGGGAACAGTTATTATCTGTTCTATTTAGACTCCTCATTGCTTTGAACATTTCCATCAGATCTTCTCTCAACCTTCTCTTCTCTAAGGAGAACAACGACCGGGGCAGGTGAAAAACCGAACCCTCGCTAAATGTCAGGTGGGATGAGAACACACACACACGCGCACATGCACCCATGCGCACTCTCTGTCTCTCTCTCTCTCACACATTCTCACTTGTTTCTGCACTGTAGTGTAAGCATCTCAAAATGGCTGTTGTGAAGTTCCCACCCTTTCATGCATTTTGTTGGCTTTTGAGTGGGTGGGGCGATGGCCTTTGGGCCTGGCCAATTAATCGAGTCATCTAGAACCTCAGTATCGCAGTGGATTACAGCCCGATTCTTCTCTCCGAGTTCAGCCTGTCTCATGTTTTGAACTGCTAGGACTAAAGTGAGGCCCAAAAATCCTACACCACTGTAAAAGATCTGAGAGCTTTTCATCGTAGACCCACTGGCGGTGTGGTTGTGAATAAGTTCATCGTTCAATGGCCCGTATCTACAAGAGCTAACTGGTGATATAGGTTGGTAAGAAATAATTTGCCTGACTCCCCAGGTCTTGGGACCAATAGTTAAAGCATAATCATTCTACCGTGAGGCTTTGCTTTGGGCTAAAATATGTTTGAGGCTTTGAGGATGGTGTCACAATCTGCAGAGGTCTCTTCCCCCCCCCCCCCCTTGTATCAAGAGGACATCGTTGGCTACTGGTCCTACAGAATAAAGCAATGAACCAACCTAGTCATTTTGCTCTTTCTCATGAAGGTCCAATGCTGCTCCATTTTAGAGGGACCGATTCTTCCATAACTTCCACTTTTGGCCTCTCTGCACGCTTTTGAGACTTGCAAATGGATGGGGTAGGGGCAATGATTTCTCACTGAGCATGGACAATGTTACCACTTTCCAGTTTGTCTCCTCCTTTGGTAAGTTTATAAATTGATATTGCTGCCAGGTTTTCCTTAATTCACTTGCTGTGGTCTCTTCATTACATGTTTCACATACTGGTGGCATGGTTTGCTGGCTTCTGGTTTGCATGGTCAGTCATTTCTAGAAAGACTGTCAATTTACTCGGATGGTCATTTTAAACTTGTTTATTAACATTATGTATAACATAGGTTACATTGTAGGTATGTCATCAGTACAGACTGTTTTATCCTCTCTCCCAAGTGTCTAGCACATGACCGCTGATGACAATTTTATGTCATGGTCACTAATTACCATAACTATCTGATTAATCCATTTCACTGCACCCTCTAAGTGAATCCCATGACACTATTTCAATAAAATAATGTTATCCCCAGTGCCCTGACCAATTTTAATCCCTCAATCAATATCACTACAACAGATGATGTATTCAGTATCACACTGCTCTTTGCTGGACCTTGATGTGAAGCAATTAGATGTCAAGCATCCTACATACAAAAGTGACTACACATCAACTGAAGTTCAGGAGCCTGAGGGTGTCAGTGGGAGAGAGACAGAGAGAGAGGGGGACTGATCAGGATCCAGTGGGAGGGAGATAGAGAGAGAGAGACAGAGAGAGCTTAAGGAAGTGATGGTGGCACAGTGGTTGGCACTGCTGCCTCACAGCGCCAGAGAGAGAGAGAGAGCCTAAGGGGGTCACAGTGTCTAGCACTGCTGCCTCACAGCACCAGGGACCCGGGTTCAATTCCCGGCTTGCGTCACTTGTGTGTGGAGTTTGCACATTCTCCCTGTGTCTGTGTGGGTTTCCTCCGGGGACTCTGGTTTCCTCCCACAGTCCAAAAGACATGCTGGTTAGGTGCATTGGCCATGCCAAGTTCTCCCTCAGTGAACCCGAACAGGTGCTGAAGTGTGGCAACTAGGGGATTTTCACAGTAACTTCATTGCAGTGTTAATGTAAGCCTATTTGTGACAATATTAAATAAAACTTCTAAAAACTTTTCAAAAGTCAGTGGGTGTCAAGGAGACCAAATCATCCTGACTTGAAACATTAGCTCTATTCTCTCTCCACAGATGCTGTCAGACCTGCTGAAATTTTCCAACGTTTTCAGATTTTGTTTCAGATTCTAGCAACCACAGTAATTTGCTCTTACGTAGCTGAAGGAGTTTGTCTGATACAATAGAATGGAAAGAGTGTGAGCATCAGGAAGCAAGGTGGAAAAAATTACAATTATCAACAGCAGAATTAAGGAACAGTTTATTTTTTAATCAGCCAATTTCTGTTAAGTTTAGTTAGCCCAATGAATAGAGGTAAGGCAGGGATCTGCAGTGTGGAGGGCAATTTCTGTTCTATGTACTCCAACAAAGCTCTCGTGTCTTGGGTAACCACATGTACAGGATGTGTGGAAGCTGGAGGAGCTCAAGCTCACAGCTTGAGTATCAGCTGGCATCACTGCAGTGCAGCTGCAAAGCTGACAGCAAGGTGAATAGCACCTTTCTGAATATGGTCACCCCGCAGCTTAATGGTATGTAAGCGGAGAAGGAAGCAGTGGCCACCAGACAGTCCTGGATGACCAGGCAGTTGTAGAGAGGTCCACTGAGTGCATTTTGCTCTCCAATAAACATTCGTACTGATGACTGATGGTTCTTATGGGGAATACAGTCAAAGCCATGCCTATGGCGCCAGAGTTGGTTGAGACTAATAGGAAATGCAATAAGGTCTAAATTGAGTTTACTGTGCATGTTTAAGGACATAAGAAGATAAGAACTAGGAGCAGGAGCAGGCCATTCAGCCCTTCAAACCTGTTGTGCCATTCAGTGAGCTCATGGCTGTTCTTCTACTTCAACACCATTTTCCTGCACTATCCGCGTTATGTTCCTGGTATGTAGAAATCTACCAATCTTAGACTTGAACGTACTCAACAACTGCCTCCATGCATTGGTTACCTACAGTGCTTGAAACACAAATACTCCAGAAAATACCCAAAGGTTAAGGGCAAATGTGCACAAAGGCAAATGAAAATTACCCCAATAGCTTGTTTTGTTTTACACTTGTAGCCCTCTAGCATCTCCTCTACATGAATCTTGACAAGTGAGTGAGATAGGACAACTATCCAACCACTGAGGACATAAAGGTCAAGTCTAATCGTATTTTAAATCAATGCTCACACACACCAAACATGATCTGGTTTCCGTCCCAGCTAAACTGCAACAGACTAGGAATTATACCTACTGCAATCTTCTGATCGGTATGGTTGAATGCCTTTACTCACTGGGCCATTAGGAGTGCAGTTAACCCCACTTCTATAACACTGCCTGTAGAATGGAAATCAAGTGCAAAAATCACACTCACCTTTCTGTTTGCTGACTTTCCGTACAGTCATTGCAGCTTGTCTCTTCTGGTACTCCGAGATTTCAAACCCTGAAAAGCAGTATAATAAATTACAGAATTTTCAAAACAAAAGAGGCATTTTAAAGTAACTTTATCTTCATCAATGCTGGCTAAATAATTATTTTTCACTTAAGTGTCGGTGATAACCATTCTCAGGTTAGAGATGAGTTGATGCAAGATAAAGTTGCAATAATCTATACTCTAGTCTCAGAAACAGAAATCTAATTGCATCAACATGTCATAACCTTTTCCTGCACCTGCCAGTTGTGTATCCTTTCTAAGAGGGGCTGCTAATTTAGGATGGAATGTTGAAAATGCCCAGACCTCTATGAGTTAGTTGTGCGCGATTATTAAACAGTATAGTGTATCTATAATAACTCCAGGAGATGGCTGTGAAGGAACCATGCTTTTATTGCACAAATGAAAATAAACAATGACAACAAGCCTGTGGTGAACACAACAGGTCCCAACCGGTACTAAAAGGTTAACGGACCCTCTCGGGGTCTTGCTTTATACAGGGCTCGGTATACGAGCTCCACCTGGTTGGCTCATTACCGATCCCCAGGGAGTTTATATTCAATGAGCCCAACTGGAAGTCGATTCCCCATGCAGATCATCGGGGTTATCGCAGTATCATTTCCTCAGCTTGCACAAGCTTCAAACTCAGACTGCAGAACAGAAAGGATAATGTTCTTACCCATAGAAGCAACTAATCTAAAACAAGAACATTAATCTTTTTATTGCAGAAATCAAACCATAATTAATATTCCATTCGATAGGAACAGTCGAGCAGTCTGCAGATCCGCATCACATCCAAATTCACTAAATTGCACCAGATTCTCAATGAGAAAGGGCAGCATTTACTCCAAGATTTCAGGGAAGAGAAGGAAAAAAATCCTGGTGTTTCTTCTTCCTTCATTTACTCAATTCTTCAGTCAGTCAAACCACCCAGTCCCATTCTGCTTCATCTCTTCACCTGTTTCTAGTTTAAGCTATGATTTCTTTACTGCTTCCATTTCTCATTCTGCACCCAGACTTGAATGTCCTGAGACTAGAGGGGTGTCCAACACTCAGTCTGTGGTCTCGCTCCAACTACGGGAACAGCTTCACTCAGTTCGGGGACTGACATTATTACAACAGAAACCAATTACGTTCTACACTGATAAACTCTATAACTTTTTAAATATCAATATATAGGAAGAATTCCATGCAGTTCAAGTGCCAAGAAGTATGATTGATGTAATGAAGGTGTAGGATGTTAGTCCTGGGGAATGGAACATTATCTGTGATTTTCATTGTGCATTTTCCAAATGTACTATGGTGTCTGGAAACAGTGGTTGCTGCCACATTAAGCACACACAGGTCAGGTGTAAATGCAGAATACAGCTTCCTCTATCCTACTCGAATAATGTAATTCAGCCCCAATAGACAGCATGGCTATTAATGAAAAGGTCAAGGAATGCAAGACTACCTTTTAGAGTAGGTTATACACTTATTCCTTCAGTACAAGCATAGTTCCTGAATTACACTGGCACTGCTGTATTAGTGTACCTCAGAAACCACCTGATATTGAAAGGAAATTGCTAAGATAACAACAGACAATGATACCAATATTGTGACGTTATATACTTGAGGACTACATTTGGAACCTGATTTTTACTCTTCACAGCTGAAACCCATAGTATTTTGTTAGCTTCTAGGTTTCCTTTTAAAGTGATGTCTTGAGGGTATTTTTTAGCAATACAGTTAAGCAAATAAGGTAGTATGGCAGATTGACAGTTCAGGGTGGCAAAGGTTAAATTTAGGACAAAAACTAGGAAATATATAACTCTTGGGATTTCCAATCTAATACCATTGTAGGACCTGTGGTTATCATAAGCACCGTAGCAACTTAAAAAGGTTGAACACCAACTATTCAGGCCAATACGAACAACAATAAGTGTAGCGTTACCATTGTCAGCCACATCCTGAGAACATGTTTAAAAAAGCACATTGGGTTAAGTGACAATTAGGCTCATGTGAAAAGCGGTTGAAACCCGGGCCCTGGACTCATCTTAAAAAGTTGGTTGGTGTAATAATGGGAAGAGACAGTGGTGTTGGTATTCTCCTTCCAAGCCAATCTTATGATCCTCCAAACTCTTCTCTAACCTCTGAAATTCTTTACTGTAGATACGTTACAGATATATCAGTAACTAGTGTGTGAAGATCAATACTCTTTAGTTAATGCATGCGTAGTTAGGGAAAATATACACTGCGCAAGTGTAGTGAAGTATCTACGTTGCTTTCCTGTCTCTGACTACTCGGAAAATGTCTAATGTCAGTAGAGAGCGAATGAAGAATGTCTCTTTTCTATCATTTGAAAAATAAATACAACTTAGTATCATATTTTAGCTCCTTCTAAACATTTTTTTTAAGTTTAAACACCTGTTTTTGCACTCCTCTGATTTTGGTAACAACAATACGAAATTGAAACATATACTTTAGCAAAGTCACAAATTCAATGATCAGTCTACCCTGAAATAGCTGACCACAACCAGGATGGTAGAAGGGACCTCACAACCTCATAAATATGAAAGGTTATACTCTGATCCCTATTCCTTATCACTATCCAAAGACTCCTGCTGAAAAATACCTGAATGCTAGGGGAAGAACAAGGTTGGGCTTAACTCTAATGCTAACATATTGAAATGAGATTTTTGTTTGACTTTCTTGATCTGAGATTGGCAATACAACCTGTTAGGATGGCTTTCAGCCCCTGGGTGTAAGCTCATGAAATGTTGCTGTAACAGCTGAAATCATGTCTAACACCACAGTGGTTTCAGTCTGCTCTCTGACATTTCCGTCATAGTCTGTGGTGCCTGGCTACAGTGGGATGGCATGCTGCCAACTTGCCAGGAAACCCACCTCACTGGATCTTTATCTACCAAATCCCTAGTGCTGGACACTCCCACTGGATGATTCATGGGAACAGTCTGTAGGATGGTTCTAATGTGGGTGTGACAGAAATATTTTTTGTGTTTCACGCTACACTGGGAGCACTGGGAGCAGTACACACACACAATTAAAGTTTCTTTTTATTTCCAACTATTTTCTGTAAACTGGGCTGGGACCTGGAGTGGGAGGGTTGCATTATATTATGCAAGTCAGCTAATATTTGCATCCAAATACAAAATGATAGTTCTGGAACTCACTGAAGACATGGCTTTGTTGCTGCCATTGTACATGGATGGAACATGCAGTAGTGAGTGTGACATATTTCTGTTGCAATGAAAGGATGGTTTTCATATGCTAATGTCAATTAAATGCAGAGGCATTGTGTGTTTCACAATATCATTGATGGAGTCACATTCATCATAGATATTCCAAACTGGGCAGTAATGTTCCTCAGCAATTGGCTTGGAATGGCAGCCAAACAAAATAATTCGGAGGCGATTCTCCCAAAGAAATTCTAAGTGCTGAATTGACGGGAAAAATTGTGTAAATCACGATTGTTTTTTCAATGGGAGTTCAGACTCAAACCTTCCACACTCTGTGCACTGCAGAGGCCACAATCGGGACTATCATTAAAAACTCAGGGGGCACGGCCTATTCATGCCAGAGTCTGACAGTTCTGGAGCTCTGTGCAGGCCCCAATCTGTCAGCCTGCACTTTGCTGGCCAGCTCGGTCGCTGGCCAGCCCGGGACCTTGCACTGCAGCCCCTCCAGCCTCCCCCACAATGGCCCGATCGTGGCCTCCACAAGCATTCCCGGGCCAGCCCCGACCTCCCCCGTTCTGGAGTGCCCCGATGTCCAGCCCATCCCCACCCAACAGTGATGATCCCCGCCACCCCGGCGGACACCCGTTTACAAAGTTTACAAAGAGAACAGGCATGCAATGTAACTGTAAAATTCCATGATTACAAAATCTTACAATCTCACAGGAGGCAGACGCCCCCCCCTCCCCGCCCCGCCAGCAGACTTCAGCCCGCCTCCCTCCAGCCCCCGACCGATCCACATGCACAGTGGCAGCGAGACCAACCTCCCCCCATCGATTGCCCCTGGGTCCCGCCCCTAGCTGGCCCAGCACCTGGCACTGCCCCCTAGGCCCCACCACCTTGGCACTACCCGATGCCAAGTGGGCAGTGCCAAGGTGCCCCCTTGGGCAGTGCTAGGGGGCCATGATGTGGAGATGCCGGCGTTGGACTGGGGTAAACACAGTAAGAAGTCTCATAACACCAGGTTAAAGTCCAACAGGTTTATTTGGTAGCACAAGCCACTAGCTTTCGGAGCACTGCCCCTTCACCTGATGAAGGGGCAGTGCTCCGAATGCTAGTGGCTTGTGCTACCAAATAAACCTGTTGGACTTTAACCTGGTGTTGTGAGACTTCTTGCAGTGCTAGGGGGCACAGGCTGGTACTGCCAGGGAGCCCAGGCCCAGGAGGCACCAACCCCCCCATCACCTGACCACTGGTGGGGCCCCGAATGCCCCCTCTTCACTCCAGCAGGGTCTCCGAATAGTTCCCCGAATGTGGGGAGCTATTCTGAACCCTGCCAGACTGAAATACTCTTGGTGGGGTGGGAGATGCTATTGGGCCTGGAGGATTCAGTTCTGGGCCCGATAATGTAATTTAAATTATATCACAAATAGATTAAAATGACTTACCTGCTCTTCCCACCGGTTTCCAGTGTGGTCCAACCATGCCTGCTTACCGGCAGTGGGAGACCGTACGCATGCGGAAATGCATGCGCAAATCCTGCGAATTGGCGCATACGCGTGTCTCCCAACCCAATGTGCCAAAACATTAGTGGGTCGGAATGGGAGAATCATCCCCTTCATGTCTATTGTCCTGACAGGTTTTCACATGTAGTTTCAAGTCATTCAATACTGATCAGTTTGGACTACAGTAGTAATTCTTTGACTGATAATCGAAGGTGAAAACATGGACAGTGCTGCTGAGCAGGGCCAATGTGTTTTTTGTGTGGGTTATTGACTGGGATGGTACCATATGGATAAGTATATGACTGACTCTAACTGGGTTAATTTTTATTTTCTTAGCAGCTGCTAGACAACATTTGATATCGATGGATTAACTCCTACACAGCTCTGGGCACTTCTTATTGTCAATTGCACTGTAATCCCTGTTCACATGAAGATGCCATTAGGCAGCTGTACTTATTCAATCTGGCAGACATTTGCTGCTCCAGTCTCCAGCCTTGTGGTCCTTGGCAGACAAGCTGCTCCTTATGCATCATGTATAGCACACTCGACTTGGATCTTAACTATATGGGAAGTTAACTAAAGTGGGATTAAATGCTAATCCTTCTCTTTTGCTCAGGACTAGGAAATGGGGTTTGAAATAAAAACCTGAAATGAATGAAATCCTGAGCAGGCCAGTCATCTGCCACAAAGAAAGAAAAAAAAAACATTCTGATTTTCAGATTTGCATCCTTCATCAGAATCGACAAGGGACAGTTTAACAATACATTGAATTTTGATTACATGGAAGGGTTAAAGAAACTGAAGTTGTTCTCCTGAGGTTAAGGGAACATTTACTAGAGATATTCAAAATTATGAAGAGTTTGATAGAGTAAATAAGGCAAAACTGTTTACATGTGGCAGATAAGTTCATATCGAGAGGATACAGCCTAAAGGTAACCAACAAAAAGGAGATGGTTGGGCGGGGGGGAGCTTTTTCTCTTCAGCGGGCTGTTATGATCTGGAAGAATGGTGGAAACAATTTCAATAATGACTTTCAAAGGAGAATTGGATAAAAACTTGAAAGGAAAAGAAAATGCAGGGATTTGATGACAAAGCAGCAAAATAAGACTCATTGGAAAGCTCTTTCAAAGAGCCAGCAGCAGCATGATGGGCTGAATGGCCTTCTTTGGTTCTGCATCATTCTATGATTTGAGTCCAGTTGGAGGACAACCTTCTCACATGGAGTTCAAATGGCAGGTTTACATTGAGGCACTTTGCTTCGACTAGCAATCCACAATCACTAGCCAGAAATGGGTGCCAATTAGTTTGGCACTGATGCATTTGCACATCAGAGCAAACCTCAATGCCTTCAGCAGAGATGGAGAGAAAAAGGGGCAAAGTTAGGAAAAAATTTAATTTGCATAAGAATGTTAATTTCACATCAGTGGGTTTCCCAGCGAGGCATCTGCTCATCGTGAATGAATGCATAGGAATGAAGATTAAAGCTTGCCTACGGCCAGACATCAATGTGTGAACTAAGTTATCACTGCTGTTTCTCATTTGAATTTTTTTACATCTATAAGTGAATATTCCAGAATTTCATCTGAAGAAAACATCTTTCCACACTCTGAAAAATCATATGGCAAGTTATTTCTGGTTCTTAGCACAGATCTAATAAAAACATGAGTCACTGTGTTGCTTTCTCCACCCCCTTCCCCCCCCATCCAATTATTCCTTTTTTGGCAGGCATTCCTTCTCACTCACCGTCATCATGCCAGATTCTTATCAGAATAATTCACATCACAGAAATAATAAAACTCCAATGCAATGAAACGTACATCATTAAAGAGGAACACCGAAATATAAATGGAAGCAGCCCCAGTAATGTTAATTTAACACAATCATGTGAACCTGTTCACCACTTATTGTTATATATATTGGCATGAAATGAGATAAGGCTATTATGTCCATTTCTTTCAACAGATTGTACACAGTTTCCATTATCTTGATCTCTATCTCATAAGAATTTGTACAATCAAAGGCAAACCATCCAAAAAGGTAAAGCTCCATGGATACTATTCCTAATATGTTTTGAGGTCATTGGTTCAGAAATCAAATGAAAACTGGCCAAATTTGTAAATGTCCTAAATTAGGAAGGGATGGAGCAGTTGGGAAGGAGGAAGTTGCAAAGAACCTACAAAATGAGTTAAATAAAATCTGTAGAATTAGTTGTAAACAAATGCAAGGCATTGCAATTTAGAAGGAATAATAGATGTTTCAAGTGTGGAATGGATGATGGGGTTGGTTAAGCTCAGTTGGCTGGACAGTTGGTTAGTGATGCAGAGCAACACCAACAGCGTGGGTTCAACTCCCATACCAGCTGAGATTATTCATGAAGGATCACCTTCTCAGCCTTGCCCCTCTCTTGAGGTGTGGTTAAATCATCACCAGACAGTTCTCTTTCTTAAAAGGGGGGAGCAGCCTATGGTCATCAGGAACTTTGGAGACTTTGGGGCCGATTCTCCCAAAAAAATTCAAAGCGTCGAATTTGTGTGAAAGCTGGTGTAAATCCCACTGGTTTTTTCAGTGGGATTTTCAAAATGAGTCTCCCTCGCTCTGTGCAGAGTGCACTAGTGTGCCTATTCCCGCTGGAGAGGCTGGCAGCATAGTGCTGGGCAGGCCACTGCGCATACGCCGATCTATCAACACCGAGATCAGCGCATGTGCAGTAGCCCCGCACTACCAGCCTCCTGATTGCTGGCCAGCCCCGCAACCCCGCATCACTGCCCCTCCATGGTCTGATCGCTGACCCCCCAAAAATGTCCGAGCTAGCCATGACCCCCCCCACCAGTGGCCCACCTTGATCTCTCTCCCCACCGATCTCCCCAACCATCCCCCAAACCGGAGTTCCAACCCCCTCCCCCCAAAGATCCAACCCCCCCCCCCCACTCAAAGATCCAACCCCCCCCCCCCCCCCAAAGATCCAACCCCCCACCCCGATGGCCAGCCCCGATCGCTGGCCTCCCTCCCTCTGTCACTCAGCCCAAGTGTAGAGTGGCAGCCGGACCCCCCACCCCCACTGAAGCCCCCCCTAAGTGGCCCCTATTAGGCCCTGCCCCACTAGGCCCCATCCCTTTGGCACTGTCCCCGATGGCCAGTGGGCTGAGAGAATTGCCCCCATTTATCTTTAATGGATAACGCATAAATTGTTATTGACAAGGTGCACTTGACTAGCTAAAATGGACAGAAAAATCTAGCTCAGATGTCAGTGTGGCAGCACTGCCCAAAGCAAATAAAATGTGAGATTTATTGGTGGATCAAAAACGTATAAATCAGAAGATGGCATGCTAAAACTATACAGTGGTATAGTCAGTGCTTTGTTCAACTTTGAGGAACTAAGAACACACGGAGGTGGAATGGTGGGAAAATTGGCTCCATCACACTTAACACAGTATTTAATTATGTCTCTTCATTTATTTTAACCCTCAAACCCATTTTAACCAAGTATTCATCCAGCACAAGGGGACAGCTGACTATGCAGGAGTGAGATGGAGACTGAGTGAATAGTGAATTAGGTTCAGTGAGTAAGCTCTGGTAAGTCATTTTCAGGTTTTACTATAGATTATGAATCAAGATCGGACATAATACTAACCTTCAAGTAAATTAACCTAGCTTGTGAAGTAAAACACTGCCTGGAGTGACAGTTTTCTGTCAATCACCTGAAAGCAGTTGGTTCAGGAGGTGTTATTTAGTGTAGCAGGAAGTTAAACTGGTGAGGGAATCATCAGATAGTCAGGAGAAAAGCCAGGCTTTTCAAATTGACTGATCAGTAAAGGACACATGAGGAGACAGGTGACTGCACCAGAGGGAGAGACTAAATGAGTAATGAGTGTCTCAATCCCTTCCTGTTTTATGAAACACATTGAGATATTTCTCTGTATTAATTATACTGATTCTAACTATTTAAAAATAATTAAATCTACCTTATTTTTAGCAACATCTCACTTTTGGCCAGTGTTACAAATTTGGGTTTGTAACAGATACCATCTTGTATTTTGTGGCATTAATTGTGTTCTTCACCATTCAGAGTATCTTATTTTTATGGGAGTTGATGCACACTGCCATATATCTACTTGTACAGTAGGGATCTTCATTAAATCCTTCCATGTTTTGCAAGTGTATTTGTCCAATCCTCAAGTAGACTGAGCCAACACTGGAGGAGTTGCAGTTTGGATCAAATTTCAAGCAGGGGGTGAGTGGAACATGGCCAAAGCGAATAGATGCATCAGGCAGATTACTGATGTATTTTTCACAATGGTCAATATTTCAGGTCTGGAATATGCTGTGAGGCAGATCTCAGTACAAATGTTGAGGTACATCTCTCTCAAAAGTCTGGGGGATAATTCCTAATTTGACTGCCAATGGCAGGCTTATCCAGAACTCAGTGAAGCAAATAGAAACTCTGATGGGATAGTGACCATCCTTGGCAGATGAGGGTGAGTTGGGGGGTGGGGGAATATCATGGTGGGGTAGACCCGAGTTCTGGATCCCTGAGAAATCATTTGTTTGCTGTTCCCTAACAAATTTATTTTTTTTACAAAAAGTAAGTGCAGGCCACAATTTCAGCCTAGACCAAATATGGTGAGTTCAAGCATACCTCTATCAGCCATGTATCAGGTCAGAGCAATGTTGCAGGACATGGAAACTGCAAATTTCAGAGCCCCATCTGCATCTGCACTAATGACCATTCTTGAATAATGTGGTAGTTCTGCTGTTGACTAGCTACAGAGCAAATGCCTATGAAAGGCTGAGACCCAATGCATTTGGGTTCTAAAATAGATGCTAATATAATCAAGCACACTGCTGCCAATATTACAACAGGGGTCTGTTGCAAAAATTACAAATTTTCAGGGCCTTTATCAGGGCATTATTGGTTGCACCCCGATAGAAATCTGGGGCCAAACACATGTTCAAAAATTGCAAGAGGTTCCACTCAATGCATGTAAAAATTGGTCAGTGATCGACAACACAGGATCCTACACACTAATGCAACAGTTACGGCTCATTTATTTTCCAAGTAAGACAAACTGGGAGGCTGACTCTGAGGAAATCTTTTCAAGCTTGTCTCAGACATTCTTGCACTATCCATAAGTTCCAAGTGAAGATAGATACACTGATAAGGTAAAATAATGCAACCAATAATGCCCTGATAAAGGCCCTGAAAATCTGTAATTTTTGCAACAGATCCCTGTTGTAATATTGTGGATGTGGATGACGGTGGCACCTCCTTAGATGCTTCATATGAACATACAAATTAAGAGGTCACTTGGCCCCTTGAGCCTGCTTAGCCATTCAATAACATGTTAAGCTAGTTAACATCTTATTCAATAAGATGTTAACTAGCTACAGAGCAAATGCCTATGAAAGGCTAAGACCGTGTGTATTTGAGTTCTAACATAGATCCCTATGTAACCAAGCTCACTGCTGCCAATATTACAAAAAGCTGTCTGTTGCAAAAAGTATAGATTTTCAGGGCCTGATTGTAACCTCAACCCCAAATTTCTGCCTACCCTGGTAACTTTCACACCCTTGTTAATCAAGAATCTATATCGCTCTGCTTTAAAATATTGAAAGGTTCAACTTTCACTGCTTTTTGAGGCAGAGAGTTCCAAAGATCCATAATCTTTCAAGAGAAAAAGATTTTCCTCACCTCCATCTTAAATAAGTGATCCCCTTGCTCTAGATTCTCCAACAAGAGGAACCATTCACTTCACATCCACGCGGTCAATAATCCTCAGGATCTTACAGACTGATCAAGTCACCTCTGACTCTTCTAAACTCTAGAGGATACAAATCTAACCTTTCTAACCGTTCCTCATCAGACATCGTGCTCATTCCTGGTTTTAGTCTGATAAATCTTCTCTGAACTGTTTCTAACACATTTAATTCTTTCCTCAGACAAGAAGGAAGTCCCGTACACAATACTCCAGACATAGTCTCACCAATGCCATGTACAACTGAAGCATAATCTCCCTACTTTTGTAATGAGTTCCCTTCACAATAAATGATAACATTTTATTAGTGTTCTTAATTACTTGCTGTACCTGTAAACCAGCCAATTGTGATTCATGCACTTGGTCACCCAGATCTTTCTGCATCTCCAGAGCTCTGCAATCTCCTGCTCTTTAGATAATAAGCTTCTTTTTTATTCTTCCTGCCAAAATGGACAATTTCACATTTGCCCACAATATACTCCATTTGCTAGATTTTTGCCGACTCACTGAACCTACGGCCCTCTTTATGTCCTCTTCAAAATTAACTTTCCTACCTATTTTTGTGGCATCAGAAAATTTAGCAACCATACCTTTAATCCCTTCATCCAAGTCATTAATATAAATTGTAAAAAGTTGAGGTCCCTGTGGCACACCACTTGTCACATGCTGCCAACCAAATAATACCCCATTTATGCCAACTGTTTCCTGTTAACTAATCAATCTTCATTCCATGCCAATATGTTACCCCCTACACCATGAGCTTTTATTTTACGCAATAGCCATTGATATGGCACCTTATCAATTGCTTCTGTAAATCTAAGTACAGTACATCCATTGGATTCCCTTGATCCACAGGACATGTGCCTCCTTCAAAGAGCTCAAATAAATGGGTTATTATTTCCCTTTCATAAAACCATGTTGGCTCTGCCTGAGTGCCTGACAGCTTTAATAATGGCTTCTAACATTTTCCCTATGACAGGTGCTGGGCTAGCAGCTTATGGGGGATGAGCTGTCACTCTTACTTGGACAGTGATCCCAGGGGTGACCTTTTAATTGGAGATCACCAGAAATATGCTACCCCAGTTCCTGTCACCAGCTGAAGTGGGGTCATCTCTTGCTTTCCGATCCGGTGGTGACACTTCTACCACCCAAAACAAAATTCAGCTCAATCTGTCATCCCAGCTTGTGTGTGTCAGTGGGCAACCCTATTCACCTAGGTTTGCTTGGAATATTGATGGTGGAGAACATAATTCAGCTTGAAGTACAACAATAGCTTCAGTTTTAAGTTTCATCTGGGTAATATGCTTATAGCAGCAAGGAGATACATGCATGTTAAACTGAAGAGCTACAGGATTCTCTGGGTGCTTTGAATACACTGCAGTCAAAGTGCATGGGTTGGCAGGAAATAGTTCAAGGTTACATTGTTACTTAATCTAAGGGTTTGCATGGTAACATAGCTGTAAATTTTCTCCTCTTCCTCATCTAGTCTGAGGCCTTCTGGTTGTTGGATACTAAATTCAGCATTTCTGCCACCTCCTCTAACACAGATTGAACTTTGTCTTGTAAGGGGGATGCCTTCAGTGCTAAGTAGAATAAACCTCCTTTCATCACTGGCCAAAACAGCAGATCCATAGTTGCATTCATCAAGCAGCAAGTTCATAGTCCCATATCCCAAAGGAATGAGTGTGATACAGTGGCACAGTGGTGAGCACTGCTGCCTCACATCACCAGGGACCTGGGTTCAATTCCAGTCTTGGGTGAGTGTCTGTGTGGATTTTGTATGTTTTCCTTGTGTCTGCATGGGTCTCATCCGAGTGCTCCGGTTTCCTCCCACACTCCAAAGATGTGCAGGTTAGGTCGATTGACCATGCTAAATTGCCCTTTAGAGCCCCAAGATGTGTAGGTTAGATAGATTAGACTTGGTAAATGTGTGGGGTAACGGGGATAGGGTGGGAGAGAGGGCCTGGGTAAGATACTCTTTCAGAGAGTCAGTGCAGACTCATTGGGCTGAATGGCCTCCTACTGCACTGTTCGGGATTCTATGATTCTATGAATGGTTCAGGCTTAGATGTATTTTTCATCGGTTAAGAAAAAAACTCTTTAAAATAACTGAATGGTTTGCCAAAATGCCTCCTACTTCCCTTAACATAACTGTGCAAGTTCCCAGCATCCAGGCTAGGGGTTTGCTATGTAATTGTGATTGACCTCAGCACACCTAGTTGGAAGCATACAATATGCACCAGCAAAAAAACCCCATTGCTTGACATTCACATGGAAAGGGTATCAATTTTTTTTTAAACTGGGCTAGCGTTCCTGATCATGATGATCCCTGTGTATGTGGATGTCAGATGAGGACAGGAGCTGATTCAGTTGTCGTGCTTTCATCATGGATACAAGTATGGAATCCACGGCATGAGAAACAACATACACTTCACCCTTCAATTCACTTCCGAATCCACATCCTCCAGCACCAACACCTCTGCTTTCTGAATTTAACTCCAGTGTTATCTGAGTTAATGAGCATATCAACACATAATAACTGGCAAAACCTTCAGGAATGCATAATCGGACAGGACCACTCGTGAACAAAATAATCCATTAATAAGAGACTGTCACTGTCAAGCAACAATAAATAGCAGTCTTGAAATTACACCATTTGAAGTGTAGTTTTTGTTAGCCTGCCTGCTTTTGCACTGGAGATATTATCCTACTTATATCTTTGCACAGCACACAGTCAAGGCCATTTTGTGAGCATTATTCATTTCTTTCACTATATCTCCACCCAATGAAGAGAACTGACAAAGCCACCAATCTATTGCTCTGAGAAGTGCTGTTTCTGTTAAAGGCATAATTGCAAGTTCTTTACCAATTTTAAGTGCAACACTAATTCATTGATCATCATTGAATAAACTCCCACATTTAAAGCTACTCTTTCTGTATTGCTACCAGGCATAATGCATGAATCGTTGTTCCAACAATGTCAATAAAACACAAGGGAGCTGCAATCTGCCCAAAGTGTGTATACTGATATGAGGTGCCATAAAGTGCCCTCCCCTGGTTTTCAGCATTAGGAGGAAATCCTTCAATAATCATGCTCATGGCAAGTGCCCACACAACTAGGGTCACATTATTCGAAGCAACCTCCATGGCAGCCTGAACTTCCACTTGGCCTCTAGTTCCATTAGTGGTAGGCATATTACTCCTATGGTACTTTAAAGGGACACAGGAATTCACAGTGCAGGAGATTCACTCAACCTTTACGTCAGTGGCCTTTTTTGCATAGGGAAAGCTTGAAATTCCTAACATAAGGCTGGGACCAGATATATGAGTATCCCAGTCTAACCTCCAGCCATCATAATACGGTTCTGTTGAGGTTAAAGCAGTGAATGTGCTAGACATTCAACCCCAAGCAATCCATATATTAAAAAAAAGGGGAGCATTATAAGGCACTTTTATATTGATAAAATGCCAATAGCAGCAGAAGTTCTGTCACTGAACATACATGACAAAGGTAAAGAAGACTCTGATAGCTTCTGGAATCCAACTTCCCTTGGGTTGCTGGTAAAAAAGGCGTTCTTTTGTACTAGTGAGCCCATAATATTCAGAGACTTTCTGGTAAAATAGTTGAAAGTTGTGGATATTTCCTTGCCCACCATTTTTCTAGTGTCCCATTATTAATCTAAAGGTACACTTCAACACTTCAATCTTTATAATCTACGCCCTCCCATCCAGAATCCTGCATTTTCCTTACCAATGCAACATTTGTGTGATAAAGCAGGCTGCTGTACACATGTTCAACAAACTGATATGGTTCTTACAATAAATATGACATCATGTGGCACAATATATTCGGCAGGGAAAGAGAAATAACAAATGATCTTGCCTATCTTTTCATCTTCTTGAACCATTTTCCTCTCTTCGTGAAGTGCTCGCAACCATCTTTGCTTCTCCTCTGGCTTCTTTACACAGAATAAGTGCACTTCCTCTGTTTCCTTGTTCTTAAGTTTGAAGGCATTCTTGGCATTAACATTAAATTCGTCATCTCTCCCATCAATAATGTCATTAATTTCATATTTGTCCATATCAATTCTACATTTGTAGTAAAGTATGTCCCGTCGTATTAAATCCTTGAGAAAAGAAATGAAAAGTAAGTGTTAAAACAGAGGTATAGTATAGTTTCACTCCTGTAAAGCACTGATGATGGTTGTTAGAAATGATTTGTTATTGTTCCAAAACCATTAGTTTCACTGTTGCTGGGAATTTTATGAAAAATGCAACACCAAAACATGCAAGCTATGTAGAAATTAATGGGATATGTTGCAGAATTTAAAGTTACACCAAATAATATTCCTTAATGAGTGCTTATTTTGTTTTAAATTGAGGTGATAAACCAAAGCCCACGGCTGGAATTCTCCGATATCGCTGCAGTGAATGGAGTTTTGGTTGAGCATTGAATTTTCTGTTCTCACTGGCAGCGGTGGCGGGACGTACGAGATCAGAGAATCCCGGCCCACCGCACTGAAGAAAACTCCGTAGGGTGACAATAGCGTAATGTATTTATTACTGGTAGTCCAGAGATCTGAATTAATAATCCAGAGAATATTAACTCAATTCAGAAATTGGATTCAATTTAAGAACATAAAGATAATGCCCATAAAACTTTCAGCAAAGTAAAAACTGATTCACAAATGTTTTGTAAAGATGGAAATCTGTCATTTCAGTCTGGCTAATAGGTGGTTTCAGTTCCAAGCCAATATGATTTCAACTGCCCTCAGAAGAGGCCTAACATTTCACTCGACTGCATGAAATCATTACAAATGATCAAGGTTCATCACTGTCTTCCCACCAGTGCTCACTTTTCAAAAATGATTAATATTTAAGAAACATCGATGATGAAAACGGTATAAGACTTGGGATTCTAAAGCTTAATTACTGCATAACTGCTGACTTAGAGGTTTTAAAAAAACTGCAAAGCTGAAAGAAGAATATTGTTGAAATGGAGAGAGACAGCAAAATGCTGGCTACAGAGGGACCCTTGTACATGAATCACAAAATGTTAGCATGCAGGTACAGCAAGTACTTTGGGAGGCAAATAGAATGTTGTCCTTTATTACAAGTACAAAAGTAGTGATGCCTTGTTACAATGTAGAGGGCATTGGTGATAAGACACCTGAAGTACTGCGTATACTTTGGTTGATGTGGTAATTGTCCCTTTAAGGGCAACACAGCAGACTAAAGGTCACCTGGCCTGAATGACCAATCGGGACTCAGAGGCTGGAATTTTACTGGCACGCCCGGGCTCGGAGAACGGCATTCTCCGTTGGCCTCGGGCGGGATCGTACGAAACTCGGGTGGACGTGCTGGTAAAATTCCACCCAGAGTGGGGAATCATTCCGGGGGAAGGAGTTCTGCTCGGCAGTGTCATTTAGAGCTAGCTGCAAGTGTCCTGCTGCTCTTCAAGATCACTAAGTAAATCCCTTTTTATTCATCAACTAAGTCTCTGAAAGTGCATCATTACAGTCTCCCTATTTAAGGACAGATATACTTGCTTTGAGGCAGTTCAGAGGTGATCCCTAAGTTTAAGATTATTTATTAGTGTCACAAGTAGGCTTACATGAACACTGCAATGAAGTTACTGTGAAAGTCCCCTAGTCACCACACTCCAACAGCTGTTGGGGTACACTGAGGGAGAATTTAGCATGGCCAATGCATGTCTTTGGGACTGTGGGAGGAAACCGGAGCACCCAGAGGAAATAGACACGGGGAGAAAGTGTAGACTCCACTCACACAGACAGTGACCCAAACCAGAAATCAAACCCAGGTTCCTGACGCTATGAGGCAGCAGTGCTAACTACAGTGCTGCTCAGATGAATGGGTTGTTTTATGCAGAAAGGTTAAGTAGGTTGGACCTATAATCATTGAAGTTCAGAAGAATGAGAGCTGATCTTATTGTAATATATAAGATTCTGAGTGGGGCTTGACAGGGTAGATGCTGAAAGGATGTTTTCAATTGTGGGGGAATCCAGCACATGGGGGCACAGCCTCAAAATATTGGGTCTTGCATTTAAGACAGAAATGAGGAGGAATTTCATCTCTCAGAGGGTTGTTTGTTGTTGGAATTTTCTACTCCAGAAAGCAGTGGAGGCTGGGACATTGAATGGATTCAAGGCTGAGTTGGACAGATTTTTGATCAACAAGGGAGTCAAAGGTTATGAGTGGCAGGCAGAAAGGTGGAGTTATGGCCACAATCAGATCAGTCATGATCTTATCGAATGGTGGAGCAAGCTTGAGGGGCCAAAGGCATGTTCCAATTCCCATTTCTTAGATTCTTATACCCTGTCTATAATGATATCCAAGTTAGAGGTTGCACCATTGATTCAGCAATGAAAAGTTCACATGTCTTTGCAATGTCAACCACGTACTGTAACATAGAATCTTCAACAGTTTCTTCAACAGTTTCAGTTCTGAGGATTGTCTGTCATTTAAGTTAACAACCAATTCCCATGCTGGCATGAAAATACACCAATAAGTGAGAAAGCTTCATCTGTGAGCTATGTGTAATAAAATTGTCCTATAAATAGGATCATCATTTCATGCTACACAGCGCATGCAGGAAATCTTCCCAAGTTTTAAACTAGTCAGCTTAAATGTGTGATTATGTAAACTATCATTTAAAAAAAAGATATAGTTATTCTCTAGTTACAACCTTTTGCCTTCATAACATCTAATATGATGAACTGAGAAAATCATAAAATGCGAACCCAAAAACCAGTGAAAGATTTTGGAGTTCACATAACTTGATTCACTCGGTTACCGTAAACCATTGGTTCTGGTAATGTGTGTCCTGCTGAATAAGGGTGCAGAACTTTCAACTTGGGCATGGGTGTAAAACTGCTCTAATCAGATCAGATCAGTCGCTCGTTTTATCTCACTTTATCTTCGGTCACATTGACTCCATCAATGTCCGGCATTGTTTTTAATTGTTGGAGACAAGGCTCCTGTTCAGAGTTTTGTGTAGTCAACAGTTAAAAATTAAAATACAGATGGAGAATTAGTAAGCAATGGATCTGCCAGCTATCCAACATTATATGAATCTCGCCAGTGACTATGATGGATGATAGTATCCCATAAACACCCATATGTCATGACACCAAAGCTTTGAGAGTTTGTCCCTCTCACAATGGGGATCATTTTGACGTGTAGTCGGCCAATTGCCTACTTTGGCAACAAAGAGGCCCCCTAAAATTTTGAGGTCTCGGCTTTATTTAAATTTGGCAGTTGAACTTTGGGATGTCAATCAGGCACCAAGAGGCTTCAAGATATGTTAAATTCAGCAAATTCATTGTGGGGTGGGGTGGATATGGTAATCATGAGATGGAGTGAGGGGGTGCGGAGCTCAGGTGGCAGTGGTTTAGATTATTTTGGTGGCTCCCAGAAGAACACAATGTTTGACACTTAGGTCGGGTGTACCTGTGAAACTGATCAAACCTGCATGATGCTCAGACTAACAATGGCATTCGGGGTCCTAGTTACATCATAGAACGTTGCTTCCCATATTGACTGAGGCCAATTACTAGAAACAGGCACTTTGAGCACTAGGCAATAAGCACCAGTCAAAATGAAGCCAGCTGAAGTGTCTATGTTAACAGGAACCAAGGCTACTCACACCATTATGAGGCCTTCACACCAGGCAAAGGCAATTAAAATTGACCCCAAATGTGCTTAAAATGTGTGCTAACCAATCATTGGCAATTCAGCACTATCACTATCAAGGAACTGTCGCCAGTCATATGGCCAAATGCCTTTTCCCTTTCTAATGGAAGAAAAGCTTCAAGATGAGAAGAAAATGAAAAGACTTCTACTGTGGTGAGTCCCCAAAGATCTTCAACAATGAGGCTGTTTTTACTTAACATCCATTCACACTTTGAACCTGGCACCTTCTCGGTTGTATGGCTCAGACCTATACCAGGTTGTGTCTTAAATCTTAGGCTGAAGTAAATGAAAAGCATTTCTCTCTCTTTTCTTGCCCAGTGCCCCCGTCCTGAAGGGGCTGGCTTTGGTGGGACAGTGCTGCTGTCCTACGGTCAAACTTCAGTACTGCACCTAAATGACGATTCTTGATGTATGAATGAACCTAGGGCAGTGAATATTGACAGTATATCACTGAGTTGCACTATGCTGACATCAACCATTTTGTTTTATTGTTTTTGCAGGAGGGCAATGCTCACCTCTGATTATAAATTTAGCGTCACTGCTATAAATAGACTGTAATCATATTTGCATAAAGTTGAGAATTCAGCCTGAACAGCACCATTTAATAAACTCAACAAAAAAAAACATTTTAAGGATAGAATATTAGACTTTGCATAATTTATTTTCACTAAAAAAAGGATTCTCCCTAAATTAATGAAATTTGAATCATTTTTGCTTTTAAATGTACAAATTTCTTAACTTGTTTTATGACATTTGCTGTGTTGTACCCTATTGAGATATTTGAAATACTAAATTTAAGATAGCTTTAAAGGTAAAATCACCATAGCCCCAGATGGCCATAGGCTGCTCTCCCTTTGACCAGAAGAGTTGACTGGTGATGATTTAACATCTCAGGCAAGAGGCAAAGTTGAGAAGGAGGGGCCTTCATGAATAACCTCAGCCGGTGCAGGAATTAAATCCGCACTGTTGGTGTCACTCTGCATCACTAACTAGTCGTTCAGCCAACTGAGCTAGGATAGCTTTATGTAGTAAGTTAATGTCCACAAGGATATGGAATAAAACTTCTATGACTCACTTTACATAAATCTCTTACACCCAACAGACAGCTGAGATTTCTTAAAGGCAAGTCATGTAAATGTACAAATGACTTAATGGATAGATAATGGAAAACATTAAATGTAGTGTAAGTTGGATTTCAAAAGACATTCAGTAAGCTGACTCACATAAGGATTGTTCAAAACAATTCAGGTGTATGCTACAGCTGACACAGTCTGTGATGCCACGACGAATGAATCTCTTAAGGCAGAAGATCAGCATATAGGAGATTGTGATGTTAGTGAACCTTTAAGAGGTGTTTTTTTTAATCATGTACTCTGCAGTTGTAAACAAACTTTTTCAGTTTGTTTTGTTGCTGGGCTGTCTATGAGAGAATTTTTATTGCTGCTTAAACAGGAATTTGTTTATTTTTACTGGGATGTTTATGACTCTGCATTGGGCCCGATTTTACCAATCGGAGCCTAAGGGTGGGATCCAGGCGCAATACGGATCCGAGCCCGGAATCCCCTTTGCAGCGCGCCCATACGCATTTTGCCGGCTCCGGCCCGATGCGTGCTGTCGGTGGTGCTTAGCGCTGGCGGACCAATCTGAATAGTGAACTGCGCATGCGCAGTTCGAAAAAAATCCGAAGCAGGGTGCCCGGGCGTGAAATACAAAACAGCAGAGAGGGGGGGATGGATAGACTTGGGAAAATCTTGCAAACTGCAAATAATGTAGCATCCTCTTTGTGCTGCCTATTTATCTATGGGAAAGGTAATTAAACTATAGTGTCTTAGTGAGCAATTAGTGACCTGTATAATACATTTGTGATCTGTAACTGGATTGTTGATGCTCAAATGTTCAGAGTCCTGTGGTGAACTTGGAAGAATTGTCCCCGTGGTGGAACTTGGTTGGAAATTAGATTCAAGAAGATTACTACATCTGGGAAATCAACCATAATGAAAAGAAGCTTGTATTGGCAACTCTTCTCTCACATGCCATGGCAGATGTGCCCCTACTTATGACTGTGATGTGCATGGGCAACGTTGGGTGCAGCTACTCTGCCTCTGGAGCAGCCTTGGATCCTTTCTGTCATCTTGTTTTCATCTGAACATTGCACAGAATTAGAGGAATTCCCTTTGGAAGATAATGTCAAAGTTATAATCGCAGGAACTAAAAACTTGACAGTCAAAAATCTGGGATAATATTCCAGAACATGGATGGGGGGATATACATTTTGAAGTATTATCCCAGATTTTTGACTGTCAGGTTTTTAGTCCCTGCGATTATAACTTTGACATTATCTTCCAAAGGGGATTCCTCTCATTCTGTGCAATGTTCAGATGAAAACAAGATGAAAGAAAGGATCCAAGGCTGCTCCAGAGGCAGAGTCGCTGCACCCAACGTTGCCCATGCAAATCACATTCATAAGTAGGGGCACATCTGCCATGGAATGTGAGAGAAGAGTTGCCAATACAAACTTCTTTTCGTTATGGTTGATTTCCCAGATGTAGTAATCTCCTTGAATCTTATTTCCAACCAAGTTCCACCACGGGGACAATTCTTCCAAGTTCACCACAGGACTCTGAACATTTGAGCATCAACAATCCAGTTACAGATCACAAATGTATTATACAGGTCACTACTTGCTCACTAGGACACTGTGGTTTAATTACCTTTCCCATAGATGAATTAGGCAGCACAAAGAGGATGCTACATTATTTGCAGTTTGCAAGATTCTCCCAAGTCCATCCACCCCCCCATGCCCCCCAGTCCCCCCAGTCCCCCCAGCCACATGCAGCACACAGTCACAGCCCCTGGTAACATTGGAAGACTGCAGCAGTGCTATCTGCACTGTGTGCACATTTTCAGCCTGAAGTGAGCTGCAGTGCTAGGATCCAGCTGCACTGCAGGATCCAGCTGCCACACGGACATCGGAGTTCGTGCACAGCAACAGACCCCCTCCCCCCAACATACTCGCAGAGATGCCACAGACCCGGGACTGCGGAATGGCCGCGACTCAAGGCACACGTAAGTACCAGGGAGCCTCCAAATGCAACGTGCCTACCTCCTCGCCAACCCTCCCTGAGGAAGCGCCGGCTTCCGACTTTTATTTACCAGGTCGTTAAAAACGTGGACGCAGATTGGACCGCATGGTGGAAAAGTGGGATTTGGTGGTAGAGTTGGGCGTACGCTTCATTAAGTCGATTTAAATGCATTTGCATGCATTTAAATCGGCGGGCCGCCTGATCCAGGCGTGGGCCGGATCGGATGTTGGTAAAGCCGTGCTCTGCTAGGAATCGGGTGCACACCGCGTTAAAGGCCCGATGCCCAACTTTACAGTGATTTCGCGCCCGAAAACGGGCCCGTAGCTTTGGTAAAATCGGGCCCATTGTTAGGAGATAAATTGGTTGGCAGGACAGGTGATAGTTTTTTTTCATTTTCAATTTGGAGCTGCAGGTTTCAGTTTTAGTTTTAGAAGGGGCATCAAGGGAAAAGAAGTTTCTCTCTCCCTGGTTTTGGAAATTCTGCTGGTTAGTTGAAAGCAAGATCGTGCCTTTCAGAAGGGCGGAATCAGCTGTTAGAGGCTTGCCGAGAGTCCCTAGTGTTTTGGGAAGCTGCTCTGACTTCAAACTGTTCTGAGCCTATCCAGAGAACTGCAGACTTCATCCAAAGGTCTCAAGTCCAGTATCACATGAGCATTAGTCTTTGATGTGTTAAACCTGTGAAAAGGGTCTTTTGCCTACGGGATAGGTTTGATTAGAACATATTAGATATATTTGTTAAGAGTTATACTATATCATATTTGCCTGTTTCTTGTTTGTAATTGATAAAAAGTTCTTGTAATTTTCTTACTATACATGTTAACTATATTCTTAAATAAACTTTGTGTGATAAAAGCTCCCTAGTGGGTCATTTGAATCATACCTGAAGTGAAATCTATCATGCTTATCCTAGCCAAATTCAAGGTGCAAAACGTATCAGCCAGGCGGGCTCCATAAAACACTTTGGAGCTTCTGACCTGAACCATAATAGATGATTGAACAATGTTCAGCACCATTCACAAAGGGAGCAAGATCTGGACAGTATTCAACGCGGATAAGTGGCAAGTAAGATTTGTGTCACACAAGTGACAGGTAATGACCATCTACAACACGTGAGAATCTAACCACCTCTCCTTGACATTCAACAGCATTACCATTGCTGAATCCCCCACCATCAAAATCCAAAGGATTACCATTGACAAAAAACTGAACTGGACAAGCCATGTAAATACATTGACTAAAAAAGCAGGTCAGGGGCTGGGATTTTTGTGGCCAGTAACTCACCTCTTGACTCTCCAAAGCCTGTCCACTATCTACAAGGCACAAATGAGGAATGTAATGGAATACTCTCCATTTGCCTTGATCAGTGCAGCCCCAACAACACTCATGAAGCTCAATACCATCCAGGACAGTGTAGCCTTCTTGATCGGCACCTCATCCACCACTGAAAACATTCACTCCCTCCACCACCAATGCACTGTAGCAATTCGCCAAGCCTCCTTCAACTGCACCTCCCAAACCTGCAACATTTAGCATCTAGAAGGACAAAGGCAGCAGACGCATGGGAACATCACCACCCACAATTTCTTCTCCAAGCCATACACCATCTTGGCTTGGAACTATATTATTTTTTCTTCCTGTTGCTGGGTCAAAACCCTGCAGCAACTTCCTAATAGCACTGAGGGTACACTAAACCAAATGGACTGCAGCAGCTCAAGAGTGCATCGCAACGGTTCTTAGGGAAATGCTAGCTTATCCAGTGATGGTCACATTCCATGAAATAAAGATCCTGTGTTTTGATTGTATTGGTAGAATGAGGGAGATGCTGCGCTATGAGCTTACAGATTGTGTAAGAATATAATTCAGCTGCTGCTTATGGCTCATAGTGTCTCATGGATGCCCAGTTTTGAGCTGCGAGATCTGATCTGAATATATAACACAGTAATAGCGTCATACATTACATAGAGGACATTCTCAGTGCAGAGTATTTGTCTCCACATGGATTGTGCTGTTGTCACTCTTACCAATTCTGTCATGGATGGATTCCCCTTGAGACAGGTAGATCAGCAAGGATAAGGTCAAGTAAGCGTTTCCTTCAGGTTGTTTGTCTGACCATCTGCCACAGTCCAAGTCTAGCAGCTCTGCCCTTCAAGACCCTGCCAGCTCGGTCAGTTGTGGTGCTCATGAACCACTCCTGGTGATGGACATTGAAGTGTCCCATCCAGCTAGTTTCCAGCTATTAGTGGATGTGAGCTCTGATGAAGGGTCATCCTGACTCGAAACGTTGGCTCTATTCTCTCTCCACAGATGCTGTTAAACCTGCTGAGATTTTCCAGCATTTTCTGTTTTAGTTTCAGATCCCAGCATCCGCAGTATTTTGCTTTTATATTGAGCAGCACATTGACACAGTTGTTAGCACTGCTGCCTCACAGCTCCAGGGACCCAGGTTCAATTCTGGCCTCAGGTGGAGTTTGCACGTTCTCTCCGTGTCTACGTGGGTTTCCTCCGGATGCTCTAGTTTTCTCCCACACTCCAAAGATGTGTGCGTTAGGTGGATTGGCCATGGTAAATTGCCCTTTAGTGTTAGGGGGATTAGCAGGGTAAATAAGTGTAGTTAGAGGGGATATGGCCTGGGTGGGATTGTTGTCGGTGCGGGCTCAATGGGCCAAATGGCCTCCTCGTACACTGTAGGGATTCTATGATTCTAAATTGGTGAATGTGAATTTGAAAAGAGTTTAGAAGGAAGATGCAAGTGAAAACAGCATTTAGGGCTTTAGGCAGTGCACCATGACAGTCATCTGCACATTTGATGATTGTGTAGAGCAAGCAATATTAGATCATTTCAGGCACTCATGTTGATTTTCTTTTCCTTTGACTTGGAACTGCTGCCTATCCTTTGTTACCCTCTTGTCATTATCTGCTGTGACAGTAAGCAGCCAGCAAAGACTATCCAGCCCTTTAATTCCTTCCTTAAGCTCCCCTGAAAAACAATCAAACACTGTTATTAATGTCTCTATTATTTTCAATTGTCCCTTACTTAACAGAAGGGTCTTGTTTGAAGCAAAATGCTTTGTATTTCCAGCATTTTCTTTTTTTAATAAGTAGTTAACATCTGATTTCTTTGAACGTTTCCTTTTAAAAAAATTTTGCATGTCCTTGCTTGCATAATTACAGACTTGTGCATATATATATATATATATATATATACATCTCTATACACACAAGCCAAAAGCAGCACTGGGTCACTCCAAAGAAACAATAAAACGTAACTCATTGCGACACAGGTTCCATCAGGATTTCACCCCTTTAGCCATTTTAAACTTTGATTTTAAGCAGCTAGATTGAAATGAAAACTGGTTCAGCTGGTATAGTACAGTGTTACATTTACCTTCATATCAGTGAAATACTTTTGGGAGTATATGAAAGTTGTTTTGGGCACCTTATGCATATGTTCCCCCCCCCACCCCCCTTCAATCTAGATGTCTTGCTCCCTTTATAACCTCTCTAATGTCAAGGCATAAATGAGTAGCAATTTCTAGTGAGTAACTTGATTCAGGCGAATTGATCAAAATTGAAATCAGGCCAGAGGCTATCAAACCCATTTTTTGCATTTCCAAGATCTGATTAAGAATAACAGTGCAGGCTCCATCTTGAGCAGAGGAAATGTACCTCCAGTTGTTACAAATAATAGCACTGTCGAACATACTGCTTCACGGAAACTTGACATTGATAAACTTAATAAATGTGGAAAAACTAACACTGGCTTTCCAAAATTTGTTTTACTCTGAAAACAAATTTACACTAAAAACACAAAAACACGTTACTCAGACAGGCTATTTCATTATTTTGCTGTGTACATTTACCCATTCTCCTTTCTCTGCCAAAGCTCAAGCTTACAATTCCACA
Source organism: Mustelus asterias (assembly GCF_964213995.1). Lineage (NCBI taxonomy): Eukaryota > Metazoa > Chordata > Chondrichthyes > Carcharhiniformes > Triakidae > Mustelus > Mustelus asterias. The sequence continues at coordinate 93,485,519 of NC_135804.1, forward strand.
GGCATCAGTTCTCTCTTGTTCATTCACTCAAGTGCCTACTTTTTATCTGTGAATTTGTATGAAGACTGTGGGTTTCCATGGAAGCTCGATAAGCCTATTTGGCTTCCCTCATCTGTAATTATCTTTGTGATCATTCTGGCAGAATATTGAATTATGGCGGACAGAAAAGATAAGCTTGATTTTCTCTTTATCCAATATCCACATTTGTGCACTTCACAGCAGGAGGTTATTGGATACAGTCGTAGGCGGGCCGTAATTAATGACATCTTTATTTAAGTGGCTGTGTATGTATAACACATGGATCTAAAAGAATTGAAAATCAAAATTTGCACAGTGCAAAGCCAAAGGCGTGATAATGAGGGCTAACTAAAAGCTTGCTCTAAAAGTTGACGATTCACAGAAAAGCTTGGGGAGCGAGACAAGGAGGACTAGAGATGACATTTGTACTGAACTACTTAAATTGGGAAACACAAATTAAACCAATAAAAATACAACAACAATGGGGGGATTTGATAAGAACTAAATTGCATTTCCCCTGAGAACAGGCACAGGGATGGCAATGTGTGACTAATGCGAGCTCATTCAAAATAACACACGCAGCACGACAACTATGAAGTCTCATGTCAAACGAGCACTAATCACGTATTTTATTGGCTGGACACATCAGCAGGGGGTCCTGTATCATCATTAACACTTCTTGAGGCTAGCTTAAAGCTAACATGCACTTCTTTAAAGGGATGGGCATCGTAGTTGGACTTTGTGCTGGGAGTCAGGATTCAAGGGAATCTAACCTGGGGAAAAATAGATTTAAAATCACACCTTCCACGATTACCAGATGTCCCCGTGAAGTATTTTTGATGTGCAGTCACCATTGGAATACAGGAAACACGTCAGCCAAAATGTGCACAGCAAACACCAAAATGGTACTGAGATAATGGGTGGGATTTTTCGGCCGCGCACGTCCCAAGACTTTAAAATCCCACCTGAGATCAATGGACCTTTGTTTGGTCTGTGTCCCGCCCGCCACAAGATGGCAAAATTCTGCCCGATGTGTTTGTTTCTTGTTGACTGGAGGATAGGCAATGACCAGGATACAAGGGATAACCGCCCTGCACTTCTCTAAAATAGTGCCATGGCTCTTTCTCTTCCACCTGAGAGTGCAGACAGGCCTTGATTTAGAAAGATGAATGAAGGGTGAGGAACGTCATAGCAGAGGAGGGACTGGCTCAAAGTTTTTGGATGCCTCACTGGAGATATTGGAGGAGGAGATGGAAAGGAGGAGCGAGGTCTTGGGGTGGGGCTCAAACCTAAAGCTTCTGGCTCAGAGGCAGGGACACTATCCGCTGAGCCACAAGACTCCTGTTGTAAATGGGTGATCCCTTATTTTTGAATTAGATTCTGCAAGGGGAAACATCCTTTCCCTATCCACCCTGTCAAGACCCCTCAGTACCCTGTTTCAATCAAATCACCTCTTCTAAAATCCAGCGGATACAACCCGAGCCTGCTCAGCCTTTTTTAAGACAACTGCCCATTCTAGGTATTAGTCGAGTAAACCATCTTTGAACTGCTTTCAATGCATTTCTATCCTTTCTTAAATAAAGAGACCAATGCCGTCCATACACAGTACTCCAGATGTGGTCTCAGGTCAGCGAGCATTTCTTCAAATTCCATGTGCTGCCAAATGGACCACCAGCCTCAGTCACTGCTCAGATCATTACATGCGCAACACTCAGCCACCAACAGTCTCTATCAGTCAAGCTTCTTACGTCACATGCATATCTGTCATCACATCCTCAGATATTTAACACTGTTAACATGGCATGTGGCACAGTGGTTAGCACTGCTGCCTCACAGTGGCAGGGACCCGGTTTGATTCCCAGCTTGGGTCACTGATTGAGCGGAGTCTGCACATTCGCCCCGTGTCTGCATGGGTTTCCACCGGGTGCTCCAGTTTCTTCCCACAGTCCGAAAGCCGGGCTGGTTAGATGAATTGGCCATGCCAAATTCTCCCTCAGTGTATCCAAAATAAATATCTGTACTTGACCAGTGCCACCTACAATAAACTGCCCTGGTCTCTATCACACTGCTTTGTCAGAGTGTGACGACTAGGGGGTTTTCACAATAACTTCATTGCAGTGTTAATGTAAGCCTACTTGTGACACTAATAAATAAACTTAAACTTTAAAAAAATCTCACAGTAAGCACAGACAGCCAGCTGTTCAACAATAACATCCACATCACCCACACAGATTACACATCATTCACTCACACACCATCCTCTCTCTCACAGGACAAGACGATACACAACCAGAGATCATAGGAGCTAACCAGTGAGGGACAGGTACATGTCCATGTCTTAACCCCCATGGAGGAGACAGTGCTATTATTAGGATGGCGACTGTTCAGGCCTTGGCCATTGGAATTGCTGAAACTATTGATGATGATGGTATTCTCAGACTGAGTCCTCCTCATATTCCACTTCCTCGCATTGTACATTCTCTTCCGATATACAAATTGCATATAAGGTGAGCATACACCTTTTCATTTCTCTCACCTACTGCATCACAACACTCCAAATACCTGACAGGTGCAACCTAACCAGGCTGTGGAGGAACGACAAGAAGAGAATTATGATGAGGATACAGCATAAAACTATAGAATCATCAAAATGTTACGGTGTAGGAAGAGGCCATTCAGCCCATCATGTCTGCGCCTGTCAAAAAGAGAAAAAAGGAACTAGCCGCTCATTCTAATCCCACTTTTCTGCACCTGGTCCATGGCCTTGCAGTTTCCAGCACTTCAGATACAGATCCAAGTACCTTTTAAATGAGTTGAGTGTTTTAGCCTCAACCACCAACTTAGGCAGTGAATTCCAGATTCCCACCACCCTCTCAGTGAAAAAGTTTAACCTCATGTCTACACTAATCCTTCTGCCAAGCACCTTAAATCTATGCCCCCGGGTAACTGGCCCCTCAGCTCGGAGAAACAAGTCTTTCCTGTCTACCCTAACTAGGCCCCTCATAATTTTGTACATCTCAATTTGATCACCCCTTAGCCTCCTCTGTTCTGAGGAAAACAACCCTAGCCTATCCAATCTCTCCTTATTGCTGCAAGTTTCAAGCCCTGGCAACATTTTTTGTAAATCTCCTCTGCACTCTCTCCAGAGCAATGATCTCCTTCCTGTAATGTGGTGACAAGAGCTGGACACAAAATTCCAGCTGTGTCCTAACCAGCATTTTATACAGTTCCAGCATTACATCCATGCCTTTGTATCCAATATCTTATCCAATAAAGGAAAGCATTTCATATGATTTCTTCACCACCTTGTCTACTTAAAAGTTAAAATCTATTTATTAATCACAAGTAGGCTTACATTAACATTGTAGTGAAGTTACTGTGAAAATCCCCCAGTTGCCACACTCCGGCACCTGTTCGGATACATTGAGGGAGGATTTGGCATGGCCAAGGTACATCTTTTGGACTGTGGGAGGAAATGGAGCACCCGGAGGAAACCCACAGACACAGGGAGAACGCCGGGAAGTCCGACCACCTTCAAGGGCATGGTCTCTCACTTCTTCAATTTCTTTCAATAGCTTTCCATTTATTGAGTATTCCCTTGCTTTGTTTGCCCTTCCCAATGCATCACCTCACATTTTTCCAGATTGAATTCCATTTGCCACTTCTCTGCCCACTCAACAAAACCATTGATGCCATTCTGGAGTCGAGAGCTATCCTCTTAACTATCAACTGCATGGTCAATTTTTATGTTGGAAACTATTTTCCATTCACAAAATCATCCTTCAACCATTACTCTTTATTTCCTGTAACTGAGCCAATTTTGTAAATCTCCTTTGCACTCTCTCCAGAGCAATGATCTCCTTCCTGTGATGTGGTGACAGGAGGTGTACACAAAATTCTAACTGTGTCCTAACCAGCATTTTATACAGTTCCAGCATTACGCCCTGCCTTTGTATCGAATACCTTATACCTATCACCTTCCCCTGTATCTCATGAGATGTCACTTTTCTGACCAGTCTGACATGTGGAACCTTGTAAAATGCCTCACTGAAATTCACTACCCTACCCTCTTCAATCCTCTTGTTACTTTCTCAAAATAATCGATTAAGATGGTAAGACACGATCTTCCCTAAACAAAACCATGCTGACTCTTCCGACTCAATCTGTGCTTTTCTCAGTGACAGTTTTTCCTGTCTCAGGATTGTTTCCAATAATTTGCCCACCACCAAAGTCAGACTGATCAGCCTATAATTTTTTGGCCTATCCCCTGCATCCTTTTAAAATAATGGTACAATGGTCACAAACCTCCCAATCTCCTGGGACTTCTCCTGTATCGAGTGAAGATTGGAAAGTGATCCTCAGAGCACCTGGTGTTTCTTCCCTGTTTCCTTCAACAGCCTGGGATACAATCCACTCGGCCATGGTGATTTATCCACCTTCAAGGGTTCAGTCCCTCCAGTACTTCCTTTCTCATTATGCTGATTTCATCTAATATTTCACACTTCTCTTTAACTAGAACATCTGAATCATCCTCTCCTTAGTAAAGGCAAAGTATTCATTGAGAACCCTGTCCACATCTTCTGCATCAATCCACAGCCTACAAGTTATCTTCTCACTGTCACTTGATTTCATTCTCACATGCACTAGCTCAAATATTGGCAGTTCATATCTTAGGAGATAGATTAGAGGCAAGATCTGCCTGTGATGAGACACTGAACACGTGGACAGCACAGTAGGCAGGCAGGAAGCATGGTGCAGATGTCAGTTTGCCAGAGGGAGAGGTCACAAGTGGGTTCACAAGACAATTCAGATGACCATGTTGATGGGGCAATCTACAGAAGAGCACTGATGCATATGCCCAACAAAACGCTTGGTGCACTGGGGAAGCCTGCCAGAAAGCCTGCAGTCAATGCCAAGGACCATGGAGAAATCCAATACAGATTTAGCGCAGGGCTTTGCTGAGAAGAGCATAACGTCCATCCTTCCCAGCATAGAAGTTGTTATAATGGCCATTAAGGGCACAGGGATCATTAACAGATCTCCCCATGGGCTTGGTGGAATATGGGTTCCCCTATTGAGCAAGCGGGAGTTCATCCATTGAGGGATGAGTGGCGGGATGTCTAAGCCCGCACTCACAGCCTGGACCACGGGTTACATAGGCACAGAGCATAGGCTTTAATTTGTTGTAAGACGCTGACACAGCCTTTTTAAAAAATAAAGCAGTGTTGTCCCAGAGGACTGGTCTTGGCAAGGTTATTACAGAAGTGGTGGCTAACTCCATTCACACACTTACAGTCACATCTGATGGTGGATGTTGCAGCTTCCATGTAGCATGAGTAGCAGCTACCCAAACTGGGTGGAGTATTTCTTTTGTGGTGAATTTTCCTTTTGCATTACGACAACGCAGACACTATGATGGGCAGTGATAGGGTAACATGTGGAACTTGGAATTGTGGTTAGTTGCAGTGCACTCAGATGAGTTCTTCACAGATAGCCAGGGCAGACCTTCCTTCCTCTTCTATCTTGCCTTCTTCCTGATCCTGCAGGCAGCTGATCAGCTGTATAGCTAATGGGATGGGCTGATCCTACATGATGAGGAGTCTGTGCAGCACGTAACAGACCACCACAGATCTTGATATCTATTCTGCTGCATACTGCAGAGCTCCTCCAGAGTAGCCCAGGAAGTGTTATTGCCACATATCAGTTATAGAGTCATAGAGGTTTACAGCATGTCTATGCCACCCTTTTTTTTTAAACCCCTAAGCTAATCCCAATTGCCCGCATTTGGCCCACATCCCTCTCTACCCATCTCACCCCTGTAACTGTCTAAATGCTTTTTAAAAGACAAAATTGTACCCGCCTCTACTACGACCTCTGGCAGCTTGTTCCAGACACTCTCCACCCTCTGTGTGAAAAAATTGCCCCTCTGGACACTTTTGTATCTCTCCCCTCTCACCTTAAACCTCTGCCCTCTAGTTTTAGACTCCCCTACCTTTGGGAAAAGATATTGACTATCTAGCTGATCTATGCCCCTCATTATTTTATAGACCTCTATAAGATCACCCCTCAGCCTCCTACGCTCCAGAGAAAAAAGTCCCAGTCTATCCAGCCTCTCCTTATAACTCAAACCATCAAGTCCCGGTAGCATCCTAGTAAATCTTTTCTGCACTCTTTCTAGTTTAATAATATACTTTCTATAATAGGGTGACCAGAACTGTACACAGTATTCCAAGTGTGACCTTACCAATGTCTTGTACAACTTCAACAAGACGTCCCAACTCCTGTATTCAATGTTCTGACCGATGAAACCAAGCATGCTGAATGCTTTCTTCACCACTCTGTCCACCTGTGACTCCAGTTTCAAGGAGCTATGAACATGTACCCCTCGATCTCTTTGTTCTGTAACTTACCCCAATGCCCTACCATTAACTGAGTAAGTCCTGCCCTGGTTCAATCTACCAAAATGCATCACCTCGTATTTGTCTAAATTAAACTCCATCTGCCATTCGTCAGCCCACTGGCCCAATTGATCAAGTTCCCGTTGCAATTGGAGACAACTTTCTTCACTGTCCACAATGCCACCAATCTTGGCGTCATCTGCAAACTTATTAACATGCCTCCTATATTCTCATCCAAATCATTAATATAAATGACAAATAACAGTGGACCCAGCACTGATCCCTGAGGCACACCGCTGGTCATGGGCCTCCAGTTTGAAAAACAACCCTCTATAATCACCCTCTGGCTTCTGACAAGAAGCCAATTTTGTATCCATTTAGATACCTCACCCTGGATCCCGTGAGTTGTAAACTCTATTTCATTTTGTGTGGCAGCATGGCTACCAATATTTGCAGATTGTGAACATTTATATGGATTGAGCAGTGCAGTCATTAGCCATATAGTCAGCAGATAGCTCTTGCTGCCCAGTAGCTCCCCTGTAGTTGGCCATGATGACTCAAATGCAGCAGGCTGCTGCATAATGAAGGTAACTGTGCTGTTTCTCAGATACCGTCATTAACCTAATGGTTTGCTGCATTTGGTTACAGTTTAATTGGATGTTGAGGGAGTGGAATCCTCTTCCCTTCTGGTATAGGGCTGGTTTAACATGGGAACAATGGAAAACCTAACAAAGCTGTATGCTCATTCCATCTGCTTGTCTCTGGCGGGGGAGATGGAATGTAGTCATTGAATAGAGAGTCTCCCTGACCTCTCTTACACAGCAGAGAATGGCATTCTGTGAGATGTTGCAAATATCTCCAAATTCACATTCAAAGAAGCCAAAACAGATAAAATATAATTGCCATAGTCACCCTCATAGCCACTGCCAATGCAGTCTTTGCTATTGCAGTTGTGGTTGCTGCAGTTGGTTGATTTCAGTGAAGATGTGCTTATTCATGAGCAGATTTCACACACTTGTTCCTTGCTGTGACTTAGGTAAGAGAATTGCTCACCGAACGCCCTGGGTGGTTATGATATCTTCCTGTTATCCTTTCTCCCTCTTCCAGCAACTGGGCCAGCTCTGTCTGGCCTCTATTCAATTTCTAAGTCATGCTATATTCTATGGGAAGGCCTTTTAGGGCATCTTTGTTTGGGAGCAGCTGGCTTGTGCATTTGGTGTGGAATCAGAAACAAGCCCCTCAGAGTGTGCACACACTGTAGGTGTCAGTTTAGACCTCTAAAGGCACTTGTGGCAGCCAAGAAAATGGGCATTAGTGAGCCCATTTTTTTGCCCAGTGACTGCTGTTTAGAGGGGGGTACTGATGGTGTCCAGAGATCAACAATGCAAAGATGGGACATGTTCAATGCGACAACTGGTCTTTTCCTTTCCTTTAGTGCAGCCTCTGGTGCAAAAAGCTACAAAAGATAATTTAAAAGGCTAATGAAAAGGACAGGAAGGTCAAAGGGTAGAATCCATATAGTGCAGAAGGAAGCCATCCAGCCCATCGAGCCTGCCACAAAAACAATCCCACCCAACCCCTATCCCCGTAACTCCACGTATTTACCCTGCTAATCCCCCTGACACTAATTTACCATGGCCAATCCCGCACATCTTTGGAATGTGGGAGGAAACCATAGCACCCAGAGGAAACTCATGCAGATACAGGGAGAAAGTGCAAACTCCACACATACAGTCACCTGAGACCAGAATTGAATCCGGGGTACCTGTTACAGTTGCGTGGATCTCATCTGAAGTATTGCATTCAGCTCTGGCCTTAGAGAAGTTGAGGTGTAGATTTAGCAGAATGATACAATTTTCAATTCCTTTCTGGCCAAGGGGGAGGTACCAGGTGACTGGAGAACAGCTAATCTGGTTTCACTATTTAAGAAGAGTTGTAGAGATAAACCAGGGAACTACAGACCAGTGAGTCTCAGATTAGTGGTAGGGAAACTATGAGAGAAACTTCTGAAGGAGAGCATCTATCTCCACTTGGAGAGGCAAGGCTTGATCAGGGACAGTCAGCGTGGCTTTGTCAGAGGAGGGCATGCCTAACAAATTGGATTGAATATTTTGAGGTGGTGACCAGGTGTGTAGATGAGGGTAGTGCAGTCAATGTAGTTTTCATGGATTGCAGCAAAGCCTTTGACAAGGTCCCACATGGGAGACTTGTAAAGAAGGTAAATTCACATGGGATACATGGTATTTTGATAAAGCGGATTCAAAATTGGCTCTGTTGTAGAAGACAGAAGGCCCTATTTTACCATTTTGATTCTAAGTGCTGAAACTGGGAGTGTTTCAGATCTAACTTTTAGACCCGTTCTCAGGTGTCCCCATACGCACTCTGCCTGCAAAAATATCAGTGAGTCTGAATCGTGCTGTACAAGCCTGTGGGCGGGGCTTAACACGCCCGAAACCCAGCAGCTCCGATTGGCGCCTCCAACTGCGCATGCACAGAAAAAAAGAAGATAGAATGCTGCTCCTCTGCCACATTTCTCCTGGGCCAGATAATGCCTCCCCTGACCCCACAGACATTGTCCCACCACCCCCAACATTACTGACCACTTTATCCCCCACCCCTCCTGCCACCCAGACCAATCGCGAGGCCCTCCCCCCCTTCTCCCTCACTGATCTCAGTCAGAGTGGCAACAGACCCTCTTCCCCTCAACTGATCTCAGGCAGAGTGGTAGTGGACCCCCCTTCCCCTCCACTAATCTCAGAGAGAGTGGCAGCAAACCCCCCTTCCCTCAACTCATCTCAGGCAGACTGGCAGTGGACCCTCTTCCCCTCCACTGATCTCAGGCAGAGTGGCAGCGGACCCGCCTTCCCTCTCCACCGATCTCAAAAAGACTTTGGCATGTTTGTCCACAGATCTCTGAAAGCAGAAGGACAAGTTAGTAGTGGTGAAAGAGACATAGGGGACACTTCCCTTTATTAATCGAGGCATAGATTACAAAAACAGGGAAGTCATGTTGGAGTTGTATAGAACGTTAACGAGGCCACTGTGAGAGTATTGTGTGCAGTTCTGGTCGCTACATTATTGGAAGGATGTGATTACACTCGAGAGGGTGCAGAGGAGTTTCACCAGGATGCTGCCTGGGATGGAACATTTAAATTATGGAGAGGTTGCATAGGTTTGGGTTGTTTTCATTGGAGCAGAGAAGACTGAAGGACAACCTAATCGAGGTGTACAAGATTATGAGAGACATGGACAGAGTAGATAAGGAGCAGCTATTCCCCTTATTGAAGGGTCAGTCACGAGGGGACATAGGTTCAAGGTGAGGGGCAGGAGGTTTAGGGGGGATGTGAGGAAAAACTTTTTTCATCCAGAGGATGGTGGTGGTCTGGAATGCGCTGCCTAGGAGGGTGGTAGAGGCAGGTTGCCTAACATCCTTTAAAAGTATCTTAATGACCACTTAGCACATCATAACATTCAGGGCTGTGGGCCAAGTGCTGGCAGATGGGATTAGGTGGGAGTTCAGGTGTTTCTAAGGTATTGGTGCAGACTCGGTGGGCCTAAGGGTCTCTTCTGTGCTTATGATTCTATGATTTTATACTGCGGCTAAAAGGATTCAATGTTTAGGGCTGGGATTTTCTTTCCTCAATGCAGGAACCATCACAGGAGATAAGGCGCTCCAGCTAAAAGTTCACTGATCTTGGGGAGATCAGATGATCCCAGCAGCACGTAGGGCCAAAATATCCCACCCTATGATGCATTACATAGACTTGGTTTATAATTGTTAAATATAGAAGATGAAGGGAGAATTTAACTGAGAATTGAGCTGTGTACGATGATCAAAGAATTTGATATGGTAGATAGAGAGAAGCTGTTTCCTGTTGAGAGAGTCAGGAAAAAGGGGGCATCATCTTAAAATCCAGGGTGATGTCAAAAAGCACTTTTCCACAAAGGGCAGTGGAAATCAGAAACATCGGGTGGCATGATGGCACAGTGGTTTGCACTCCTGCCTCACAGCACCAGGGACCCGGGTTCGATTCCCGGCTTGGATCACTGTCTGTGTGGTGTTTACACATTCTTCCCGTGTCTGCGTGGGTTTCCTCCGGGTGCTCCGGTTTCCTCCCACAGTCCAAAGATGATTGGCCATACTAAATTGACCCTAGTTTTGGGGGGATTAGCAGGGTAAATATGTGGGTTACGGGGGTGGGGGGGGGGGGGGGGATTGTTATCAGTGCAGACTTGATGGGCCAAAATGGCCTCCTTCTGTGCTGTAGGGATTCTATGATTCTCTCTCTCAAAAAAGCTGTTGAAATGAAGTCAAATGAATATTTCAAACCTGAGCTTGATAGATTTATGTTGGGAAAGCGTATTACAGGTTACGGAAACAGGAGGAGTAGATGGAGTTAAGATATAGATCAACCCTGATTTAATTGGATGGTGGGGCAGCTTTGAGAGGGAGGGGCTGAATGGCTTACTCCTGTTCTTATGTTCACCATGATGTATTCCGAATTGAATAGCCTAGCAATACTTTCCCTCAAAAGGTCACACACGAAGAAGAACAATTTGTGTGAGATACCAGGGGCCGTTGGTCACCATGTAACAATAAGCCAGGAACAACAGTCAGGAGAAAGAGGAAAGAATTGGGAGAGACATTCTGCTACATCTTCACTTGTGTACCTCTATACTTGCAACGTTTAGCAGCATATGCTGTCCAAATTTTTACACTTATGGCAAAAAAACACTTCAAATTTGTTACAAATTTATTGGATATACTATGGTAAATTCATGGTAAATTTACTAGTCATAAGATTTTAATACAAGTATATGGTTTCTCCCTATAACCTACTGCAAATGATTTTCTTTTCGACCTGCTGTGATTATATCACAAGGAACTCTAAGTACGCACTGTGAAATATCAAGCAGCACTGTATTAAGATATAGATTGCTACTGGAGGTGGAACGAAGCAGCAACATTTCAGTCCAGAGAAATAGTATGTGCAGTGTCTAAATCTATTTTGCATTAGTGTGTCAGCTCAGTTCAGTGAGAAAACATTTTCCTGTGAGTCAGAGGGTTGTGGGTTCAACCTCCCCATGGAGCTTGAGCACATAATGTAGGCTGACACTCCAGGGACTGTGGCATATTCAAAGATATATTTTTCTGGATGAAATATTAAGCTGAAGTCCCAGCTTTCTATTTCTGTGTTTGAACTAGATGTTAAATATCCCATTGAACAATTCAAATAAGAGCTGTGTATTTGCTTAATGTCCTTGTCTATTGTTACTCCCTCAACGAACCTCATCAAAAATAAATTAGTAAGTAATTCAAAATAATACAAGGTATAAATAAGATGGAAATAAGCAAATGATTTATCTTGGGAGACGAGCATTGGACAAACTGGTACTAGTCTGGGGAGGCACGGTGACACAGTGGTTAGCATTGCTGCTTTACAGCGCCAGATTCAATTCTGGCCTCAGGTGACTGTGTGGAACTTGCACGTTCTCCCGTGTCAGCATGGGTTTCGTCCGGGTGCTCCGGTTTTCTCCCACAGTCCAAAGATGTGCAGGTTAGGTGGATTGGCCATGCTAAATTGTTCCTTAGTATCTCAGGATGAGTAGGTTAGGGGGATTAGCAGGATAAATACGTAGGGTTACAGGGATAGGGCCTGGGTGGGACGCTTTGATGGAGAATCAGTGCAGATGGGCCAAATGGGTTCCTCCTGCACTGTAGGGATTCTATGATTCTGGGACAAGATTCAGGTGATTTGAGCAAGATTGGAACTAAGAAAACACTTTTTCCCAAAGGTTACTGATGTACCAAACAAATTCCCAGATTAGCAGATAATCAAATAGAGCTGCATCTGTCAGAATAATTTAGTAAGGCTATGCTGGAGTAAGAAAACGAAGCACATTCTGACTTGCTACTTCCAAAGGCAATGTATTGTTTCTTTTGGCATGGACCGTTCTCAGTGTATTTAGAACCATGAAGGAAGGAAGGCTTTGTGAAAATTTTCCTTGACCTCGAAAACACTCAAAACAAAAAAATGTATATATATTTATTACACACTCAAATCTTCACTGTTAACTTGACCTACTACATTTTCAGGGATACATTTGATGGCCCCAAAAGCACAGGAGGCATTTTCTTCAGGATATCTGTTAAACTGTCTATACTTATCCTGATAAACATTCAGTGAAGACGGTGTGAAGGTTATCTGGCTCTTTTCTAAAGGAGTGAATTTGACAGAGGATTAATTACATTTGTTGCAGTCTGTCCTGTGCATCTGCTCCCCTGGAGACAGAAGCCAAGATTTACTTGGGAAAAGTCAAGTTATTGGATTAAAAACAGTATTTGGCACCATAATGTATTTGGCTCCCCCGTAGCTCAGCATGTTTATCCAGTGAGCAGCTAAGATACACAGACCAAGAAAGTCCTGGGTTGAATCCTTCGTCAATGCTGAGTAAATCTTGGCTCGTGTTTGTAGGGAGGTTGCAATTGGACTCAGTGTCACATATTCGGGAGGAGAATAGCAAACGAGATCTCAGCTCCTGGCAGTTAGAACTGTATGTCGATTGCTAGATAATGACAGGATTGAGCTTAGCTTTGTAGCAAATAACCTACCGACACCCACTATCAGCATAATTGATTGAGGTACTAGATAACACATTGCACCAAGAGAAAAACAGTCCAGCAAGGAATCAAGAGGGGAATATGGGAAAGAAAACTGATAAAGGAAAATCACGATATATTTTAAAAATAATCCTATGCAGGTTTCATCTGTAAATTGATGTCACTTCCTTTGAGTAGGCACTGTAAAACCTCTGAAACAGATGTCATGTAAATAAAAAAACATAAGAATTCATTTTATTGTAATTCTGTTGAATAAATTTTCCCTGAAAATCAGAGAAAGCTGATAGTTATATTTTGCCAGCTAAGCTAAATGCCAATTACACCCACCATCTTGATGTGAATTTCTTACTTTCTCCAAATGACGGCAATTACACTTTTATCTTGCATAAGATAATACAGTACACACTCCCCATGAACTTGCTTGCATTTAAACAAAACAGTCTTGGAGTAAATTTTCTGTATTCCAGAAAAGGCGAGGGTGTGAATCATCGGCCCAAATTCGTGATATACATGCCTGGCTGCAAAATCTGCGCTGCCTCCCCTTAAGACAACAATGTATCCTTTTGTCATCTCCTCCACATCTGCTGCAATGAATAAAACTTGGTTTCTCCAAAATGCACATACTTGGGACACAACTATAGCACCTTGCAGTCCTTACATGCTTAAAGGTCTGATGCAACTTGCCCGTTCTGAGGGTTGGGGTGAATGAGCTGTGCCCCTGATGAAAGCACTCAGATCTTCCCTCTTTATAGTGGGGTCACAGCGGACCTCTTTAAAATATTTCTGACCCTTATGGGGTGCATTCTGGGGTTGGTTCTGTCCATTTCCACCAAGCGTACCACTGCCAATGAGATCAGGATCAAGGAAACTTGGGATTGCGGGAGTCTCTTTCCTAATTTCGGACACTTTTTTTTAACCCGAAATGGACTTTAAAGCAGCAGGTGCAAGCTTTACCTTTGCAATCACCCCCCCCCCCCCCCCCCCCATCCCGACCATCACCCCAACATTGATATTGAGCCCTCAGTGCTTTTGAATGAATAAATCTAGTGGATAATTGAGCGTCCATAAACTCTGATGTTAAATGCATGTTGCAGAGTTGAAGAAAAATACAATGCAGTCATTTCAAAAAAGAAACAAAAATGTAGTCTAGTCCAGTTAAACGAAAAACTTTGTGGTGCCAATAAATCTTAATAGTTCTGTAATTTGAATTAAGCAATGTTCAACTAATAGGAGTGGACTATGACTAAAGAACGGTTGAGTGAGATGATGTATTGTAGAATGGTTTGCACTGCAAAAATCCTGGTGAATAATTTTAAGAACGGATGATACAATTAAGGATAATGGATGTTCCACTGTACCTTACATTAATGCAGATGGTAATCCATCTCCACAGTCCTGCCCCCTCAGGTAGACATAAAGATCCCATGGCACAATTGAAATAACAGCAAAGGAGTTCTCTTAGTGTGCAGGGTATTATTTATCAACCAACATCATCAAAGACAGGAAAACAGGCCATCTATCATATTGCTGTTTGTGGAATCTTGCTGTGGATAAATCGTCTTCTGTGTTTGTCTACATCAAAACAATAACTACACTTCAAAGATAACTTACGGACTGTGAAACACTTTGGAACATCCTGAGGATATGAAAGATATTATACAAAGGATTTATTTTTCAATCTGCCATTTTAGGTATTTAATCTGTCAGCTGCTGTTGAATGTCACGACTTTCCTGGCTTGCTTTTGCTGAGGTTGCATGGTTTGTGTAAGATGATATTTCTCATGATGAAAGTGCTAATCCATGCCAGCATTTTCTTTATTATAGAAGGCTTTTATCACCAGTAGGCTCTTTAATTTAATGGAGGGGGATTTCACCTACCAAGCAGATTTCAGTTAGTTTCACATCCATCATGGCAGCATGGAGCCATTGTGATTGTAGCTGCCATGCCTCATTAAGATGTTGTTAGTCCATTTCCCAACTGGTAGGTTTGGGAGGTGGGCAGGAAGCACCTTCCAACCTTTGGAAAAATTGCTGACCTTCAGAGAAACCATAACTTCCCTTGGATTCAGAGTAGGACATGCAGCCCCTAATGCCGCCACAAAGGAAAATTTCAAAATTACTCTTCTTGGCAAGTTCTGACTCGGCTTCAACTAATAGCAACACTTCAGCAGCTTCCTCATGTGGCTTGTCAGTACTGATGCTGCCAAGTTGAATAGATATCGTCAGATCCCATTTAGTATATTGAAATAGGATCCTGGTGGCTTTGAAAGGTCAAACAAGCTGCCTGTCCAGAAGTTTGAAAAAGGTCTCGGGGCAGAATTGTACTGCCCCATACTGGATGGGCAAGACCTGAAAATGCGGCAAGCTGTTTAAAAGTCCACTGACTTCCCCGGACTGGAAAATCCCGCCAACAGGAAGGGCCTGAAAATTCTGCCTGTGGACGATGTTGTCAGGTTTTGCATAAGGCCTCCTTGGAGTGGCTTGTGAAGGCTGGGATTTTGGAACCTGTCAGTATCAGCAATGGGGCTATGGTTAATGTTTATTCATCAAGAAAAATGGCCCCATGAGAATTTGTGGGGACTTTAAAGTCATCATAAAGTCACATTGAGGACTAGTTTGTAGGATTTGCAGGAGGCCAAACTTTCAGCAAAACTGACCTTAGCAAGGCCTATTTGCAGATGAATGTAGACAGGAAGTAAATGGAACTTCTGACAATCGTGACACACAAAGGCTTGTTCTGGTATTGAAGATTACGTTTGGTATCCTATCTGGTCCTGCATTGTTTCAAAGGGCAGTGGATCAGATCCTAAGCAGACTGAGTGGAGTCCAGTGTTGTCTGGATGACATCCTAGTCATTGTAAGAGATGAAGAGGAACATCTTCAAAACTTGGATGCCACTCTCCAGAGATTGGAAGACTATGGTCTAAGAATCCGTAAGGACAAATGTAAGTCAATCTTCCATTGAGTATCTGGGACATGTTATTGATGCCACTGGCCTTCACAAATCTCCTGCCATGGTTAAGGCCATCAGTGCACCACAGAGGTGCCTGCACCTGGCGGCACGGTAGCACAGTGGTTAGCACTGCTGCCTCACACAGCCAGGGACCCGGGTTCGATTTCCAGCCCTGGGTCACTGTCTGTGTGGAGTTTGCATATTCTCCCCGTGTTTGCATGGGTTTCCTCCGGGTTCTCCGGTTTCCTCCCACATTCTGAAAGACATGGTGGTTAGGTGCATTGACCCGAACAGACGCCGGACTGTGGCGACCAGGGGAATTTCACAGTAACTTCATTGCAGTGTTAATGTCAGCCTTAGTTGTGACGAATAAACAAGCTTTACTTTGCTGAGTATATAAATTATGCTCCTTCCTGGGCTTGTTGAATATTATGGAAGATTTGTTCCAAACTTGGCAGCAATTCTGAAACCATTACATAACCTTCTGTACCAGAACAAGATGTGGAAGTGGTCAAATCAATGCAATAATGCCTTCACGTGAGCCAAAGAAGTGTTACTTAAGTCTGAAGCTCTCACACACTTTGATCCTACTTTACCCTTACAATTCACTTGTAATACATCTCCTCATGGTGTAGGATCGGTGGTCTCCCACATCCTACCATCAGGTGAAAAAGAGTCCATTGTTTTTCCTTATTGAGCCTTAAGCAAAGCTGATAGCAACAATGACAAGATTGAACATGAAGCATTGGGGATCATCATTGGTATCAAGAAATTCCATCAGCTCCTGTATGGGAGAGAGTTCACATTGCTGATGGTCATCATCCAAACACCATCATTTTTGGACCACACACGGGAATTCCATCACATGCTGCTAGTCAGATGCAAAGATGGACATTGCTCCTGTCTGCACATCCTTACACCACTAAATACCGCCAGTCTAGTTTACATTGTAACGCAGATGGGCTTTCAAGATTGCCACTACCTGTTAATTCTTCAGACTGCTTGAAGGGGAATATTTTCTACTCTAAAGTAGACAACACAACACTCATTTTCAAGCAAGTGAAAAAACACATTCGGAATGATCCTGTGCTCTCAGAAATGATGGATATGGCTTTACAATAAAATAATTTAGGATTAACACCTAGCCTGGAACATTACTATCCAGGAGAATGGAGCTGTCAGTTCAGTCAGGGTGCCTTCTATGGGGGCTCAGAGTGATTATTCCACCACCATTGAGCAGACGGATGTTAGAGAAGCTACGTGAAGGTCACTGTAGAGTCATACGCATGAAGGAAATAACAACAAGTTATTTCTGGTGGCCTGGACTTGATGCTGAGATTGAAGAAAAAGCTAGAACATGTTCTTCCTGTTCAATGGTAAGGAACCTGCTATCCTTGGCACCCCTGTATCCATAGGAGTGGCCTGAAGAGGCTTGGTAATGTGAGCATGTGGATTTTGTTGGACCTTTCAAAGGACATATGTTTTTAGCAACTGTTGATGCTCATGCCAAATGGCCAGAGGTCGCTGAGATGACATCTACCTCCTCTAAGACCACTGAGAAGCTGGGAGAAATGCTTAGTTGTTTTGGATTTCCGGAAAAGCTTGTGAGTGACAATGGACATCAATTTGTCTTGCAGGAATTTGAGATCTTCCTTCAAGAAAGCAGCATTCACCACATTACATCCATGTCATATCACCTTGCCACTAATGGATTCGCAAAATGCTTCATCCAAATCATGAAATATACTTCCAAAACAACAAAAGAACAAAGTTTGCTTGTCCGACGCCTCAACAAATTCTTACTGGTCTATTGGAACACCTCACCTGCCACGACCAAGACCTCTCCTTTTGATTTGATTTTATTATTGTCACATGTATTAGCATACAATGAAAAGTATTGTTTCTTGCGCGCTATACAGACAAAGCATACCGTTCATAGAGAAGAAAACAAGAGAGTGCAGAATGTAGTGTTATAATCATAGCTAGGGTGTCGAGAAAGATCAAATTAATGCAAGGTAGGTTCATTCAAAAGTCTGATGGCAGCACAGAAAAAACTGTTCTTGAGTCGGTTGCTACGTGACCTCAGACTTTTCTATCTTTTTCCTGATGGAAGGAGGTGGAAGAGAGAATGTCCAGGGTGTGTGGGGTCCTTAATTATGCTGGCTGCTTTGCCAAGGTAGCGGGAAGTGTAGACAGAGTCAATGGGTGGGAGGCTGGTTTGCGTGATGGATTCGGCTACATTCAAGACCTTTCGAAGTTTCTTGCTGTTTTGGGCAGAGCAGGAGCCATACCTAGCTGTGATATAAGCAGAAAGAATGCATGGTGCATTCTGTAAAAGTTGGTCAAAGTCCTACATTCCTTATGATGAAAAGGCACCTGCTTTCAATCATCTAAAACCTCCAAAAACCAAGGAGATTGTGCGACAACAACAACAAGCACAAGTGGAACAGTGGGAAAGCAAGGCAAAGCACAGAGTTTTCCACCAGGGACAAGACGTCTTGGCTCGGAATTACTCCTCAGGGGAGAAATGGGCTCCTGCCACAGTCCTTGCGCAGACTGGACCTGTTTCTTACACTGTCCAGTCTCAGATGACATTATCTGGAGGAGACATGCAGACCAGTTACTGGCTGGAAAGACAGATTCACTAAAATTGGAGCCTATTGCGAATTCAGGCTCAGCTTTAACAGGTCAGGACTTTTCTGCGACCCAGACATCACCACGCTCTGTTGATGAAATCAACACCTCACTCTCTGTTCAGGTGCAGAGGCAACCTCCAATTCCCACGTCAATGTTAATTAAACCAGCTACTGCTAACGTCAGTGTGAAGATGAAAGTGCCCGAGGTTCCCATCAGTGTGACTATGAAAATGCCTGAAGTTCGCTGTTAACTGTTCTGAGACCGACGACCACCACCCGAATTTATAGTCGTGACTAACCCATTGACTATTGTTCATGTTTAATTCATTTTGGGGACGTTCTAAATAAAGAGGGGAGGGCAAGAAATGTTATATATTTGTCCCTTTTGACTCACCACAGAGTCCTGTTGCAGTATTGTATACAAGGAAGTGGTGCAATGTGATGTAGAGTGAATCATAGAAACATAGAAACATAGAAACCCTACAGCACAGAAAGAGGCCATTCAGCCCATCGAGTCTGCACCGACCACAATCCCACCCAGGCCCTACCCCCATATATTTTACCCACTAATCCCTTTAACCTACGCATCTCAGGACACTAAGGGCAATTTTAGCATGGCCAATCAACCTAACCCGCACATCTTTGGACTGTGGGAGGAAACCGGAGCACCCGGAGGAAACCCACGCAGACACGAGGAGAATGTGCAAACTCCACACAGACAGTGACCCAAGCCGGGAATCGAACCCAGGTCCCTGGAGCTGTGAAGCAGCAGTGCTAACCACTGTGCTACCGTGCCGCCCTGTGCTACCGTGCCGCCCTGAATGGGAAACAGAGAAGCACCAGGTATGAGACAGAGCAGACCACAATAAATTTACATTCGTTTATCAAATGTTCCTGAGAGTCATTCTCCAAATTTACAACTTGATTGTTGTGATTGGTTTCAGTGCTATTCGAACAAATGAGAAAAATTCTACTACCGATCTCTTCTGCAAAGTTTGCATGTGTGGACATCAAATTAAATCGAATCAGCCACAATTGTAATAACATCCACAGGCCAATAGTGCCCAAACTGATGCGTGCAAATTGCCATATGTGCGAGATACTAAAGATTGAAAGGCACCTGCTGTAAGTACGATAAGACAACACTTATAGTAATGGAAGTAGAAGAAAAAAAATAATTTGAAAATAAAGTGTTTGTGGAAAGATATATAATTATTCTCAGCAGCTATGGATGAGAACACTAAACAAAACAGGTAATCATTTTTTGAAAATATTCTAAGAAGGTTAAATAACCTACTTCTGTGAAAGAGTAATCAAATCAAAATATCATGCTGACTCAATTTTAAAAATCCAGTGCAATAAATCACTTCTCATTTATTGATATTTCCCTATTCCTTTATTATACACCTGAATACATATTCCTGATCAATGTCCTACTAAACTGTGCATGTGCACAGCTATGCAGCACACAATGCAAGCCTTGTTTTAGTTCAAATACTGTGTATGCAAAACCAAACAAAAATGGAAAAATACTGCACATTGAAAAAAAACTGGCCACACACAACAAAAATTTATAGGGAATGTTGCTCCTTACTCAAAAGGAAGAAGTTAAAATCCTGCGTCTTTTCACTTTTCCAGTAATGTCAATCCAATCCCACACAGAAATAAACAAACAAAATTCATCAGTAAGGATTGGAAATGAACATTATTTCTTCCTCAGTACTGTCCTCAAATATATTTTCAATGTGGGGCATCAGTTTATCTGTATCTTTTCTGAAATATCAACTTATCTTTCTTTTTCAGAAGTCGCTTTTAAGTTTCAGAATTTCAAGATAGCATTTGATCTTTTTAATTTCCATTTCCTGAGATATTACCATCAGGGGTGGGATTCTACGGCTGCGCTTGCCCCAAAACCAGAGAATCCCACCCGAGGTCAATGGTCCGCTGCCCCTTACCCCCGCTGCAATTCCCGTGGCGGGTGGGATGGGAGAATCCCTCCCACCCCGCAAGATTTTGCTGAGGATTCCCATTATTAAGTCATTTGTTCTCACTCGGCTGGTTAGCACTCTGTTGGCGGAGACATTTGCAGAAGTAATTTTGTCATGTAATGAAATCTTGTTTATTGAGGTATCTGAGGCTATCATTTTGCCTGACAATTCTGTTATTAAACTGTCCAGTTACCTCAAACTCCAAGTGAAATTGCTGTCTAATGTTTGCTTTTGTGGACCTATGATTTGTTTCTTATAAAGTTACACTGCTGCCAACAGTTCTTTAGTTCCTGGAGCATGAGGACAACATATTAGAATGCTTGATCAACTAGTAATAGTGCATTAGGAGACATTTAAATATAGTTCTCATTGTGATAATGCTAATGCCAAGTCTGGCATTGTTATGGTGATGTTAGAGAACAGCTACTGGTTGGAACATTCTCGACGAACAAAGGTTCTTTTATTTCTTTTTCATACTCTGCCTCCTTCTCCCTCCCAACCTCTTTTGAAGATGCTATTTGTCATTGCATTTATCCTAACAGCCAAATAGCATCTCAATCACATAGGCATTCTTCATGTGTGAACGCAATCAGAGTGATTCCGCGGCACATTTGATTGCTGAAGATATCTCAAGCAAACCCAAACCTTCCCCTATCTGACCTTCACCCATTTTTAACAGAGGTCATTGGATAACAATGAGAAGTGAGAACCCTGGATGATGTTAATTCAGCAATGCTGGGGCCAATTACAGTGCTTGTCCAGTTTCCCTGCTGAGATGAGCTAACTCAGCATATCCTTGAAACTGATCGGCCAACTTAGAACTGGAAAGTAGATCTGGTAGATTTTGATTGATTCTAGGCTCAAGAAATATATTGAAAGAAACTAATGGAGGGTGAGAGGCTATAATTTGGAGGTATAAGCGTTTGCATTGTATTTATATATTTTTACCATAATTTAAGTTTGAAGTTCATTCTAATTTATGTATCTTTAGTTGTTTAAACTCTTTAGCAACGGGTCTTAGTTCAGGCAAAATTTGCTGGGTGCAATTTTTTAAAAAAATGTTTCTGGGGTGTAAGCAACATTTATTCTTCATCCACAATTCCCTGAGGTAATTAGGAGATAGATAGTCAGAAAATCTAGAACTGGTTGATTTATAAGCAAAGCAGGTGACAGAATTTCTTCCTTGAAAGATATCAGTTGCTCAGATGTTAACTGCCAGGAAAAGTAGTGACAATATGAAAACATCAGAGAAACCCAGTAAATTGGAATGTTTTCTGCTGGTTAAATATATTTTTAAAATTCTTTGGAACATGTAAGCTGCTTAAGCTGACAGTTTGGTTATAGAACAAAGAACAATACAGCACAGGAACAGGCCCTTCGGCCCTCCAAGCCCATGCCGCTCCCTGGTCCAAACTAGACCATTCTTTTGTATCCCTCCATTCCCACTCCGTTCATGTGGCTATCTAGATAAGTCTTAAACGTTCCCAGTGTGTCCGCCTCCACCACCTTGCCTGGCAGCGCATTCCAGGCCCCCACCACCCTCTGTGTAAAATATGTCCTTCTGATATCTGTGTTAAACCTCCCCCCCTTCACCTTGAACCTATGACCCCTCGTGAACGTCACCACCGACCTGGGGAAAAGCTTCCCACTGTTCACCCTATCTATGCCTTTCATAATTTTATACACCTCTATTAAGTCTCCCCTCATCCTCCGTCTTTCCAGGGAGAACAACCCCAGTTTACCCAATCCCTCCTCATAACTAAGCCCCTCCATACCAGGCAACATCCTGGTAAACCTCCTCTGTACTCTCTCCAAAGCCTCCACGTCCTTCTGGTAGTGTGGCGACCAGAACTGGACGCAGTATTCCAAATGCGGCCGAACCAACATTCTATACATCTGCAACATCAGACCCCAACTTTTATACTCTATGCCCCGTCCTATAAAGGCAAGCATGCCATATGCCTTCTTCACCACCTTCTCCACCTGTGACGTCACCTTCAAGGATCTGTGGACTTGCACACCCAGGTCCCTCTGCGTATCTACACCCTTTATGGTTCTGCCATTTATCGTATAGCTCCTCCCTACATTATTTCTACCGAAATGCATCACTTCCCATTCATCAGGATTGAACTCCATCTGCCATTTCTTTGCCCAAATTTCCAGCCTATCTATATCCTTCTGTAGCTTCTGACAATGCTCTTCACTATCTGCAAGTCCTGCCAATTTTGTGTCGTCCGCAAACTTACTGATCACCCCAGTTACACCTTCTTCCAGATCGTTTATATAAATCACAAACAGCAGAGGTCCCAATACAGAGCCCTGCGGAACACCACTAGTCACAGGCCTCCAGCCGGAAAAAGACCCTTCCACTACTACCCTCTGTCTTCTGTGACCGAGCCAGTTCTCCACCCATCTAGCCACCTCCCCCTTTAACCCATGAGATCCAACCTTTTTCACCAGCCTACCATGAGAGACTTTGTCAAACGCTTTACTAAAGTCCATATAGACGACATCCACGGCCCTTCCCTTGTCAACCATTCTGGTCACTTCTTCAAAAAACTCCACCAGGTTAGTGAGGCATGACCTCCCTCTCACAAAACCATGCTGACTATCGTTAATGAGTTTATTCCTTTCTAAATGTGCATACATCCTATCTCTAAGAATCTTCTCCAACAACTTCCCCACCACGGACGTCAAGCTCACCGGCCTATAATTACCTGGGTTATCCTTCCTACCCTTCTTAAATAACGGGACCACATTAGCTATCCTCCAATCCTCTGGGACCTCACCTGCGTCCAGTGACGAGACAAAGATTTGCGTCAGAGGCCCAGCGATTTCATCTCTCGTCTCCCTGAGCAGCCTTGGATAGATTCCATCAGGCCCTGGAGATTTGTCAGTCTTTATATTCTCTAACAAACCTAACACTTCCTCCCTTGTAATGGAGATTTTCTCCAACGGTTCAACACTCCCCTCCGAAACACTCCCAGTCAACACATCCCTCTGCTTTGTGAATACCGACGCAAAGTATTCATTTAGGATCTCCCCTACTTCTTTGGGCTCCAAGCATAATTCCCCACTTTTGTCCCTGAGAGGTCCGATTTTTTCCCTGACAACCCTTTTGTTCCTAACGTACGAATAAAATGCCTTGGGATTCTCCTTAATCCTGTCTGCCAAGGACATTTCGTGACCCCTTTTTGCCCTTCTAATTCCCCGTTTGAGTTCTTTCCTACTTTCTTTGTACTCCTCCAAAGCTCCCTCCGTTTTTAGCTGCCTGGACCTAACATACGCCTCTCTTTTCTTTTTGACCAGTCCCTCAATTTCCCTGGTTATCCACGGTTCTCTAATCCTACCCTTCCTATCCTTCTTTTTTACAGGCACATGCCTGTCCTACAGCCCTAACAACTGTTCCTTAAAAGACTCCCACATGCCAAATGTGGATTTACCCTCAAACAGCCTCTCCCAATCAAGAGCTGCCAATTTCTGCCTAATTCCACTAAAGTTAGCCTTCCCCCAATCCAACAACTTACCCTTGGGACAGCACTCATCCTTTTCCATCACTATCCTAAAGCTAACAGAATTGTGGTCACTATTTGCTACATGTTCCCCTACCGAAACTTTGAAGACCTGACTGGGCTCATTCCCCAGTACTAGGTCCAGTATAGCCCCCTCTCTAGTCGGGCTATCTACATATTGTTCCAAAGAACCCTCCTGTACACATTTTACAAATTCCTCCCCATTCAGAGTCCCAGCTCTCAGCGATTTCCAGTCTATACCAGGGAAATTGAAGTCTCCCACGACAACAACCCTATTTTTCCTGCACCTATCCAGTATCTCCTGACATATCCGTTCTTCCACTTCCCTTGGGCTGTTGGGGGGCCTGTAGTATACCCCCAACATAGTGACTGCGCCCTTCCTGTTTCTAAGCTCCACCCAGAGTGACTCGTTACACGACCCCTCTGCATTGTCCTCCCTCTGCACCGCTGTAATATGCTCTCCAACTAATACTGCTACTCCCCCACCTCTTTTGGCCCCTCCTCTGTCTCGCCTAAAACACTTGTACCCCGGAATATTCAGCTGCCAGTCCTGTCCCTCTTTCAACCAAGTCTCTGTCACCGCAACTACATCCAAATTCCTCGTGAGCATTAAGGCCCCAAGTTTGTCTGTCTTACCTGCTACGCTCCTTGCATTGAATTATAAGCACTCCAGACCTCCAGGCCCAGTGAGGTCATCCTCCCCCAGAGTGCTCTTCTTCTTTGCCAGCCTTGTCCCAGCCCCAAGCTCGTCCCCAGCCTCTACACTTGTAGACCTAATATTTTGATCTCCACCCCCCTGCCATATTAGTTTAAACCCCCCCAAACTGCACTAGCAAAACTCCCAGCCAGGATATTCATGCCCTTCCAACTTAGTTGTGACCCGTCCTTCTTGTACAGGTGCCATCCTCTCCTGAAAACTTCCCATTGATCTAGGAAAATGAAGCCCTCCCTCCTGGACCAGTCCTTTAGCCAAGCATTCAATTGTATTAACTCCCTATTCTTAGCCTCACTGGCACGAGGCATTGGGAGCAGCCCAGAGATGGCCACCCTGGAGGCCCTACTTTTTAGTCTATTTCCCAACTCCCTGAATTGCTCTCGTAGGATCCCTCTGCTCTTCCTATCTACGTCATTTGCACCAATGTGTACAATGACATCCGTTTCTTTATCTTCCCCTTTTAAGATGCCTTATGTTAATGGAACTAATGGAACTAATGCTTTTGATATATGTTGCTGATGAGCCCAGCAACACTGCAAACAGATGTTTACCTAAGGCAAGCCGGTAGCAATGGGGAATAGAACATAAAGTGTTTGAATAAGTTGTTAGAGATTCAAAGAAGGAGACAAGGCAAGTTGGTAACAATTGGTAATGGAACATAAAGGATTTGAATAAATTGTTTGAGGTTCAAAGGAGAAGACAAGGTGTGAACTTTGCATTTATATTCTAAGAGTTGACTGACGAAATAAAGGCAATTAAGTTTAACTCCTGAAAAGATAAGGGAATATCAAAAGGGAAAAAATGTACATCAGAAGCATTTAACCTATGCAAAGATAGTTGTCTGAGACCTCAGCCAACGGCAGGAATACTTGTTTTAATTCCCAGCAAGTCATGTCTGTGAAGAAAGCTTACTTGAGAAACCAGTTAGAATCACAGAATCATAGAATCCTACAGTGCAGAAGGAGGCCATATGGCCCATTGAATCTGCACCAACCACAATCCCACCCAGGCTCTATGCCCATAACCCCATGTATTTACTTGAGCTAGTCCCCCTGACACTGAGGGGCAATTTAGCATGGACAATCCACCTAACCCGCACATCTTTGGACTGTGGGAGGAAACCGGAGCACCAGAGGAAACCCATGTAGAAACGGGGAGAACGTGCAGACTCTGCATTGACAGTGACCCAAGCCGGGAATCGAACCTGGGTCCCTGGCGCTGTGAGGCAGCAGTGCTAGCCATGGTGCCACTGTGCCACTCCAAACTTTTATTCTATTTCAGCTCAAAGAGATATAAAAATCAAAAATGCTGGAAAATCTGTTTTGTTTTAGATGTCTGCATCCGTAGTAATTTGCTTTTAACCCAAAGAGATATAACTACCTGGTGTGGAAACTGTTACTGGATTTTGTTCATAGCTTTTAAAATCCTAAAATATATGATTGGTGTTTGGGGAGAATTAGCTCTGAAGGTAGTGAAATAAAATTGGTTGGAACTGGGTAAAGTTAATGATGCTGTGCATTGCTATTATTTTAGTTAAGTGTTCTTCTAGTGCACTTTATTTTATTGTTGAATAACCATTTATTTAATTTAAAATTATCACAAAACGTCTGGGACATCATTCTCTGGTTTTCAAATCTTTCCTCACAATATATCAAATTGCAAAATACAGTTGAGGGTATTTGTTTCACGGTTCCTTTCTGGGATTTAAAATAACCCGGCAGTTACCACCAGTTGTGCCCTTAACAAATTGAACCATCTTCATGAAGAATTATTGACTCTGGTTCAGTAATGACGAAATTTTGGGGGAATGATAGCATAGCAAACTATGTAATTCAATAATTAAGAGGCTTGGACTAATGATCTGGAGGCATGAATTCAAATCCCAGCACTGTGGCTGGGAATTTAAATTCAAATAATTCAATACAATTCAAGTGAAAAGCTAGTGTCAGTAACAGTGACCACGTAATGACCAGATTCTCATAAAAACCCATCTGGATCTCTAATGTCCTTCAGGGAAGAAATCTATCCTCTTTATCCGGTCTGGCCCAATGTGACTTTGTACGTGTCAATGATGTCAATGGTTAACTGCCCCCTAGGATGGCATTGTAAACCATTTAGTTTTATTCAAGAAGGTAGTTCACCAACTTTTCCACAAGAGCAATTGTATGGCTGGGCAATAAATACTGGCTTTGCCAATGATGCCCACAGCCCTAGCGTGACTAATTTGCAGGGATCAAATTGTGAATCGTTCTGTTGGACTGCTGTACAGCAATAACCCATTCATCCCCAGAGCAATTGAAGATATGGGAGTAATACAAAGAAATCCCAATTATCAAGCACTATTCCATTTCAAGCACTAATTATCAAGCACTCCTGCTGGAAAATACACAAAGAACCATAGAACTGTAGAATCCCTACAGTACAGAAAGAGGCTATTCGGCCCATTGAGTCTGCACCTACACTCCGAAAAAGCATCCCACCCAGACCCGTTCCTCTGCCCCATCCCCACAATCCTGTGCATCCACTATGACCAATCCACCTAACTGACATATCCCTGGACATTCAGGAGCAATTTAGCATGGTCAATCCACCCAACCTGCACATCTTTGGACTGTGGGAGGAAACCGGAGCACCCGGACGAAACCCACACACACATGGGGAGAATGTGCAAATTCCACACACAGTCATAGAATTGAACCTAGATCCCTGGTGCTGTCAGCAGCAGTGCTAACCACTGTGCCACCATGCTGCTCCCAACATGTATGGATAATGGGGGTAATTTGAATTTTTATTGATGGGTAAAAAATTGTTTTAGTTTTCTTTTCCATTGAATTCAGTTAAAGTTTCTGGTCTACCAACAAAAGCTCCCTGTTGAGGACAGGGTTCAACCTGACTATCATGCCTTTGAACTGTGAAACAACTGGGAATGGCTACTTTTTTAAGGCACACATATGGATATTAAGGAAGCAGACTGAGTGCTATTCTCTGTATAATATCTTGTTCTTTCAAGTTTTTACATTATAGTTTCATTTTCAATGATTTTGAAATATATGACTTCCATTTCCCTATGGACCACTATAGATTAGGCTACACATTTTACACATTTGGTTCAGCTGGCTTGTGTGCATTAATCCCCAAGAGGGCCCTACTTTTGAAAAACATTATTCTGTTCTGAAAAAGGTACTAAATGCGTTCAATCTGATCATGGTTAAGATTCCACACTGGACAAAGAGACCAAAAGAGAAAATACTGGAAAATCTCAGCAGGTCTGGCAGCGCGGCTGGAAAATCCCATCGAAAGAGAGACAGAGGGCTCGATTTTACCATCGCATTGCGCCTGTTTTTTGGCTCGAAAACTTGGTAAAGTCAGGCATGAAGCATGCATTTAAATTGACTTAATGAGCTGCACGTCCAACTTTACTGGCACTTCCCCCTTTATCACTGCGTTCGCCAGTCCGGAATTGACGTGAAACAAACATGCTCCATATAAGTCCGATTCGGGCGCTCCATCAGTGAGGGGCTAATGAGGAGGTAACTGCCCAGCGTCCCACGGCACTTTGCTTGAGATCAGGGGTGGGGGGGGGGGGGGGGGGGGGGGGCGGAGGTGGGTCCAATGCCACTCTGCCTGAGATCGATGGAGGGAGGAGGAAGGGGGGACAGGGGCCCGCGATCAATCTGGGTGGCAGAGGGATGAGGGGGGATAAGGGGGCCAGGGTGAGGCATTATCTGGCCCGTGAGGGATGTGACAGGGGAACAGCATTCTATCATTTTTTTTCTGCGCAGTTGGAGGCGCCGATCAGAGCTGCAGGGTTCAGGAGTGTTAATCCCCGCCCACAGGTTTGTGCAGCGCGATTCAGAATTGCTGATATTTCTGCAGGCAGGGTGTGTATGGGGGCGCCTCAGAACGGGTCTAAAGGTCAGATATGAAACACTCCCAGTTTCAAGTCCACCCAGCATTTTGAATCACAATGGTAAAATAGGGCCCAGAGAATGCGTCTGTGTGTGTGCGTGCGTGCATGCGTTTGCTGCGTCTGTACATGCATGTGTGTGTGTGTGTGCGCGTGTGCGTGTGTGTGTGTGTATGTGTATGTTGAAAGTAACTGTTACCAGTAGCAGGACAGTTGAGAACCAGAGGATACATTTAACGTGATAGGCAAGCTCAAGCGCGTCCTACCAAGATACCACCAACACGTCTCCTGTTCTACCAGAGGCCCAAACATCCTAGACCACTGCTACACAAATATCAAACATGCTCTGTCGCTCGCCTACACTTTGGAAAATCAGACCACAAAGCTTTGACAAACGGTCATCTGGACTCGAAACATCAGCTCTTTTCTCTGCTTACAGATGCTGCCAGACCTGCTGAGATTTTCCAGCATTTTCTCTTTTGGTTTCAGGTTCCAGCATCCACAGTAATTTGCTTTTATTTGGACAGAGACCTTTTTTAATTCATTCATGGGATATCGGTGTTGCTGGCTGGCCTGCATTTATTGCCCATCCCTAGTTACCCTTGAGAAGGTGGTGGTGAGCTTCCTTCTTGAATCGCTGCAGGTTGTGCTGTGGGTTGACCCACAATGCCATTAAAGGAGGGAATTCCAGGATTTTGACCCAGCGACTGTGAAGGAACAGCGATATATTTCCAAGTCAGGATGGTGAGTGGCTTGGAGGGGAACTTGCAGGTGATGGTGTTCCCATGTATCTGCCGCCCTTGTCCTTCTAAATGGAAGTGGTCGAGGGTTTGGGAGGTGCTGCCTAAGGATCTTTTGGTGAAGTGCTGCAGTGCATCTTGGTAGATAGTACACACTGCTGCTACTGAGTGTCAGTGGTGGAGGGATTGAATGTTTGTAGATGTGGTGCCGATCAAGTGGGCTGCTTTGTCCTGGATGGTGTTAAGCTTCTTGAGTGTTGTTGGAGTTGCACCCATCCAGGCAAGTGGGGAGTATTCCATCACACTCCTGACTTGTGCCTTGTACCTTCAATTGGCTTATGCCTCAAGCCAACTGAAGTACAAGATCTCCACCTTGTGCTGCAATAAACTCTCTGGCCTCGATTTTCACATTGAACCTGTTACAGACTCGAACCACTTTATTAAACAGAAACAGAGGAGGCAAATCTCCCAAAAGTGTTGAATTGGTGGGAAAATTGGTCTAGATCATGACTGTTTTTTCAGTGCAACTTCAGACTCGAATCTCCCCACTCTGTGTATTGCAGAGGTTACAATCGGGAATATCATTAAACACTTGGGGGCGGGGCCTATTCATACCAAAGAGCCTGAAATTGGCAGGATGAGCAGGGATCCGCGCATGTGCACATCACTGGGAGATCGCTGAAAAGATCTCCCAGCATTGAGATGGCTGCCCTTCAACCCCCACAGACATTGCTGGCCTCATCGCTGGCCCCCACAACCCTGCCCACACACATCGCTGGCCTCACCACTGCCCCCCCCCCCCCCCCCCCATACAGACATGGCTGCCCCCCCCCAACACACAGACATGGCTGCCCGCTCACCCCATGCCCCCACAGATCCGGATAACGCAAGTGTCCCCTCCCTCCATTCCTTGAACATATCGGCCTCACTGCTGCCCTTCAGAGAACTTGAATTGTGCTGACATGCATAACCCCAGCTTGCGAGCATTCCCTCTCTTGAATGGGAGCCCTGAGTATTGCACCCCGACACTCCCAGACACAGCAGCTTATCAATTAGGAGCCCTGAGCCTTGCACCACTGAGTATCACACTCAACCACACCAGGTTGAGACTTTTATATACCTACTCTGATTCGTGCCAAAGTGACATCACACCGAAGTGTGGGAGACGCTAATGTGGCCAGAAATTGCCGTGTCGATCCCGATAATGACATGCTAAAGTGTGGTAAGTGATGCAAATCAGCGGTATGCCGGTTTTCAGCGTGATCCCGGTGGCGCCATTTTTTTCCGGTTGGGAGATGCACACGGGTCATAAACACTTGTGGGGAACCCGCAAAATGGCCGACACGCGCATCTCCCGAACCGATCCGCCAAAAATCGTGCACGTCGCGATGGGAGAATCACCCCCAGAATGCTCCTACTGAGGCCTGTCTAACTTTGCAGAGTGTCACTTATAATGCAGATACTATTGTGCTGATCAAGAGTGCATTAGCCTTTACTGGAGGCTTTGAATGACCTTTTATCAACTGATTTTTTGCCACTTTAGATTAATGTGAGTGCTCAGATTGAAGCATTAATCTAAGAACAGTTAACTACAGATTAAACAATTCTTGAGTTTTACTGCTCAGCTCAGATCTTACCCTTTGGACGTACAATATCCTACATATTTTTCTCAATCTGGCAGGTGTCTGTCTTCAAATGTTGTCCGATAAAATGTTTTGTGACAGGACACTGGCGCACTCATTCTGCTGTTATAACAGCGTGCACGATTGGCTAAAGATTTATCCCAATGATTTTACACAGAATCAGCTGCCACTTTTGGGTTACTATGAGAAAATGTGCTTGGTAACAGTAACATGGCAACAGGGAAAGTCGAGAAAAGCAGAGAGTGAGTCACCTCGTGCCACTCTCATCCATCTCCTAGAGATCGACTGTAGGCAGCACTGCTGGATGCCTGGGGTCACATCACTCTTTTGCTTACTGAAGCCAGATTTATATTACAACTATAGCATCAGTGGGAAGCAGTTTCACTTCACACCAATATTAAGAAGTCAGAGTAAAAGAAAGCAAAGCAGAAATCAAGAGTTAGGACCTGACCTAACCTACCATGGTTGCTCCAGTATTGAATTGAGTTGCACTTTGTACTTGCATTAAAGCTTTAGCATCAATACATAACAAAATCATTTCACACTAATCCTCAATGTTGTCTCAGGCCCAGGTTTTTGTCCCCAGGTCATGTTTGCTGAGTTGGGAGATTTACTAGCTTGGCGAACACAAGCTTTAAAAATGTCTGCCCGCAGGTTAGATTTTCAGTCAGGGATGGGGGCGCGGGCTGAAACAGGAGTTGGGAGTGGGTGACCCCAGGAATAATCCACAGGCTGGGCACAAGGCCTGCCTCTGCGCTCTGGCACTGCGTTTAAATGAAGAAAAAGTAAGTTAAAAAAATCCCTTCAGCTCTCACACCTCACCCCCCAATGCATCACCAAGACCCATTCATGCCAAGCAATGTTAACCCATGACCCCACCCTCCCAGTTTCCCTGAGCCAACTAAGCAGGGAGGCTATGGTGAAGTGGTATTGTCATTGCCCTAGCAATCCAGAGAATCCAGTGTAGTGCTCTGAGAACCCAGGTTCAAATCACACCACAGCGGAGTGTGAAATTTGAATCCAATAATGTCTGGAATTAATGATAACCCTGGAACCATTGTCGATTGTTGTAAAAAACAACCTGGTTCACGAATGTCCTTTAGGGAAGGAAACCTGCCAATCTTACCTGGTCTGGCCTATATATGGCTCTAGACTCATAGCATTGTGGCTGACTTTTAAATACCTTCTGAAATAGCCTAGCTGAAGTCATTAGGGATGAGAAATAAATGCTGCCAGTCAGCAACATCCATATCCCATGAATTAATTAAAAAACTTACTGCCTCTCTACTTACCCCCATTGCTCTCATATTCCCACACCAATTTAGTCTCAACTCATGGTAACCCATGCCCACCACTCATCACCCTTTCCCCTTACCTCCTCTGTGACAACCTGCCTAGTATCATTGGACAGTTCCTTAACAGTTTTGACACTTGGACAACTTTGACAGCTGGACAACTTGACAGTTCCAAAGAGTTTATGCTTAAAAAGTGCATAATCATGTTTGTTTTTAAAAATCCAAAGGATGCCTTACCTCCCCCAAAGAGTCCCAGGACCTGACCTAAAGGGGTACCTTTTGTCTCTATAGGGGTACCCTGGCTATCTAAATGCATCCACCAATGGCAGACTTCCTCTTTTTTACCTGTTCTAATCTCTACATTCCGGCTTCCACATTCTTGGTCTTCCAAAATCCCATTTCAGTGGAGACAGCTGATGGTTTAAGTGGCCAGCTGCTTTTGCAAATTGCATGTGTGAACCCTGGCCCAAATCCACTCTCGTCCTAAGAAGATGGGAAATGCCAAATTTGGGGATGGGATTTAGAAATTTCTGCTATTTTCAGGATTCTAGCTATGATGCATCTGGGCCTCAATCAAAAAATGGTGTGGCAAACCTGAGATTTTTTAAAATCAAAATTATTTGCATACATATTTGAAAAGCAAGGTGGAAGGATATTCTTAGGGAAGATGACACCAAGATTGAAGAAAGTAAGGGAGGAAATAAGTTATCTCAGGAAGTAATTTCAGGCAATGCTCAATTTGGATTTTAGAAGCTTGAAGATGGAGGATAGACTGAAAGAGGAAGACTACTTTAAAAGTCTTGAAGTCTTTGGGAAAGAATGACCAGTGCTTGTGGTCAGCATCAAAGGGATGGCGCTCACTTCTGACCTTGATAAAATTAGCCTTTGAAGATTTAACGGGCACAAAGCATGTACTTCTGCTATTCTAATGCAACTTCAAAGTCGGCACCATCTGTGGCACCCGAGCAAGCAGGCTGATCAACCAAAGAGATTGAAGAATGCTCACAGACAGCAAAGCATGAAGCAAAAAGCAGTGGTTAAAGCACATTCTAATCATTGTAAACAAAGTAAAGATTTGGACTTACACATGGGGTTAGGTAAAATCTGATAGGTAAACAATCTGGAAAAAAACCTTATTTTTACAATTTTAAAAATCATTCACACTTATAAAACTATTATTTTTTTCAGAGCCAGAGAGGTTGCTCATCATAATGATGGCATAGGACACCATTGCCCGGGTAACTGAAATGGTTCACAGGTCAAAGCAGGTGAGGGTAGCAAGCATATAGTGTCCATATTTGAAAGACACCTATCTCCAACTACCCTTCTTCAAATCGCAAGGGAAAAGATATTCTCTTACTGGTAGTGAAAGCATCAAAGCAAAGTTGTGTGGACAGCTGTAAAAGTTCATCAGCATAGGTGCAGAAAGTGCAGCAGAGTAACCACAATCGGCAGTCATCTTGACCCATCAAGCCAACGGGAAAGGTGGGCAAGGCTGAGACAATGGCCTGGCCAAGTGAAATCCAGCTCCACTGTAAGCAACACAGGTGCAGGTGTTTCTTGGGTGCACAACCTACAGACTCCTTCACACACATCCCTTTATCCCAAAATGTACTCCCTTAATATTCACCAAACACTGCAATACCTCGCGAGCGAGACATAAAAAAGACTCTGTTTAGCTTGGAACATACAAACTCTGCTTCATAAAGACAACAAACAGCTCCAGAGCCCAACGCAGAACTGGTCCAATTTACAGGGAGCTATCATGATAAAATACGAACATTGCTCCTTTAAGCAAAACCCACTGAGCAGAGGATGGCCAGCTACAGAGCTAACAGAAGGCTACACATTCTTCGAGACAGGCAAGGCAATTGGTAAGAAGTGGGAGGCAGGTGCCAGCTTTGCTATCAAGTTTGACATTGCAAAAAGCATGGATACTCTCCCGAGGAACATAAGCGATCGACACACGACTTTACTCCTACTTCTTATGAACAACAAGAATGTGATAATAATGACTTGTCAGTGCATACAGTCCACTACTGACCAGTCCTGAGGATATCAAGGACAAATTATATGAGAAACTGGACAGAGCTATAGAAAATATTCCACGGGAGGACAAACTCATTATGGTGGGGGACTTCAATGTACAGCTAGGAGTTAACCATCAGGCTTGAGATGGTGTCTGGGGAATTAAGGTGTGGGAAATGCAACAGCAACAGCATGCTTCTCTTGAGCCTTTGCATGCACTGGAATATGTCAATCACCAAGATTATCTTTGACAGAAGGCAAAGCACAAAAACATTTGGATGCACCTGGGATCTAAACACTGGCATCTTCACATGGCACAGTAATATAAAAAATGTTGTGAAAGTAACAGAGTTTTCTACAGACCACGGATGCTACGCACCAAGATGAAATTTACTATCTCACTGAAAAGAAGACCAACAAGAAGACCACCACCCCCTCCCGCCCCGCCTCAAGAAAGCTAGATGTGCAGAACCTGGAATTCCCCACCGTGCCGAGAACAATTCAGACTTGGAATTTGGGAAAATCCAAGTGATGATTTTAAAGTAGCATCATTGAAGTTCCAACTCAACAGTTGTGCAAACTACCACTGACGTCCTGGGAACACAGAAAAGAAACCAGCAAGATTGGTATGATGAAAACAATGATCAAATTAAGAAACTGGGAGTTAAGGAGAAAAGTACAGTAGGCTCAGAAAGAACGGTTTATCCCTAAGAAATCACTCTAGGAGAGCAAATGGAACCTGCAACAGAAACAGCACAAGATACAAGATGGGAAAAACAAGCCAAAGATCCCTAGTCTATAATGATCAGCATGTGGTGGGGAATTTTCTACAAAGGCCTGAAAACTGTGTATTGTCCTTCCTCACACAGCTACTCACCTGTGCTCAGCACTGACTGGGAACCTCTCCTGATGGACACAACAGTTGCCAAAGAGCATTTAGGTGAATACTTTAGAGTTGTGCTTATCTGCCCATGCACCACAAATGTGGTAGCTATAGATCGACTTCCAGACTGGCCCAAATATGAAAATTTGGACAGCAAACCCTCTGTTGCGGAGGCTGACAAAGCCATCAGAGACATACCCTCATGGAAAGCTCCAAGCTCAGGAGAAATTTACACATCTGGAGGGCCCTAGCTTGCCATCAAACTCACAATTATATCCCATAGTGTGGAATCAACAAGCCATTTCTTAGGAGTTCAGGAATGTCACAATTATTCATTTGTACAGAGGAAAAGGACAAAAATCTATATGCTGCAACCACAGGGGAATCTCACTCTCTGCGATAGCTGTTTAGATTTGAGCAAAAGTTCTATTCAATTGACTGGCAAGTCACACAGCAGAACATGTACTGCCAGAAAGTCAAAGTGAGATCATGAAAGGCAAAGGCATTTGCAATATCGTCATTTGGCAAACACGAGAGAGAAGCCACTAACAACAGATGTTAAAGTTAAAGTGTATTTATTAGTCACAAGTAGGCTTACATTCACACTGAAATGAAGTTAGTGTAAAAATCCTCTAGTCACCACACTCCAAGCGCCTGTTCGGGTACACTGAGGGGTAATTTAGCATGGCCAATTCACCTAATCTGCACACGTCTTGAGTGTGGGAGGAAACCGGAACAACCGGAGGAAACCCACACAGACACGAGGAGAATGTGCAAACTCCACACAGACAGTGACCCAAGCCAGGAATTGAACCCGGGTCCCTGCCACTGTGAGGCAGCAGTGCCGGGACTCTGTTGTGCCTTTGTTGACCTGACAAAGGCCTTTGACACAGAAAATAGAGAGGCCTTGTGGAGAGTCTTAGCCAAACTTAAATGTTCTGATAGGGTCATAAATCTGATGCAGCAGTTTCACGATGGCCTGTCACTGTGGTGAATACATTGGCTCCTTTGACCGTAGCAAGCGGTGTGAAGTAGAGGTGTGTCACAGCCCTTGTGCCCTTTTGCGTATTCTCTGTTGCCATGCTTTCTGGGGAATTTGATAGAAATGCTGATGGAAAACACATCTAATACACAACAGATGGCAATCTCTTCAACCGGAGGTGATTGAAATCCTCAACTAAGGTATCAGAGGTGATTAAGCGGGAATTGCTGTTTTGTGATGACTGTACCTGGTATCGCACTGTGAACATGAGCATGACCTTCAAAGGATTATAAACTGTTTTTCAAAAGCAGCTGACAATTATGAAGTCAGCTTAAAGAAGACAAATCACCAGCAAATTCAGTTTGTGCCCCACCTACTTTATCTATCAATGACGCAGCCCTGAAAGCTATAGTTAACCTATTTCAGAAACATAATCTCCAGAAATGCCTGGATTGACAGTGAGTGGAAAACAGAATTACCAGAACAAGCTCAGCATTTGCCCATTCATGCTAGAGACTGTGGAGGAAAATGATCAACTTGCACAAAACTGGTGGTGTGCAAAGCTGTGGCAATACTTTCCTTCCAATATGCCTGGGAGACATGGTCTGAATTTTATGCTCCACCAGTGGGTTTTGAGGTGGGCAGTGGGGAGCATGAAATTGCATGGACTGGATTCCCACTACCCTGCATACCCTGACCTGGGTACGATTTCCATAAGACCATAAGACATAGGAGCGGAAGTAAGGCCATTCGGCCCATCGAGTCCACTCCACCATTCAATCATGGTTGATTTCAACTCCATTTACCCGCTCTCTCCCCATAGCCCTTAATTCCTCGAGAAATCAAGAATTTATCAATTTCTGTCTTGAAGACGCTCAACGTCTCGGCCTCCACAGCCCTCTGTGGCAATGAATTCCACAGACCCACCACTCTCTGGCTGAAGAAATTTCTCCTCATCTCTGTTCTAAAGTGACTCCCTTTTATTCTAAGGCTGTGCCCCCGCGTCCTAGTCTCCCCTGTTAATGGAAACAACTTCCCTACGTCCATCCTATCTAAGCCGTTCATTATCTTGTAAGTTTCTATCAGATCTCCCCTCAACCTCCTAAACTCCAATGAATATAATCCCACGATCCTCAGACGTTCATCGTATGTCAGGCCTACCATTCCTGGGATCATCCGTGTGAATCTCCGCTGGACCCGCTCCAGTGCCAGTATGTCCTTCCTGAGGTGTGGGGCCCAAAATTGCTCACAGTACTCCAAATGGGGCCTAACCAGTGCTTTATAAAGCCTCAGAAGTACATCCCTGCTTTTGTATTCCAAGCCTCTTGAGATAAATGACAACATTACATTTGCTTTCTTAATTACGGACTCAACCTGCAAGTTTACCTTTAGAGAATCCTGGACTAGGACTCCCAAGTCCCTTTGCACTTTAGCATTATGAATTTTGTCACCGTTTAGAAAATAGTCCATGCCTCTATTCTTTTTTCCAAAGTGTACGACCTCGCACTTGCCCACGTTGAATTTCATCAGCCACTTCTTGGACCACTCTCCTAAACTGTCTAAATCTTTCTGCAGCCTCCCCACCTCCTCAATACTACCTGCCCCTCCACCTATCTTTGTATCATCGGCAAACTTGGCCAGAATGCTCCCAGTCCCAGATTTCACAGCGGATCAGCAGGGCATCAGAAAGAAAGCCCATCCCTCCCCCAACTAAGTTCTTAAGTGGCCACATAATGATCTCTTAAAGGCCTTTTCCTGCCCAGCCTTAATTTTCAGGCTGGCAGGCCACAGATATCTCATGGTGGGAAACACAAAAAGTTAAGAGCCTCGATTTTCGGCAGGAGGGTAGGGTGCATCTCCATCATAAGCCCTCTTCTGACTGGGGGCACCCTCCACTCATGGACCAGACAACTCCAGACCTCCCACCCACACCCCAACTACTCACTCTCACCCGCCTCCCACCCCTATCCAACATCCCGCAGCGCCCCTTTTGGCCACTGTAGCACTGTGCCTGGAGAAACTGGAGAGATGTCAGCCAATGTCAATGCTTTTTACTATGAGAATACTGTGTAAAAAATTGAAGTTCATGTCAATTCATGTAGTTAGCATCTACAAACACGACAACAGCACTTTGTAGAGGAGTATCAACCTCAGGATACATGTGTTTGCACGTGCAGCCACTGGAAGCTGCTGCAAGTTATATACAGATTATTAGCAGTGACATTGATAGTTTTACTGTCATTACAACTACAAATTCCAGGCTGGCACACTAGTGTGGGCAAATGTGCAGAGTTTTGATTTCAAGAGTGAGGACAAACAAAGCAGGATAATGGATGTAGGATGCAGTATAGGAATATGAAAGAGGAAAGTTCAAAAAAGCATTAGTGGCAACAGCATTGTTGAGTGAAAAATAGTTTGGCCCCAGTTGAGAGCATATTGGTGAACTCTGCATTTATCATGCTATGACACTCAATGAGGACAGTATTTAATGGGGGTGATGGCAAGAGTCTTACATCTCCTCTTTTAGGGATTCCTGTCAGATTAAAGGCCACTCAGACACTTAATTGGACAGTGACAGACCTTCCCCAGGATCAAGGGTCCCAGGGACGTAAGTCCCACCTTGACAGTAGCTGGATAATCAGAGCCTGGAAGATAAATTAAACAGCAGCACCAGGGGGCGAGTGGTGGCTGCTGACAGTACAACATCCACCAGAGGCCCGGCATCATCACTGGATGCCAGGCCACAGCTGAGTGATGGCGGGAATGAGATCAACAGATGGGATCCTGAGGAGAGGGATTGGAAGCAAGGGCAGGGAGTGGCTCTCAGCAGGCAACCCCACCTTCCCGAAGCTGGACCTCTCGATCCGGCACTGAATGCCTTTGAATAAGGGCTACCCTAGGTGCCCAAAAGCAACTTCCTTGCATGGGTTTTCATGTCATGCTTCCTGCTAACACTGGATTAATATCTGTGGCAGTAGCACGAGGGCCTTATAGGGGCATGAACTGTCCAATTCAGAGCCTCAATG
Source organism: Mustelus asterias (assembly GCF_964213995.1). NCBI lineage: Eukaryota > Metazoa > Chordata > Chondrichthyes > Carcharhiniformes > Triakidae > Mustelus > Mustelus asterias. The sequence goes on from NC_135804.1 coordinate 93,524,886, forward strand.
GGTGATGGGGAAGGTAGGCCATCCACTGGCTTTCTGGCATTGGACCCTAATGAGGGTGGAGGTGGGAATGCGAAAGGATCCCCACCTGCCAACCTCCAGCCTGATAAAATGCTAACCCCACCGCTACCCGTCCACCAACCTTCCCACCGAACTCACCACAGGGGAGGGCATGAAATTCAACCCCAAGTGTCTCAACGCTTTCCATAAAGATAACACCTAATGCCAGAAAAAAAAATAGATCTGTGCTGATGCACTGAGAATAACTCCTCGAAGACATCATTTTAGGCTTGTGTAAAATTCAACTGGAACTAGTAATGCAGCTTAACAAAATAAATCCAAATTAGTTCAACTGCAGGAGGAAAATCAATCAGAGGAAATCAAGTCAGATAAATTGAACCGGAAGTCAGTTAGCTGATAGAAACTAGAATGAGATGAATTGTAAATTTCACCGATTTCCAAGTCTGTGAATTTAGCGCGTGAATCTCAACATTCTATTAGAACGGAGGGGGAGTGTTTACTTTTCAATAAGGTCATCATCACTCAGGCCTCATGAAGTTTTTCTGACATACACAGCTTGAAACATTGGCTCTATTCTTTCTCCACAGATGCTGACAGGCCTGCTGAGATTTTCCAGCATTTTCTGTGTTTGTTTTGGATTCCAGCATCCGCAGTATTTTGCTTTCAGCTTGATACATTGTTTTGGATACTGCGCAGGTGAGTGATTCAAATGCTGAAAGAAGCACGCAGAAGAGCAATATGGCTAATACCCCTCACCTCGGGAGACTGATCATGAGGAGAATTTGGAGAGATTTGGGCTTTTCAGCTTGCAATGTAAGTATCTGTGAGGCAGAAAGATGGTAACTGGCAGGGAACAGGTAATTCCCTTTTACAACAAATTAAATTAGAATAGGACAAGGAATCATAGGTTGATGCTGGTAAAAAGTAACATTAGGGTGACACCAAGATTGGTAGGGTAGTTATCAGTGGAGAAGAAAGTCGTAGGGTACAGAAAAATATAGATGGGTTGGTCAGATGGGCAGAGCCGTGACAGATCGTATTTAACTCTGACAAGTGTGAGGTGATGCAGTTTGGAAGAAGTAACAGGGACAAGGGAGTATTTAATGAATGGCAGGACACTAGGAAGCTCAGAGGAACAGATGGATCTTGGGGTACTTAATCACAGATTTCTGAAAGTGGCAGAGCAGATGAATGGGATAGTTACAAAGGCATATGAGACACTTGCCTTTATCAGTCATGACAGTCCATTTCTTTCCCCAATCGAAAGAAAAATAAATCTGGTTTTTCAGTGTGATATTTTTCCAAATGGTACACTTGTGAAACGAGTCAATTCGTTCAAAGGCAAAATAGTTTGATTCTAAATATACAAAACAGTCTGTCGGCACAGCCATTTTAAAAAAATTCACAAGTGGGCCATTTTTTACCTGTGCACAGTCCACTTATAAACTCTCCACTCAGTTCAGACTGGAACTGAGAAAGGATGTTCCTAGTTCCTACATTACTTTATCCTAATTCACAGCCAAGAAAAACATTGGCATTCCCCATTGATTATTGTTAAAGGTGGCTCGGTGAAAAGCCGATCTGTGTTGTATAATATGGAAGGGTTAGTAGGTGAGTATCTCAAGGCTCAGCAGTAAAAACATATATATTTAAACTGTCTTTAACATAGTAATATGTCCCAAGGCACCTAAAGAGATAAAGAGGACACAGGCCAGAAATTAGGTCTGGCAATATTTTCGTATGAATGCTTGAGACACATATTGGACTACTCTCTTTACTATCTTATTTGAGTCACGAACCTCTTTAAAATTAAACATTTAAATAATTGGGCTAAGAACTTTATGAAAATAGCAGAACGAATTGTATAAAGCTAATATATTGACCCATTCACACAATAATTGCAACTTTTCCCCTATGATATTCAACCAGTGCAACTGCAGATTCTTCTGGAATTCAAACTGTCAAAGTCAAAGTTTATTTATTAGTCACAAATAGGCTTACATTCACACTGCAATGACGTTACTGTGAAAATCCCCAACAATGTTTTGTAAAGCCCAAAACAGGACTATTTTGGACCCTATAAAGTACTAATGCCCTTTGTAAGGACTTTCTTTACATGCAGATTAGAAAATCCCAATTTTGATGCCAGGTCTGTGCAAATATTAACATGGGCATCAGTTGGTGTGGTGCAATTGATCACTGACCCAAAGTTAAGGGGGAGAAAAGACACTAGTATTTATGATCCAGTGAGCCCTGCTGGAAGGTGAGCATATGTGGACAACAGATGGAGACATCAACAGACTTGGCTGTGATACATATCAGTTAAATAGCCTGCCAACAATAACTGTTTGGGTTGACGATTGGAACGTGGACACGACTGGCGATGATTACCCATCCAAAACTGCCCTTGAAAAGGTGATGTTGATCTGCTTTCTTGAGCTGCTGTTCTAATGGTGCTGTTAGGGAGGGAATTCCAGGATATTGAACAGCAATGATAAAAGAATGAGTCAGGATGCAATGTGGTTGTTGGTGTCCATGTGTCTGTTACATTTGTTCTTCCAGGCAGCAAAGGTCATGAGTTTGGAAGTTGCTATCTAAGAAACCTTGGCGAGTTGCTGCAGTGCATCATGTAAATGGTACATATTGCTCGTTCTGAAGAAAGTGAATGTGGGTGGCACAGTGGCACAGTGGCACAGTGTCTCACTGCACCAGGAAACTGGGTTCAATTCCAGCCTCGGATCACTGTCTGTATGGAGTTTGTACGTTCTCCCTATGTCTGCGTGGGTTTCTTCCAGGTGCTCCGGTTTTCTCCCGCAGTCCAAAGGGTTAGGTTGATTGGCCATGCGAAATTGCTCAAGTGTCTGGGAGACTAGCAGCATAAATACATGGGGTTATGAGGATAGGGCCAGGGTGAGATTGTTGTCAATGCACGCTTGATGGGCCGAATGACCTCCTTCTGCACTATAGGGAATCTATAATTCTATGATTAAGATGGTGCTTGGGGTGCCAAATATGTCGGCTGCTTTGTCCTGGCTAGTGTTGAGCTTCTTGAAGGTTCTTGGAGTTGCATTTTCCAGGCAATTGGAGAGACTGCTGTTTCGTGCCTTGTAGATGTTGGCCAGGCTTTGGGGAGTCAGGAGGTGAGTTACTCCATGTAACATACCAGCCTCTGACCTGTGCTTGTCGTCATAGTCTTTAAGATTGGAACTTACTCCGGGACAGGTAGGGTGGCATGGTGGCACGGTGGCACAGTGGTTAGCGCTGCTGCCTCAGAGCGCCAGGTACCCAGGTTCAATTCCAGCCTCGGGTAACTGTCTGTGTGGAGTTTGCACTTTCTCCTGATGTCTGCGTGGATTTTCTCCGGGTGCTCCGGTTTCCTCCCACACTCCAAAGATGTGCAGGTTAGGTTGATTGGCTATGCTAAATTGACCCTAGTGTCAGGAGGGTTAGCAGGATAAATGTGTGGGGTTGCGGGAGTGGGGCCTGGGGTGGGATTGTGGTCAGTGCAGACTCGATGGGCCGAATGGCCTCCTTCTGTACTGTGGGGATTCTATGATTCTATGACATAGGGGGCTGGCTGAGGAGACAGCAGGAACCCAGTCTCACCTCCCCTGGACAAGGTCTACTGTATTAAATGCCAATCAGGCAGTAAAGTGGCCAGTGGCAGGCCTTCCCTTGGATCCTGGGGGGTGGACATCCCACCTCCCCCTACCAAAAGCTGCCAGCCAATTGGATTCTGGCAGCACTCTATTGCAGGTAGCACCACCAGGAGCAGTAGCTGTTGCTAGCAATGCACTCAGCAGAGGTCCAGGATCAGTGAGGGTCCCATGCCGTGGGTGAGTGAGGATGGGATGAGGGATGCAGGGAAGGTCAGCTGACTGGGGATGGAGAATGGGGAGGGTGGTTTGGAAGGAAAGGCTGGGATTGGCACTCAGCAGTTTCCCCTCTTCCCCACTTCCCAATGCCATGTCTCTCAATCAGACATCGAGTCCCTGATAACAAGGGACCTGGCCTGGAATTCTGCAAGCAATTCCAACAGGGTTTTGCTGAATGGGCTTCCTGCCTGGAGACTGCCCCACTACAACTGGCTGGACACCAACAATGGTGAGTGGAGGTTCTTAATTGCTCACTTAAGGACTTTAATTGGCATCAGGATGGGAAACCCATCCTTGAGCTTTTCCACCACCATCTTAATTGGACAGAGGCAGGAAGGCACCAGGCTCCTCACCCTGCACCTCCTTCTCAATTAAATGCCCCCCTCCAAATCTCCTTGGGGGAGCGTATTAAATTCGGCCAGATCTAAAGTTTCTGGTGAATGGATCCCTCCCCTCCCCTAGGATTTTGATTATGTGGGATTCAGTTTGCTGATGCTATTGAATGTCAAGAGTAAGTGGTTAACTTTTATCTTGTTGGTAATGGTCATTGCCTAGCAATTGTGTTGCACAAATATTACTTGCCACTTATCAGCCCAAGCCTGAATGTTGTCCAGGTCTTGCTGCATGAAGGCATGGGCTGATTCAGTATCTAAACAGTTCCAACTGGCACTGAACATGATGCAATCATCAGCGAACATCCCGGCTTCTTACTTAGGATGGAGAAAGATCATTGCTGAAGCAAATCAAGATGGTTGACTCGAGGGCGTTACTCTGACAAGCTCCTGCACCAATGTCCTGGGGCTGAGATGACTGGCCTCCAACAACCACAACGATCTTCCTTTGTGTTAGGCATGCTGCCAACCAGTGGAGAGTTCCTCATTGACTTCATTTAGGTTCACTTAGTCAAATGCTGCCTTGAAATTAAGAGCAGGTGCTCTTACCTCAGCTCTGGAATTTAGCTCTTTTGTTCATGTTTGGATGGAGGTTGTTATAAAGAGTGGACACTGAAGAAACTTGGAAGTTAACTCTTGTATGTGCAACCATACATCAGAAAGAATTAAAATTTCAGAGGAGGATGGTAGAAAATCAATCTGCAAAGCTTCTTTGGGACCATTACTGGGTCATTGAGAGAGCTATCCTGAAGCAGAATTTATGATGTACAAGCAATGGTCTGCTATTTTTACACTCATCAACACACTAACCATGACTGTGAGAGTAACAACAAATAAACCCAAAGACTGCAGGGGTCAAGAAAGATATTAGCTTGAATTTTACATCTCCCCTCCCCTCAGTGGGCTTTGAGATAGTGGGGAAGGAGTGGGGGGAAGGGAGGGGAGTTTGGGGGGGAAGGGTTGCAGAATATGTGAAATTGTACAGATGGGATTCCCTCTGGGATACCCCCCATGCCAACCTGACCTGGAGGCAATTTTTGCAATGGAAAGTAAGACCCTTAAGTGGGCCTTTACTCACAACTAGCCTCAATTATTGGGCAGGGCAGAATACAGATCGGTGGTGAGGGCTGGTGATGGGAGCAGTGGGTGGGGCTGGGTGGCACAGTGTGCAGGGATGGAAAAGTAATTTTTAGAAACCTATATCTCAGGTGGGAAAACCAGGATTTCCCCTCCATCAGAGGCCCCTTTCTGGTGGAGGACACCCTCCCATGAAGGCCCAGAGACCTCTGACATGCGCCCAGGATCCCAAATGCCCCACCTCTCGCAACTACATCCCCCCCCAACTCCCACCCAGTGTTCCCAACCCTCCCCTTGCCAGGACTTCTACCACTTAGATGGCTTCTGTTACCCAGCATTTAGTCCCAGGCACATCATAGCAGTGTCTCTTCCAGCCACTGCAGCGCTGCACCTGGAGGACCTGGAGAGCTGTTGGCCAATCTGATTGGCCAGTAGCACTCCAAGGCAGGATTTTAACCTCGTGACAGACAGAATCCCGCCTGCTGCTGAGGGTAAAATGGCAACAGGCCTGTAAAGGTGAGTGGGGATGTGTTTCCTGCCAACTCTCCAGATGGAGGTCCTAAATTGGATAGAGCTAGAAATCAGTCATGGGGTTCATGATACAGAGTTAACTCCTGTTCAATAAACCACAAGCAGCACAGCACCTTTATGTATTTGAGTGATTGTTGTGTGCAGCTGTTGTTATATCCAAGCTGTTCTTTGACCACAAACGTCTGCAAGGGGTCTAAAATCTTAACACCACTTGCCTGCACTGCTTAACGTTTCATGCAGCTCTGCAAAGGGAGGTGCGTGGAGGTTGGAGGAGGGGATGGCAGTTGTGACTGAAGTGAACGTAACCTGAGAAACAGTGAAGATTGGCATAACATGTGATGAGTGAGATCCAAGGTTTTTGGATTCTGCACCAGAGGCCTTGCTGGAGGAGTGGCCAGCAGGAAAGATGTCCTCCAACTGCAGGTGATTTGCAGATAGCGATGAGGACCATCAGAGGATACAGCAGAATATAGATCAGTTGGAGACTTGGGCGGGGAGATAGCAGATGGAGTTTAATCCGGACAAATGTGAGGTAATGCATTTTGGAAGGTCTAATACAGATAGGAAGTAGACAGTAAATGGCAGAACCCTTAAGAGTATTGATAGGCAAAGGGATCTGGGTGTACAGGTACACAGGTCACTGAAAGTGGCAATGCAGGTGGAGAAGGTAGTCAAGAAGGCATACGGCATGCTTGCCTTCATCGGCCGGGGTATTGAGTTTAGAAATTGGCAAGTCATGTTGACACTTTATAGAACCTTAGTTAGGCCGCACTTGGAATATGGTGTTCAATTCTGGTCGCCACACTACCAGAAAGATGTGGAAGCTTTGGAAAGGGTACAGAAAAGATTTACCAGAATGTTGCCTGGTATGAAGGGCATTAGCTATGAGGAGAGGTTGGAGAAACTTGGTTTGGCCTCGCTGGAACGACGGAGGTTGAGGGGAGACCTGATAGAAGTCTACAAGATTATGAGAGCTATGGACAGAGTGGATAGTCAGAAGCTTTTTCCCAGGGTGGAAGAGTCAATTACTAGGGGATATAGGTTTAAGGTGCGAGGGGCAAGGTTAAAAGAGATGTACGAGGCAGATTTTTTACACAGAGAGTGGTGGGTGGCTGGAAGTCGTTGCCGGGGGAGGTAGTGGAAGCGGATACGGTAGTGACTTTTAAGGGGCGTCTTGACAAGTACATGAATGAGATGGGAATAGAGGGATATGGTCCCCGGAAGGGTAGGCAGTTTTTGTTAAGTTGTGCAGCATGGTCGGTGCAGGCTTGGAGGGCCGAAGGGCCTGTTCCTGTGCTGTAATTTTCTTTGTTCTTTGTGCCAGGAGGACCCCCATTGGGAGCAGGGATCTTTGGACATAAGTGCCAGTATTCAATCCCCAAGAACTTGCGTGCTCTGTTTCAAAAATCGCTGCAACCTCACACAAGTAGCCAAGGTCATTGAATACATCTTCAAATACCAGATCCTGCCATGGCACCTCTAGCCTCCGATGTTGTTCAAGTTACCACACCCCCATTAATCATTTACCAGCAACTTCTAACAATCATCATTCATACCTGACATTTATTTGTTTTACCTTACCCTCACACACTTTTCCGATAGCTTGAACACGGCTTTTCAACCATGACAGGCACATCAACCAAACATTGCATGACTCTCACTGACCTCCCTTTCTCTTGCAGGAAAAGATGGTGCACAACTGCAGGTAACAGGAGCATGTCAGAGACAAATAGACATGCCTCCATGTCCAAAACCTAATGAAGGAGACATTCCTGGCCCCCTAGTCGTTTTTGGGACACTCATCGCTAAGGCCATGGTCAGCGATGAGGCTGAAACCATCTTCTTACCTGAACCACAAACTTTGCCTTGTGTCTTTTTCCTTTCAGTTTCCCAGGAGGTACATCTTGACTGGGCAGTGGAGGAACACCAAGAGGCTAACATTATCTCTTGACTTCACACTTACAGTCATCAGCTCAGATATAGATGTTGTCTTATTTTAGAGGCGAGATTGGAGGTGGGACATGCACGTGGTGAAACAAAGGACATTAGCAGACTGCAGCCAGGGCAGGGGGCAAGGGTAGCACAGCTGCCAGTTTAATGGAGAGCAGTGTTGCACCTTGTTTCCACTGCATAAGTCTCAGGTAAGGACATTAATGCGGTGGGCTACAGAAGAATGATAATAGGGGTGCACAATAAAATGGTTAATGCAGTGGGAAGTTTGCCAGAGAGCCTATAGTTAATGTTAATGTTGCTGCAACTTGGCCACAGTGCTTTGTGCATAGCTTAAAGCTGATCCTTCCCATCTTGTAAGGAGCAGCCATCTTCATTCACTCACTCATAGACCCAACACTGACATTACATCTGATGGTCAACTTTACAGTTTTTATTGCAGCACAAGCAGCAGCCACCTAATGTCTGATTGCTTCAGTCCCAGCAACATGTCCTCCAACATATTGCTATAATTACTGAGAAGTCACTCAAAGCATTCATCCTTCTACTCCTGTCACTCTGTCAATATCCTTTTGTTGCCTGTCAGCCAGCCAGCCCAGACTGATGTTGCCCATGCTGTGGTGGTGCAGTCCAAAGGTGGGCCTTCTGGGGCCAGAGAAGCTCATGGTAGTCCTGCAAGGCCATCTGCAATTTCCCCTGGTGTAAGTCAGCAGCCTCCACTAGCCTTGCTGCAGCCACTGGAGGAACACAGCATAGGAAGTCTCGGGGGAAAAGAGCTGCCTAGATTACCTTCTCCTTTCTCTCTTCTCCCTCCTGCTCCTCAGCCGTTTGCTGTACAGCTGGTGGCAAGGGCTGCCCCCTGTTGATGGCAAAGTTATACAATCACCATAAATCTTAACAACTGCTCTGGAGAGTTCTGCAAAACTCCTCAAGACTGATCCAGCATTGAAAGTACTGTTTCAGCACAGGTTGTGCACAGGAACCATGTTGTCAGTGGATAGCCCCTGATGCCCAGTAGCCGTTCTTTGATTTGTCATAGTGCTTTGAATGTAACTGGCACAGTGAACTGCTGCTGCAGAATGAAGCATCAGGATCCTTGCCCAAATACCATGCAACCTACATGATGCATCATCTACAGAATCGGCTACAGAAAGCACCAAATCTTTGTAAGATCAAGTAACAGAAGAAAACAACCAGTATCTTACCTGTAAGCAGTTGATGATCTCTTTAAAAATTGCTAATGTGAGGTCATTCCTCCTCCTGAACATATATGGGTATTAGCTAAAGCACTGAGCTCCAAAGTTGCACCACTGTCATCAAATCTACATTGCATACTGACTGACATTGAGCCATAGAGGTTTACAGCATGGAAACAGGCCCTTTGGCCCAACTTGTCCATGCCGCCTAGTTTTTACCACTAAGCTAGTATCAATTGCCCGTATTTGGCCCATATCCCTCTATACCCGTCTTACCATGATGATCTGCCTACTTAGAAATTTCTAGCGAACAATCACTGTGCACACTAACCAATATGATGGTCAACACGATTCACTCCAGAAGATTATGATGCACCATGGATGCTATTCTGGACCTTTAAGGACATTGAAAGGGTCCAAGGAATGGACACGACTGAATACAATTTCTAACCCACACATACTTCCTTGGGCACAGTCCTTCAGATCCAAGAAGCCTGCTCACCTCACCCAGGGCACCATTCATCAGTAGGAGTCAATGGATAGAAAGCAGAAGCGCTGAATATTTTTTAGACAGATATACTCTGAGCTAACTGCAGCACTTCAGTTTTTGCCCAGCTGATATCAGATGCTGAAATGGAAAGTGGTAGCTTTGAAATTTTGTATGAATGAAATCAAACAGTCAAAGAATTTTCTTTATTTAAACTTACCTTAAATTCTCAGCACAACCAGATAACCACAAACATAACAGATCACATAGCAATGTCTTACCTTTTTACACATCACCAACTGATGGTCAAATAAGAAGAATGTCCTTTGCTGGCTCCGTCCATAAGGCTGGTAAATCCATGTCATTTCCCCAGAATAGATCAACTCAGAGCTCCTGTCCAGAACATCGTCACCCTTAAAATATATTAAAAAATAATCTCAAATAACAACTTATGATTTACTAATCTTAAAGATGATTCAATAATATTGAAGTGTAGGTTGTCTGGAAGATTTATAATCATAGAATCCCTACAGTGCAGAAGGAGGCCATTTAGCCCATCAAGCCTGAACCCACACATCGTTGGAGTGTGAGAGGAAACTGGGGCACCTGGAGGAAACCCACACAGATATGGGGAGAACATGCAAACTCCACACAGTCACCCGAGGCCAAAATTGAACCTGGGTCCCTGGTGCTGTGAAGCAGCAGTGCTAACTACTATGCCACAGTGCTGCCAATAGTCACCTATTCAATCTAATTCAGTTCAATCTTTTTTTAACGTTAATGCATTTGGGGTAGAAACCAGACTGAGCTGCAACATTTTTACTTGCAATGAAGGTTACTGTCAAGGGAACAAGGATGTTTGAAAAACATCCAATTGGAAACTGGGTTCATTCAAGCGAATACTTATCAATCAAACAACATCACTCAAAGAGATCATCAGGTCATTATCACATTGCCATTTATGGGACCCTGTTGTGTAAAATTTCCCTGCCATACATTATACATTATGAAGAAAATGCACTTCAAAATGATTTCATTGGTTGTAAGGTGCTTTGGGGCTCCCTGAAGTCATGAAAGGCAATATATAAACTCAGATGTTTCTAAGTTTTAAAAATAATTATGTGGAGCCAGAATGTGTGTTTCTCCAGCTCCATTTTAATCTTCCCCTCCATCCCTAAAATACATCAATCAGGCAGCCATTTGATATAAAACACCAATTTCTATTTCATAGATCAATGCTGCTTCATCATGTATTCAATCCATTCTCACTTTGGAATGTCACCCAGAAGTCTATTGCTAAATCAGTCTGAGGCCATTATGCTGAAGCTGTAAGTACTCTGGTCAAGGCCTACACTGAACATTGATAGTGATAGTTCTGATTAAGTCACAAGAAAACATAAAATTATGGAGGTGTGCTGGGAACTGTTACAATCTGATTTCTAATGTCAAAAGACTGAATTAAGAGCAAAAGCTGGGAAAACTCAAGCTTGCTAGCTTTGAAAGATGTAATTAAGAGGGAACCTTATAGTGATGTAATTGATACTGGGGTATAAATTTGATAGAAAGGAAAATTGGAAAGAGTTCGAAATGGGTTGATGATTCTTTCCCACCCAGAATGACTTTATTCGACACTCAGTGGAATATAAAGGATTAATCCAGAGTATGGTTTTAATGTAGCAACTGAAGTACAGACTGATAAAAGATATGTTCAGAACTGGTGTCAGGAAGCACAGTAATCTTAGGATAGTTGCTAGATAGGGTGTTAGAGGCAAAATAGCCACAGTAATTCAGGAGTCACTTAGACATGATGATAGGGAGACCATAAGTTTCTACAGTAGGTTACAAGGTTTCTTTCGCCTGCACTAATCTTTCTGATCTTCCAATTAAACATCTGCTTCAAGGGCCTTCCTGGTAATTTCACGCACAACCTTATTAACTTTAGTCTGAAAAACATTCTTTTAGAAATCAGAAATTGCACAAATTATCCCTCATGTACCAAAACTGTGAGTTAGCCCCATCCCCGGAGAGTTTGATGTTACATTTAACAGTTTTATAATGATTTTTGAAGGTTTGGAGACCCAAATCAAAGTGAAAACTTTCCATTAAGCAATAATAGGACAAAACTTTGAAATGGGTGCTTTTATGAAATCAATGCAAGGAAAAATTGGGGAACAATGATGAAGCACAAAAATGGCCGTTAAATAAAGTGCCCGTCCCCTTCGGGAGATTCTCAGGTCTTTGTATGTTTGAATATTTTCTTGAGTGAGGTAAAAACTGAAATGACTTGCTGAAGTGTAAATAACGGTTTTGTTGTTACAACAGTTAATGTTAGCATTATTTTAACAATTTAGACATAAAAACAGCCACAGAGATTTTGACGCCATGTAATTTCAAACCCTGTTATTAGTACTAATTTTTGATTTAGTATGGAGTACAACATTTTTAAGCCTTTCAAATGAATGGCAATGCCCAAATGTGGCCATGAATAAATGCCTGAAATGGAAAAATTGAAATAAAAAAAAAACTAATTACAGGGTTATTTTCGTACAAGTATAGTTTAAAGCTTTTGGCATAATAGGAATAATGCTTTTTTCAAAATTCAGGAAAGCTTCCCATGAGACAGTGTGGTTAGTCTCACATTTGCACAATCAGAAATTTTGATGTTTATGTTTCTGTTAACAAAATATGTTTTATAGACTATTCCTGTTATTTCAAGGTCACTTTTTATTCAAAAGAAATTATAATTATCCAGTAGTTCAGACCATGATATCTCTTAAGCCTTCCATCAAAGTTTTAATAATGCAGCATTGAAGTTATTTTGAACAATATCAATACAAGCTAACAGATAATTCAAGATAAATAGCTTTGAACTAAGACAGCTACACACAGTTAATGTGGTGACCTACTGAATACAGGTTTGATACATTCAGCATTCCAATGAGCTTGCGCATCTTGGATTTATTTGGGAGAAGAGTTATGCATTTGATGTCATATTTAACTAAGGTTCAGTTTAGGGCAGCTTACCTAAGAACACAGGCTAGGACTGGACAAGAGCATTGCAGGTTATTTGTCTAGAAAATATATTATACCTTCCATCAGGCATTTATCAAACCACCGCTTGAAATTGATGATACAATTACCCCATTACTTCCATGCTTGTCTGGTTCCATACATTTTTCATCCCCTCTGAAGTCAAATTTAAACTGTCTTTCCATCATCCTTCTTCTAAGTTTAAAATTATGTTCTCCTGTTGTCGGATCTGTGCCTATGTTAAACATATTGACGTTTGGATTCCCTGTACTATTTTAGAATTTTAAAAACTCTCAATAAAATTATCCTCTTATCTTGAGGTTACTCCTGGCTCTATTCTATTATAATCCCTGAACCTTGGGGAATTTTTAAATACTTTAAGTTAATGTCAATTTGGGAGTAAGGAGGGAACCTCCAGGTGGTGATAAACCCTTGTGTCTGCTGCCCTTGGCTTCGAGGTGGGGTAGTGGTTGTGGGTTTGGAAGGTGATGTTGAAGAAGCCTTGGTGAGTTGCTGCAGTGCACCTTTTAAATGGTAAGCAGACCTTGTAAGCAGATGTTTAGCAAAATGTCATGAAAGAACTGTAGACATACTTGTGGTGTAATTCCATGTGCTGCACACTATTTTTAGTGCTTTAATTAATGTCTTTAAATTGCCAACTTCCCAGTTGTTAATGTGTTTATTTTAAACAGCGAATGACTGTAAAATAAGACAGGCAGGAATTAAAGTGAATATGGGGAAGAGGGCTTGGGTAAGATACTCTGTCAGAGAGTCGATGCAGACTCGATGGGACGAATGGCCTCCTCTGCACTGTTGGGATTATATGCGAACCAAAGTGCACAAATAATGCACGGAAAACAAAATGAAGCCACTGTGTCTCAGATATGGAGGTTTTCTGTTTGCCAGGAAACTTGAGCATTTACATCATAAAGGTCGTCTGTACTCCCTCAGGAAGGTTGAGGAAACAATGTGATCATAGTAACAGTCTGAACTGTTCCCATGGCAATCATATCAGTTCTGCAGTATCCAAAGGCTTCAGAAGTGGAGACTGTCTTCTAATCCGTATATTATATTTCTGGTGCCTTTCTAATGGCTGCTCTTCAAAGCTGTTGAAAAATATCCAAAATGCAAAGCTCGCTGTTGCCCCAAGTTCATTCCAAATAACCACAATGCCCAGTTTGAAATGAATAAATTTAAACCTTGCAATGGAGTCTACAAATTGTTCAAATACCACGAAATTCAGTGTTCAACTTTCCTGATGCCACACTGAAACTGCATCATTTCACAAACTGAGGAAGCTGTAAAGAGGTTTAATCAAACTCTGGTGCCTGCAAATAATTTCAGGTTAAATTCAAGATCATTAATAATTTGCTCCACTTCACCCCTTCCTTTGCAACCTCCTGAAGCCTTAATGCCAAAGCAAATTCCCAATGTCCCTGACTCAACCCCACAAGCAGATTTCTCTCTCAACTCCACTTTCAATGACAGAGTCTTAGCCATTTTGATGCCACAACTTAGGATGCTGTCTCCAGTTCGTGCCTCAAGAAAAGTCTGTGGGTGGAATTTGACAGTCCCACCAACCCCCACTGGGAGCGATCTGGCAGGTGGGCGGAGGTGCAAAACTGGATGGTATGGTAGTGGCACTGTGCCCGTCATCTTCCCACCTCCTTTTGGAGGAGTGTGCCCACACCATATGATGAAGCCCTAGATGAAACCAGCAGCCTTGTTGATGAGGGTGTGTCACTCATATTTGGAGATATGTTCCCCCCCCCCCCCCCCCACCCCCACAGCCTCACTTCCCCAAAGTACTCGCCTTCCACATATTGTGCCTACCCCACCCCAATCCTTCCAAATCCAGTCACCTACTCCCGGGTCACCTGCCCCAATGCAAAAGCCCCATGTACCTTCTATTCAACGCCATGGTTGACTGTCTGTAGTGCCAGTATTGGCCACCATTCGCAGGGGCACTGCTAGCACTAGAGCGCTGCCAGCTATCCAATGGCCTGGCAGCTCATGGAGGTGGGACTTCCTCAAATATTGGGGGCCAACGTCTTGCACTGAGTCAATTAAAAGCCCAACAGTTGGAAAAGTGGCTTGAGGTGGCCAGTCATGCAGAAGTGGGTTTACCATGACCTTTAAGATGGGGGAGCCCATGGCTCCAGGTTAAATCCAGCCCCCTATTGCCCAGTCATAAAATCAATTCCTTAAATAATTCCATGGTTTTTCACATGGTTATTTTACTGGGTTATCCAATTCAGCTGTTAATCACTGTGTGTGAAGAATGTGAAGAAATTCCACCCACCTATGTCAGACTTCTATTTATTGACTACAGCTCAGCCTTCAACATTATTATTCCCACGAAATTCATCTCCAAACTCCGTGGCCTGGGCCTCGGCACCTCCCTCTGCGACTGGATCCTGAACTTCCTAACTCACAGACCACAATCAGTAAGGATAGACAACAACACCTCCTCCACAATAATCCTCAACACCGGTGTCCCACAAGGCTGTGTTCTCAGCCCCCTACTGTACTCCTTGTACACCTGACTGTGCGGCCAAATTCCCCTCCAATTCCATTTTCAAGTTTGCTGACGACACCACCATAGTGGGTCGGATCTCAAACAATGACGAGACAGAGTACAGGAATGAGATAGAGAATCTGGTGAACTGGCATGGCAACAATAACCTCTCCCTTAATGACAACAAAACAGAGGAGATTGTCATCGACTTCAGGAAGCGTAAAGGAGAACTTGCCCCTGTCTACGTCAACGGGGACGAAGTAGAATGGGTCGAGAGCTTCAGGTTTTTAGATGTCCAGATCACCAACAACCTGTCCTGGTCCCCCCATGCTGACACTATAGCTAAGAAAGCCCTCTACTTTCTCGGAAGACTAAGGAAATTTGGCATGTCAGCTACGACTCTCACCAACTTCTACAGATGCACCATAGAAAGCATTCTTTCTGGTTGTATCACAGCTTGGTATGGCTCCTGCTCTGCCCAAGACTGCAAGAAACTACAAAAGGTCATGAATGTAGCCCAATCCATCATGCAAACCAACCTCCCATCCATTGACTCTGTCTACACTTCCCGATACCTCAGCAAGCAGCCAGCATAATTAAGGTTCCCACGCACCCTGGACATTCTCTCTTCCACCTTCTTCCTTCGGGAAAAAGATACAAAAGTCTGAGGTCACGTACCAACCGACTCAAGAACAGCTTCTTCCCTGCTGCTGTCAGACCTTTGAATGGACTTACCTTGCATAAGTTGATCTTTCTCTACACCCTAGCTATGATTGTAACACTACATTCTGCACTCTCACGTTTCCTTCTCTATGAACGGTATGATTTGTATAGCGCGCAACAAACAGTACTTTTCACTGTATAAGAACATAAGAAATAGAAGCAGGAGTAGGCCATCTGGCCCCTCAAGCCTGCTCCACCATTCAATAAGATCATGGCTGATCTGATAGTGGGTTCAGTTCCACTTACCCGCCCGCTCCCCATAACCCTTAATTCCCTTATTGGCTAAAAACCTATCTATCTGTGACTTAAACACATTTAATGAGGTAGCCTCTACCACTTCATTGGGCAGAGAATTCCAAAGATTCACTATCCTCTTGGAGAAGAAGTTCCTCTTCAACTCTGTTCTAAATTGACTCTCCTGTATTTTGAGGCTATGCCCCCTAGTTCTTCTTTCCATCGTAAGTGAAAACAATCTCGATGTTTCTACCCTGTCTAGCCCCTTCATTATCTTATATGTCTCTATAAGATCTCCCCTCAGCCTTGTAAACTCCAAAGAGTACAGGCCCAGTTTGCTCAATCTCTCCTCATAAGCCAACCCCTTCATCTCCGGAATCAACCTAGTGAACCTTCTCTGCACCCCTTCCAAAGCCAATACATCCTTTCTTAAATAAGAGGACCAAAACTGTACACAGTACTCTAGGTGCGGCCTGACCTCCCTGCTTCTATACTCCATCCCTCTTGCGATAAAGGCCAACATTCCATTTGGCTTCTTGACCACCTGCTGCACCTGCAAACTGTGTTTTTGTGATTCATGCACAAGGACCCCCAGGTCCCTCTGCACAGTGGCATGTTGTAATTTTTCACCGTTTAAATAATAGTCCCTTTTCCTATTATTCCTTCCAAAGTGGTTAACCTCACACTTACCAACGTTATACTCCATCTGCCAGATCCTCGCCCACTCACTTAACCTATCCAAATCTCTCTGCAGACTCTCTGTGTCTTCCACGCAATTTGCTTTCCCACCCATCTTAGTGTCATCCGCAAAACATTGTTACCCTACACTCAGTCCCCTCCTCCAGATTATCTATGTATATGGTAAATAGTTGAGGCCCCAGCACCGATCCCTGCGGCACGCCACTAGTCACGGATTGCCAACCAGAAAAGCACCCATTTATACCTACTCTCTGTTTTCTGTTAGATAGCCAATCTTCAATCCACGCTAACACTTTACTCCCAACTCCGTGCACCTTTATCTTTTGCAGTAACCTTTTGTGAGGCACCTTATCGAAAGCCTTCTGGAAATCCAAATACAATACATCCACCGGTTCCCCCCTGTCAACCGCACTCATCACCTCCTCAAAAAACTCCAGTAAATTAGTCAAACATGACTTTCCCTTCCTGAATCCATGCTCCATCTGCTTGATTGAACCATTCTTATCCAGGTGTCCTGCTATTTCTTCTTTTATGATAGATTCCAGCATTTTCCCAACTATAGATGTTAAGCTAACCGGCCTGTAATTACCTGCCTTTTGTCTGCCTCCTTTTTTAAACAGTGGCGCTACATTAGCTGTTTTCCAATCAGCTGGCACCTCCCCAGAGTCCAGTGAATTTTGATAGGTTACAACTAATGCATTTGCTATTGCCTCTGCCGTTTTTTTTAGTACCCTGGGATGCATTCCATCCGGACCAGGGGCCTTGTCTACCTTTAGTCCCATTAGTCTACCCAGCACTACCTCTTCAGTAATAGTGATCGTTTTAAGGTCCTCACCCCCTACAGTCCCATGACCGTCTATTTTTGGTATGCTATTTGTGTCCTCCACTGTGAAGACCGACACAAAAAATTTGTTTAAGGCCTCAGCCATTTCCTCGTTTCCCATTATTAAATCCCCCTTCTCATCTTCTAAGGGACCAACATTTGCTTTAGCCACTCTTTTCCTTTTTATATATTTGTAAAAACTCTTACTGTCAGTTTTTATATTTTGTGCTAGTTTACTTTCATACTCTATCTTATTGAATGGCGGGGCAGGCTCGAGGGGCTAGATGGCCTACTCCTGCTCCTATTTCTTATGTTCTTATGTTCTTTATTGCTTTCTTAGTAGTTCTTTGTTGCTTTTTAAAGCCTTCCCAATCCTCTAATTCCCTACTAATCTTGGCTACTCTGTATGCATTGGTTTTTAATTTGATACTCTCCTTTATCTCCTTAGTTATCCATGGCTGGTTATCCCTTTTCTTACATCCCTTCTTTTTCACTGGAATATATTTTTCCTGAGTATTGAGAAAAATCTCCTTAAAAATCCTCCACTGTTCCTCAACTGTCCCACCAATTAGTTTGTGTTCCCAGTCTACATTAGCCAACTCTGCCCTCATCCTATTGTAATCCCCCTTGTTCAAGAAGAGGACACTGGTTTGGGACCCTACTTTCTCATCCTCCATCTGTATTAGAAATTCAACCATATTGTGATCACTCATTCCAAGCGGATCCCTCACATGTTAATACATGTGACAATAATAAATCAAATCAAATCAAAATTGTCTATCATCTGTCTTTCACTCCTATCCCATTCCATATTCAATGAATACAATAAAATAGGATTTATATTTAACTTTTATATACCATTTACTATGTTACTGAGTACTTCTCAGTCAGTTCATTTTGAGCTAACACCAAAGATTTGTATTTGCAGAATTTGATTCTTTGATAGTAGGGATCCATATCATGGGCCATCCCATTGCCTCCAGCAGGGCTTGCATCTATGCTTTGTGGCTTTGGTAAATAGAAGTGGACACTGTAAACATCATAGGATCAGAGCACTATACAGTTTCAGTGTGACACCTCACAAAGCTATACTGACTGATGATATTGTGCCGCATTTCATTTGTTTGGTTGGTTAATATTCCATAGTACCAAGTGATAGTAACTTGAGAAGGAACAGTGTTAACTTTAATGATTCTCCTCAATCCATGTTGTTCCAAAAATGTTGGGGTCGGAGGCATATGCTTGTAATGTGTAACTCTGTAAATAAATGCTAATAAAAGTGTGCAAAGATTAACTCCAGTTCTATCCTTTAACAACTGACTTTCTGTATATTAACAGCAACCAAAGCAGTGGTACAACTGATACATTCTGGATTCCTGGTTTGGGTGAATTTACAACAGCAAATCCATGAACATTAGGTGAGGATAGCAGGGATACCTAGATTGATGGTCAAATAGCTTGCCAACACTCATTATCATGGCATACAATGAAATGGAAAAAGATGGAAAAGATATTCTGCTCTGTCCAAGACAGCAAGAAACTACAAATGGTCATGAATGTAGCCCAATCCATCACGCAACCCAGCCTCCCATCCATTGACTATGTCTACACTTCCCACTGCCTCGGCAAAGCAGCCAGCATAATTAAGGATTCCATGCACCCCGGACATATTCTTTTCCACCTTCTTCCATCAGGAAAAAGTCACGTACCAACTGACTCAAGAACAGCTTCTTCCCTGCTGCCATTAGACTTTTGAAAGAACCTACCTCGCATTAAGTTGATCTTTCTCTACAATCTAGCTATGACCGAAACACTACATTCTGCACTCTCTCCTTTCCTCCTCTATGAACGGTTTGTCAGCATAGCACGCAAGAAACAATACTTTTCACTGTATACTAATACATGGGGTAATAATAAATCAAATCAAATCAGATACCAGATGATAATCACCACCTGTGGAACTGTACTCCAACTATTAGTTAACACCTTCAGGAGGGGAGCAGAAAAAAACTGATAATTCAAGGATTTTAAAAAATTATGAATTTAGGTGAGGCAATCCTAACAATTTCACATATCAAAATGCAATTCCCTACCAATGGCATGTTTATTAAAAGCTTACTGATTTGTTCTTTAACTATTAGCTGAATGGCATTGAATCTTTTCACCACAGGGGAGTGTCAAATGTGTACAAAAGGATGTTAGAAGATCCTTAATAATATCTCAGGATCTGGTATGACTGGCAAAGTCGTTCTTCTTATTGAAATTTGATGGTTAACAAACTGAGAACCTTATGGCCAATGAGACCGAGATCGTCTTTCTCCAGTCATATTGATAAATACAGAATAATTCTCCAGCACAGTGGTTAACACTGCTGCCTCACAGCGCCAGGGACCCAGGTTTGATTCTCGGCTTGGGTCACTGTCTGTGTGGAGTTTGCACGTTCTCTGCGTGTCTGTGTGGGTTTACTCTGGGTGCCCCGGTTTCCTCTCACATTCTGAAAGACATGCTGGTTAGGCGCATTGACCCGAACAGGCGCCGGACTGTGGCACAGTAACTTCATTGCGGTGTTAATGTAAGTTTTACTTGTGACTAATGAATAAAACTTTACTTTTAAACTTTAACTAAAGGCCTGACATAGGGGAAGGCATCAACAGCAGCAAAAAGAATATTTATTATATTGACATCTGAGATGAAATCCACTTGCAACACCTATCCTGACCAGTTCTATCCCAACCATTAACCTGCACACTCAGTCATCAAGTCTTGATGTAAGTTAGCAATGGCAACCATTCTCATGGCACTTAGGCTGGTGTCATTTGCTTACTCAGTATCTTTACAATGGCAAGAATGATTTGATGCCAAGAATAATGCACCAAAAACAGAATCATTTCATTCTGAATCATACTTCATTAATTTACTCCAAACCACATGAAGGTTAAAAAATGAACATTTTTGAACCACACTGTACAAAGGTCCATTGATCTCGGGCGGGATTTTCCGATCTTGGGGCAAGCATGGCCGGAAAATCCCACACTATAGTTTTAAGCTCGACTGCTGTCTAATTTTCTATTTCAGCCATTATCAATTTTAGCCAAGTGTTTCAAGTAGCCAGAATCTTTGAATTGATTTGGTTCTATAGGTGAAATCTTGGAAGAATTGAGACAATGTGAAGATTTATTTTAATTCCAGAAACCTTTTTGAAATTGTGATTGCTATAAATGTGTGAGTTTACTGCATTACATTCGTACAGGATATCAGCAAGGTTGAGAAAAATAAAAGCAAAGAGACAGCAAAGAAGGAAGTTGCGAATTGAAGATTGTGGTATATGAAAAGTCATAGAATCATACAGTGCAGAAGAGGCCCTTCAGTCCATCGAGCCTGCACTGCCACGTGTGAAACACCTGACCTCCCACCTAATCCCATTTACCAGCACTTGGCCCAAAGCCTAGAATGTTACGATATGCCAGGTGCTCTTCCAGGTACTTTATAAAGGACATGAGGCAACTCACTTCTACCACCCTCCCAGGCATCGCATTCCAGACTTTTTTTTAACTGGGTAGGAGTTTTTCCTCATATCCCCCAGAAAGTCCAGAAGCGCTTGCAGCTGTTGATTCAGATTTTGAGCAAACTTGGCAATTTTGGTGAATTGGTTGCTCACAAGCCACATTGCAATATCTGGAAGAGAGGGCTTATTTCCTTGTTAGAACAGTGATAATGTGGGGCCTGCACTGAGAGAGAAACTGGCTGTGATTATCCTTGAATTGGTCAATTCATAACAAGAGTGCGGGTTTGATGTCCAATTAAGGGCCAATGATTTCTCCAGCTCAGGCAAGTGAATGAAAGGATGCCCCAAGATGGAGACATCGTCTCTTCATTTTTTTAAATTTTAAAATGCTCTTAGTAGCCAGGCTACAATTGTGAAGGGTAGCCCCACCAGTAGCAGGCCTGCAGCTGCAGCTGAAGCTAGTCTGGCAAGGAAAGTCTTTAAGATTGCTTTGAGGGCTAATCCCCTAGTCTACCATTGGGAGGCCACTTCCAGACATCTTGCGGATGACACTAAAGTCGGTGGAGTTGTGGACAGTGCGGAAGGTTGTTGCAGGTTACAGAGGGACATAGATAAGCTGCAGAGCTGGGCTGAGAGGTGGCAAATGGTGTTTAATGCGGAAAAGTGTGAGGTGATTCACTTTGGAAGGAGTAACAGGATTACAGAGTACTGGGCTAATGGTAAGATACTTGGTAGTGTGGATGAGCAGAGAGATCTCAGTGTCCATGTACATAGATCCCTGAAAGTTGGCACCCAGGTTGATAGGGTTGTTAAGAAGGCATACGGTGTGTTGGCTTTTATTGGTCGAGGGATTGAGTTTCGGAGCCATGAGGTCATGTTGCAGCTGTACAAAACTCTGGGGCGGCCGCACTTGGAGTATTGCGTACAGTTCTGGTCGCCGCATTATAGGAAGGATGTGGAAGCATTGGAAAGGATGCAGAGGCGATTTACCAGGATGTTGCCTGGTATGGTGGGAAGGTCTTATGAGGAAAGGCTGAGGGACTTGAGGTTGTTTTCATTAGAGAGACGAAGGTTAAGAGGTGACTTAATAGAGGCATACAAGATGATCAGAGGATTAGATAGGGTGGATAGTGAGAGCCTTTTTTCCTCGGATGGTGATGGCTAGCACGAGGGGACATACCTTTAAATTGAGGGGTAATAGATATAGGACGGATGTCAGAGGTAGGTTCTTTACTCAGAGAGTAGTAAGGGCGTGGAATGTCCTGCCTGCAGCAATAGTGGACTCGCCAACATTAAGGGCATTTAAATGGTCATTGGATAAACATATGGATGATATTGGAATAGTGTAGGTTAGATGGGCTTTTTATTGGTTTCACAGGTCGGCGCAACATCGAGGGCCGAAGGGCCTGTACTGTGCTGTAAAGTTCTATGTTCTATCTACACTGCTCCTTGACTTGTTTGTGGACCAAGGTTTTCCAGCTGGCCTCATTCAGTGAGCCTTATGGACCTTCAATTAGTTGAATTTGCAGCTTTCAGATAGGCACTCATACAGCCATTCTGCCCATGCAGATGATGCCAGACAACCAGCACCCAAGCTCGCTCGCCTCCCTCCCTGCCGACAGGGGGCCTGAGAATTCAGACTGTGCTTAATGTCAATGAAGAATAGAAGAAAACTGAAGGGAAAGGGAATAGCGGAAACCATAAAAATATTGCATGATTCAAGAGGAGATCTAAATGGAGAGACATTCTCTAGTGGTTTTGTTCATTTGATTGTGGAAATTATGCTTTTTGAAATGAAGAAAGAGGGAGCGATAATGTTTTAAAAAGTAAGGAAAATGGCTTGAAAATATATATTATGTCCTTATAGTTACAAGTGTGTAATTTCTTTAGACTGATTCCATAACAATGGCAGTATTTTCACATGAAAGGTAATTTAAAACACTATTGATGGTACTGAGTGAATGTAATTGCTTAAATTGAATTCTTTAACGTGTGTAGAAAATGTTGTAAGTTAAGATACTGCATTGAGCACTAGTATTGAACTGTTTCACAACCTACAGTCAAAGGCTTACCTCCCAGTCAAGGACTGAAGCTTGCCATTGAGCCATCTTGTCAATATTTTCCAATCTTCTTTTGCGTTCATTGATTTGTTGGGTTACATTCCTCATAACTGCTAAAGCTGCAGCAACATATCTATAGTCACTGGAACACAATGAAAAAAAAAGGTTTTGATATATCTTCCTAAAAGTAATTGGCAAAAGAACGAAAGAGGAGATGTGAGCAGATTTTTTTTAAACACAGGAAGTTGTTATGATCTGGTACTCATAACCTGAAAGGGTGCTGGAAGCCGATTGAATAGCAACTCTCAAAAGGAAATTGGATACAAACTTGAAAAAGGAAAAAAAATGTACAGCTGATTGGAAAGTGCAGGGGTGTGGGACTAAGTGAATAGCCCTTTGAAAGGGCTAGTACAAATATCATGGGCTGATGGAGCAGCTGATGCATTGTTATCGCTACACCCAACGATAGCAGGAACGCACCTCCTGGAGTTTGGAAACTGGGTTGTATCCTGGGGTGCGATCGAACCTGCTGTTCATGCCATGCTCCCACTCTAGCAAGGTCAGAGAATTTGGCGGCCAGCCAGATCTCCATTCATCACTGCAGCTGGATGGAAAAATCCCGCCGACATGAATGGTGGTAAGATTTCAGCCCTGGTCTTTCTCCCTTGAATCCAGTTGGAACAACAGGGTGAGAGTTTCCTTTCCTCTGTCTGTCTTAATCCAGTGATTAGCAAACAAAACTTCACCTAATTTAACACTAATTAGTTCTGAATGATCAATCTCACTGTGACAATGACTAATGTAAATGAGTGCAGAAATAACATACAATAGCAATCGGATGTGGAGCGACCATTAATTTAACTGTGCACAACAGAACTGATCATTCCACTCCACTCACACAGCCACCTGAAACATTTCAATTTAATTATCTGACTTGTGCATATGTAATAATTCTTATTCACCAGTCAATGCAACATGTTTATTTACAGGTAAAGGCTATAGAGAGACTTGCAGCAAGGTTTTGGAACAGAAACCTGAGTTCACCAGGGTAATCCCCCCCCATGCTCACTGATTTGTACCCCGGATCATCTGAATTACTCTGCAGATTGATCCTTTAAGAGACAATCACCACATCCCCCACCCTCTAAATAATTTAATACAAATGTCAATACTCAACTTACACAGTCCAAGATAATTAAACATTTAGTACATTAATTCAGTCAATTATAAATTAAGTTTCTCAGGCGGTAACCGAATCCTTGTCGAACTCCTCTATCTGGGACGCTTCCATATCATAGAGGTTTACAGCATGGAAACAGGCCCCGTGGCCCAACTTGTCCATGTCGCCCTTTTTTTTAATCAACTAAGCTAGTCCCAATTGCCCGCATTTGGCCCATATCCCTCTATACCCATCTTACCTCTTTGAAGGGCTACCTCTTCGAAAACTTCTTGTTTTATTTGTGGATGGATTGGCTTCCCGCATCACTACCATATAGTCATTTTTGGTGCCAATGGTGGCTGCAACTTCCTGCCCTAACTGGTGAATGGCATCATTTTGTGCACTTTGTAACTCTTGTGCAATCTTTACAGTGCTCTTTATTGCCAGCGCTATCTCCAACACACTTAAAATTTATATCCACCTATGCTAGTAACTTTGTCAGAATAGCCTCATTATTTATTCTGCAGACAAATCTGTCCCACATTTGAAGTGGCTCCAAAGTTGCAGTCCTCTGAGTTTTGCTTCAACTTGGTGATGTAAGTTGCAATAGTTTCCTCTGGGGCACCTCCCCACCCCCCCCCCCCCCCCGCCCCATTAAATTAAATCTCTGCAATAGGACCGATAGTTTCAGATAGAAATGTGATTTTACTGATTCAATGACCTAATTGAATGGTTTGGAGTCGGGCACGTTGGGGTTGTGAGATTGCAAATGAATTTGTAAGCCTGGGTCCCACATACACTCAGGAGGATTACCTTTCTTTTCCCCTCCGCCTCTATTCCATTCCCCTGAAAGTAATAGCCCAAATGTTCTACGTATTGTGTCCAGTCCTCCACAGAGCATCCAAATAGGGCCATTTTTGTAATTCCTTTTCTTTGTCTCAACTTCCAGTGAAAACTGTATACTCACAGTCCGAGGCTCGATTTTACCCTCGTCGCCAATGTAATGATTCTTGTTCTCCAGTTAAGGAAAAACAACAACGTGTTTATTTACAAGTAAAGGTATATAAAGAGGCTTGCTGCCTCGTGGCTGCAACCAGCTCCAGAGAAGATTCTGGAACAGAAACCCAAGCTGACCAGTGTGATTCCCCCACCGGGGCTCCCTGATGGATTCTCTGGTTCATAAGACCCTTATTCTGCAGATTGATCCTTGAAGGTACAATCACAACAATGTACTTTAAAGAAGCTTGACACTATCCAGGACAAAAACAGATAGTTGATCAGCATCCCATTCATCAGTTTAAACAATCAATCCTTCCACCATCTGACTTGGAAATATACTGTTTACCCTTCATCACCTCTGGGCCAAAATCCTGGGACTCTCTCCCTAACAACACGATGGAAGCATTTTCACCAGACTGACTGCAGCAATTGAGGAGGGTGGCTCACATTCGCTTTCTAAAGAATGATTAGGGATAGGCAATAAATATTGGTTTAATTGCAAATGAGTGAGTAAACAAAAAATGGTGATAACAGTAATAGGTGCACAGGGTACTTAACGTGAGAAGACAGGTGAACAAATTCCTGTTTTTCCACTAAAGCCAATTCCTCCAACAATGCAACCATCATCAAACACAATCAGCTCCGGCGATCGGGACACTGCATCTATATAAAAGCAAATTACTGTGGATACTGGAATCTGAAACCAAAAGAGAAAATGCTGGAAAATCTCGGCAGGTCTGGGATATTACATCTGTGTGCCAAATAAACAGCTTCTGAAGCAGACCCTCTTTTTACAACTTAAGGATGGGACCCGATCTCAAGGAGCACAGGGAAAATGTTTAAGGACATTCGAATGCCTCATTGAAATGGGGACAAATTGGTATAATTGCGTGGGAGGAACCTGTCATGAATTATGTCACGTTGTGACACAAGACAAAATCGCAGCACACCACATTTCGGCAATACTTTGCTCCACAGCATGTTAGTGACGCTACTGATGGGTTCTCTGGCCAAAGGCCAGCCTATTGGCATGCTGAGCCTCCAATCAGAGACAGTCAATGGTGAACAACTAAGCAGATTAGTCCCCCACCAGGGACATGGTGGGTTGGGGTGATGGGAAGAAGAGTGGGGTGTCAATTGTTTGGGTTGCCAATCTCAGGAGGGGCAGGTCAGAGCCTAGTGGTGAAGAATTAGAGAATCAGTGAAGAATGCGGGGGGGGAATCAAAGTTCAGAGGATGGATTCAATGATCGAAGGAGACCTTATGTGGCCGAGGGGGGAATTTGTGTGGGTAGTCGGATTGGTGGCCTTGTGGGGGAAGATTGTGAGGGGTGCTTCATGAAAGTTTCTCAAGCACAGGCACTTAGATCCAGGTGGGTGTGAAAGCATTCATCTTCTGAGTCCAATATATCCTCAACTCCAAGAATATGCCAGGTTAGCTGACGCTCAGCAAACCCAGCCAACATTAAAGTTGAAAACTTGCATGACAATTAGAATCACAACTTCATTGTCATATCTTATGTCATGCCTCCTTGGAATGGGTTGCTTCCCACCCAACCCCCAGCGTCAGTTAGAACTACAAGTGGGTAGATTGGAGGCAGGTTTCTTTGAAAGAAATATTTAACTGTAAGGAATCTTCTTTTAAATTATATTTTAATCATATTCTTGTTGTTCAGTGTGAGGTATCTTGGTCGTGTAGAATGAAACACTCTTCATTTTGAGTATTTGAGGTCTCAATTCAATTCAGATATCGCAATAGTAAATTACAATAAGGTCCTCTCTGCTTTGTCCAGCCTTAGAATAATATAGAACAACAAAGAATAACATGGAATAACAAGAGAATAACATTAGAATGATGTGGAATAACATAGAAAAACATAAGAATAACAGTGCAAGGTTTTTTCCTGTGCTGACCTCACTGAATTAGATTGTTAGTTTAATGACAAACAAATAGCAGTTTTGTGCCGTGGGCTCTTTTCCCTTGTGAATTGCTTTGAAATTGCTAAAATGAATTTCATACAAGACTGTAACAACCTACAGTACAAGACACTTCAGGCTGAATTTTAACATGGGGCGGGTTTGCATTGGTTAGTTTGGTGGCTTGGTGGGATGGGGGTGTAAACATCTGAAAATATGTTTTCTGTTCATCTATTATTGTGATACTTGAATTAAATCAGGACCTCAAGTATTTGATATTAACAATTAGACAAACTGAAATTTGGAACACTAGCCATTTATGAAGTTTGTAGGTGCAGAGTTGAGACAAAGATGTCTAGAAGTGACCCACACTGTCAAAGAAACTATTGTTTTTTCAGCATTGCCTGTCATTCTTTATTAAAATCTTACTGATTGAAGAATGATCGCGGGATAAAGAAAAGCAGCCAATTAACAAAATCACAGGACTAGCTAAATATCCTCAGGGAAATTTCAACTCTTTGGAAAATTAGCTCCAAAGATCAGGGTCCTGGGCTATCTTTCGAGATCATTATTTTCCTTTTAACTATTGGTGGCTATATATTCTTTTCCTAAAGACCTCCTTCATGTATTTTAGTATCTAATTCATAGAATGACATGTATAATCTCATTTTACAGAGTGACATAAGAGAAGAATGAGAGATTACTCTTGGTCCACATAAAGCAAATTCCTGGTTTTAGTTCTCCCATCAAAGTGGCGACATGAGTACTTTCAATGACTCATTCGGCAAGTGCACTGCCCAATGTAAAACAAAGCGCGCACTAGACAGGTTCAAAATTCCATTTATGGTCCATACTGTTTGGAGAAATGCCTTTATAGGTGTAACTTGCATAATCATTTGACTTCTGAGGTCCATTAGATAAAATAAAGGCTTTGAACCTGTACAGGGCATTGGTGAGGCCGCAGCTGGAATACTGTGTGCAGTATTGGTCCCCTTATATGAGGAAGGATATATTGGCATTGGAGGGAGTGCAGAGAAGGTTCACCAGGTTGATACCGGAGATGAGGGGTTTGGATTATGAGGAGAGGCTGAAGAGATTGGGTTTGTACTCATTGGAGTTTAGAAGGATGAGGGGGGATCTTATGGAGACTTATAAGATAATGCGGGGGCTGGATAGGGTGGAGGCGGAGAGATTCTTTCCACTTAGTAAGGAAGTTAAAACTAGAGGACACAGCCTCAAAATAAAGGGGGGTCGGTTTAAGACAGAGTTGAGGAGGAACTTCTTCTCCCAGAGGGTGGTGAATCTCTGGAATTCTCTGCCCACTGAGGTGGTGGAGGCTACCTCGCTGAATATGTTTAAAGCGCGGATGGATGGATTCCTGAGCGGTAAGGGAATTAAGGGTTATGGGGATCAGGCGGGTAAGTGGTACTGATCCAAGTCAGATCAGCCATGATCTTATTGAATGGCGGGGCAGGCTCGAGGGGCTAGATGGCCTACTCCTGCTCCTATTTCTTATGTTCTTATGTTCTTAACAGAAACCAAGATATCCACCATATGGAACACAATGTCAGGTGTGTGCAGCTGAAATGGTTGTAGGGCACTGTAAGCCACTGTAAGAAACTGTAGAGAATAATTAGAACTTCAGTCAGCAGTTTTGTACAGGACATTGACTGCTGTGCGAGTGTGGCCTTGAATTTTCCAGTTCAGGCTGCTATGAAGACAAAGGCAGTATTGATGGGAAAACTGACAACACTTTTCATTTCAGGTGTGCCAATGAAGAAACAAGAGAAATATTTACAGAATGGCCAGCAGAAAGATCAAGACCAGAGTGCTGGAAGCCACCACAGAAAAGAAAAGGAAGCAGTGCTCTAACTTCAAGTTGAATCACAGAAAAGCAAACCCATAATGATGGTTGCTGGAGAGATGTTGGATGATGATTCAGATGAATCACTCTACACCCTAGAATAGGTCAGCACCGTCAAGATTCGAGGTAAAAATGGTCTGTGACTATTGGGAGTGATGCCTGCAGAAGGAGAGCATTGTTAATATGGAGTGCGGAATAGGCATTGGTGCTACCTGCAACATCATGAGCTTCTCAAAATTGTTGAAATAGCTCAAGATGGTGGCTCAAAAATGAAGCTGTCATGGAAGTTGAGGCTCTATGATGGAATGATACTCTTCCCAAGAGATCAACCAAACTGGAGAGCCCAATGGAATGGAAATAATTTAGATCTACAATTCCAAATAGTAATACAAGGCAAAATCCACTCATCTGAGATGAAACAACTCAAAAATCTGGAACTCTCCATGTACTGGAAGAGGTTTGCAGTGGTTCGCATGGCACCAAGCCATTGACAGCTAAATAAATATTAAAATATTACAAAGGTGCTTTCACAGGTCTTGGATGTCTTCCTGATGAATATCACCTTGAGGTGGATGACAGTGTGAGATCAACTCAACATCTTCCGAGGAGAGTTCCAGCTGCCCTCAATTCCAGTCTGAAAGGCAAGATAGAGGGGCTTGAGAATATGGGAGAAATCAAGAAAGTGACAATTCCTATAGACCGGATTAGCAGTTCCAGTAGCAGTGAAACAGCCTGGAAATCTGAGAGTGTGCCAAGATCCAAAGGACCTTGATAAAACTTTGAAGGATGTCAAGGATGAATACTGGCAAGTGAAGTTGAATGAAAGCAGATCAACACTTTCAACATGAGATTGTCAATGATCCTTCAAGAGTGGAAGCGGTTGTAGATGACCTGCTAATCTATGGATGTGGAGATACAATGGAAGAAGCCATCGCAGCCAAAGATCAGAATCTAGAGGGACTATTAAAGAGGACTCACACAGGAAGTTCATGTCCAAATGCAGCAGGACCTGGACAATATCCAGGTTTGGGCTGATAAGTGGCAAGTTACATTCGTGCCACACAAGTGCTAGGCAAAGACCATCTCCAAAATGAGAGGATCTAACCAACGGCCTTTGACATTCAATGGCATTACCATTACCAAATTCCTCACCATCAACTTCCTGGGGGTTACCATTGACCAGAAACTGAATTGGACTAACCAAATAAATACTATGGCTACCAGAGCAGGCCAAGGGCTAGTAATCCTGAAGCCAGTAATTCACCTCCTGACCACCCCCCCCCCCCCCACCCCCCCCCACAAAAGCCTGTCTACCAGCTACAAGGTGCAAGTCAGGAAAGTAATGGAATAATCTCCACTTGCCTGGATAAGTGTGGCTCCAAAAACATTCAAGAAGCTCAACACCATCCAGAACAAAGCAGTTCACTTGATTGCTATCCCTTCCACAA
This sequence comes from Mustelus asterias, assembly GCF_964213995.1. NCBI lineage: Eukaryota > Metazoa > Chordata > Chondrichthyes > Carcharhiniformes > Triakidae > Mustelus > Mustelus asterias. The sequence goes on from NC_135804.1 coordinate 93,555,390, forward strand.
GCATTCAATCCCTCTACCGCCGACAAACAGTGGCAGACATATGTTCCATCTACAAGATGCACAGCAGGAACTCACCAAGGTTCCTTAAGCAGCACCTTCCAAATCCATGACCACTACCATCTAGAAGGACAAGGGCCGTAGATACCTGGGACAGCGCCACCACCTGGAGGTTCCCTTCCAAGTTACTCACTATCCTGACTTGGAAATATATCACCGTTCCTTCTCTGTTGCTGGGTCAAAAGCCTGGAATTTCCTCCCTAACAGCACTATGAGTGTTCCTACATATCAAGGACTGCAGTGGTTCAAGAAGTGGAGATGGCAGTGTTGGACTGGGGTAGGCACAGTAAGAAGTCTCACAACACCAGGTTAAAGTCTAACAGGTTTATTTGGTAGCACAAGCCACAAGCTTTCGGAGCACTGCCCGTGCTTTCGGAGACCATGCAGACGCTATGACAACGGATGAATGAACACCGCTCGACAATCACCAGGCCAGGAGTGTTCTTTTCCTGTTGGGGAACACTTCAGCAGTCATGAGCATTCAGCCTCTGATCTTTGGGTAAGCATTCTCCAAGGCCGCCTTCACGACACACGACAGCGCAGAGTTGCTGAGCAGAAACTGATCGCCAAGTTCCGCACACATGAGGACGGCCTCAAACGGGATCTTGGGTTCATGTCACACTATCTGTAAACCCCATGACTTGCCTGGGCTTGCAAAACCTCACTAACTGTCCTGGCTGGAGACAATACACATCTCTTTAACCTGTGCTTAACCCTCTCTCCACTCACATCGTCTGTACCTTTAAGACTTGATTACCTGTAAAGACTCGCATTCTAACCATTATCTTGTAAATTGAGTTTGTGTCTACGTATGCCCTGTTTGTGAACACATCTCCCATTCACCTGATGAAGGAGCAGCATTCCGAAAGCTTGTGGCTTGTGCTACCAAATAAACCTGTTGGACTTTAACCTGGTGTTGTGAGACTTCTTACCGTGGTTCAAGGCAGCAGCTCACCGCCACCTTCTGAAGGGCAAGCAGGGATAGGCAAAAAATGCTGGTCCAGTCAGCAACATCCACATCATGTAAAACTGAAGTAAAAAATATGAATCTGAAGCTGAACAAGAAAAAGCTGGGACTGAAGATGACTGAAGTCAACTACGTAGGTCATGTACTGACAGCAAGGGAGTTCACCCTGATCCTGATAAGGTGAAAGCTGGAGCAGAGATGCAGCAACCAACAGATGTGAACAGTTCCAAGGTTTGGATTTGTAAGCTGTGTAGCAAAGTTCTTGCTCAATTGGTCATTAGAGTGTGAACCTTTACACAAGCTCACTGCAAAGAACGTTCAGTGGCTTTGGGGTAAGAAACAAAAAAAAAGCTACTTTGCCTCACGTCAAACAACTAGTGACAACAATGCCAGTGCTGAGGTAGTGTGATGTCAACAAAATCATCCTGCAGTAAAACAGGGCTTGGAGCAACCCTCATGCAGCAAAGACAACCATTTGCGTTTGCATCCAGAATCTTAATGCAAACTGAACCACACTGTGCACAGATTGTAAAAGAGTGCTTAGCTATTGCCTTTGCTTGTTAGCATTTTAACAGGTACCTGTTTGGAAGAGAGAAAATGATGGAAGAGTCTGTCCAGAAGTCACTTCAAAGCATCTTTCTCAAACTGCTTCTATCTGCTCCAAAGCATCTGCAAATGACGTTACTTTGCAGAGATATCATTTGGAAATGAAGCAAAAGCAAAGGAAGCAGATGTACATCACCAACATGCCGTCAAGAACTGCACTCCCTTTGAAGGAAGTTGATGATGCCAGTACACAATGTGAAATCTTCCAGGCTCAACAAGAAGCAACTGCACAACATGCTCAAAGTCCTCAGCCCAACAGAGATGTTTCTGACAGACAAGCTTGTTGCTCAGATCAAGTAAACCCCATAACAGGATGCCCCCTTCAAGTGCTACTGGATGAAGTGATGAAAGGAGGACCTGAAACCATGAAGGACGCACCTTTTGTTAGTAAAGAGTATTGGGCATACAAAGTTGAGGTGATTGCCAAAGATGGCATTTTTTGCAAAGGAACTAATGTCATCATCCCTAAGCAAATGAGAAAAGAGACTTCGAAGTGCATCCACACAAGACATCAAGGAATTAGAGGTTTACAGCATGGAAACAGGCCCTTCGGCCCAACTTCTCCGAGTTGAATTGCGGCAAGTCTGAGGAAGGCAAGAAAAGTGGGCTACTGGCTAAACATGAATAATGAGATTAAGGACCACATCAGCCAATGCGGTGCTTGTAATGGCAGGCGGGGGGAGGGGCAGGCTCGGAGGCCACTGAAGCCCCCGGGTGTTCAGGGGCATGGCCAGGCATTGCTCATCTGGTGGAGCCCCCTTCTAGCACATTGGCATTGTCCAACTGGCACATCAGACAGCACAGCAGTGGCTACCAGACAGCCCAACGGTGCCAGCTGGTTACTGCTAGTGTGCTAACTGGGCACCGTTATCGTGCCGGGGGCAGTGCCAAAGGGGTAGGGCTCTGGGAGGAGAAGGGGTGGCTAGACAAGCGGAGTGAGGTGTTGGGGGATGGGATCTGTTTGCTGGGGGGTCTTGCAAGGGTGGATCATGAAGACGGACTTGATGGGAGGGGGTGCGACTCATGGGTCCTGATAGGGGGCAAGTCAGGGAACCCATCAGGAGGGCGCTGATGCCACTTGTCAGGGAGAGGTTGGGGGAACATGCCAAAGAGAGGGCGGGGTCCTGATGTCCATGAAGGAGGAGGTCTTCCAGCGCATTCTGAGATTGGAGTGCCCTTGCGAAATTGCAGCCCCCCCCCCCCGCCATCCCACCGGAACCCAGTGCAAGACTCTCAACATTGAGGGCCCGATTTTACCATTGCGTCGCGCCCGGAAGGGCAAAGTTGGGTGTGAGGCCATTAACGTGATCTGCGCCCGCATCCATGCAGATTGCCACTTTACCGAACTCGGGAATGGCGGCGATTCGATTCGCGTCCAAAATGGGCGCAACGACCATTTAAATGCATTTGCATGCATTTAAATTGAATTAATGAACTGCCTATCCAACTTTATCAGCATTTCCCCCTTTACCACCACGTTTGCCAATCCGGAACCGCGCCATAATGGACCTGCTAAATAAAAGTCTGAATCGGGCGCTCCAGCTTCTGAAGGGCACGTTCAGAGCTTCCAACGGCTCTGACTCAGATCAGTGGTTGGGGGGTGGGGGGGGGGGGGGGGAGGGAGGTGGGTCAGATCATTCTCTGGTTGGCGGGGGAGGAGGGGAGTGAGCCCAGATCGTTGTCTGGTTGGGAGGAGAGGAGGAGGAGGCGGGTCAGATGTATCTCTGGCGGGGGCAGGGGGGTGGGGGGGAGGGGGAGAGGGCTGATCATTGTCTGGGGATGGGGAGGGAGGAGGAGGCGGGTCAGATATCCCTCTGGAGGGTGGGGGAGGGTGGGGGGGGAGTGAGGCTAGATCATTGTCTGGGGGGCGGGGTGGAGGAGGGAGGCGGGTAAGATGTATCTCGGGGGGAGGGGGAGGCCCGATCGCTCACTGGTGGGGGGGCAGATGGATCTCTGGTGGGGGGGCAGATGGACCTCTGGTGGGGGGACAGATGGATCTCTGGTGGGGGGGGCAGATGGACCTCTGGTGGTGGGGGCAGATGGACTTCTGGTGGGCGGGGCAGATGGATCTCTGGTGGGGGGGCAGATGGATCTCTGGTGGGGGGGCAGATGGGTCTCTGGTGGGGGGGCAGATGGGTCTCTGGTGGGGGGGAGAGATGGATCTCTGCTGGGGGGGGGAGGGCAGATGGATCTCCGGTGGGGGGGGGCAGATGGATCTCCGGTGGTGGGGGCAGTTGGATCTCTGGTGGGGGGGGCAGATGGATCTCTGGTGGGGGGGGGGGGCATATGGATCTCTGGTGTGGGGGCAGGGGGGTTGGGGGCTCTGCTGCCACTCTGCGGGTGATCGGCGGGGAAGGAGGGCAGGGTGGAGATCGGTCTGGGTAGTGAGGGGGGGTGGATAAGGGGGACAATGATGTGTGTGGGGGCCATCGCTCTCGCTTTTTGCTTCCGGGCCGCTTTCTCCGCTTTCTGCGGCCCGGGAGCGATCTGACGCGCGCGCTTTTTCTATTTTATTTCTAACTGCGCATGCGCAGTTCAGAGCTCCGATCGTTTTGGCCGTGCTAAACCCCGCCCATAGCGCGAATGGGACTGGAGATGTTTTTTTCAGGCTGAGTGCGTATGGGGGCGCCTGAAAGCAGATTTCTAAGTCAGATCTGCATTACGCCCAGATTCAGCACTTAGAATGAAAATGGTAAAATCGGGCCCTGAGTGTGGGAAGATTGTGGTGAGAGACTGATGCAGGCCATTGCATTATTCTTGCCGTTATGTCACTTTTTGGGGGGGAGAATGCCACCCATGCTATTGTACAGAGCTGCTTTTTGTATGCTGTGGCTTGCCATAATTATGTGATGTCTGAGGTAATCTTGTGCCATAGACATGTGACCTTTGGGGTCATCTTGAGTAAAACAAAGGCTTTGGACAGAAACCATTTTACCCACCACATGGAAGCTGATCTTAAACTGGGAATCCCAAATTACCTTCACAGGTCTTGAGCTAGTGAGGGGAAGAGTGAACCAGGATACATTCGGCACCAATGTTTTTTTAATGCAGTTATCCATTTTCCAAAAGTCTTTTCGAATTGACTTGGAAAATCCCAGCATCACCAGTTAAAACCTTGTTGTGTACATTTAATTTACATTCAAAGAGTACATTATATAAAATCAAATTTGACTTTGTTCATTTTAAATCTAATGAAATTGAAGACCTGGTGCCCAATCTAAGAGCACTAGATAGGAAGAGTGAAAAGAAAGAGTGAGATAGATAGAGATAAAGATTGCAAACAAACAATAGGGGAATGGAGAACAGCATGGGGTAAATGAGAGAAGTCGAGAAAAATAGAACAGGTACTGAATACCTGCAATATAGGGAAACAATAAAAGGAACAATTTTTCCATCTGCCATTTGTAGAAAATTTATAAAGGCATTCTTTATCTCTCCCTACTAAACCAGATAAACGGCATTGATAGACAAAGAAAATATATAAAAGAGCTAAAATAAAATGGAGAAATAGAGAGAATGGAAAATGATGCATTGAAATAAGAAAAGCAAGCGAAATAGTACTTGACGTGCAGTTCTGTTCTCAATTCCACCTCCGAACCTTGCTTTCTTGTCTCTGTATTATGAAAAATAATCTTTTGAATTTTGCTTTCTTTTTCCTACTAAACTGCAAATATTCCTCCATACTCATCCTTTACCAGAATCTCAAAACAACAGGGGTTAGATTTTTTTTTTAAACAGTGAGTGTCCCAACCCTATGTGTAAAATCCAGGGTCAAGCCCACTTCCAGTTGGTGAAGCAGCCCCCCCAGCTATTAAGCGGCCAACCATTGCTGAATTGAATACTGTTGGCTCACATTACGAACATTAGGTAACCGTATAAATTTCAAAGCAATCTGACAAATTCCACTGTAAATACGTGACCTGCAGTTTAAAATTAGCAGCAGGAGACAGAATCTGAATGCCATGTGCCTACAGCACAAAATACTGGCGCTGATTTATGAACTACTGCTAATTGTCATGTTCTGAGCATGCTTAATAGCTTAAAAGTTCAAAGTTGAACGTTTAAAGCATGGAAATATAAAACAAACAAATGTGTTTGTCCAAAGCTGGTGGACATTTTGCTTAAAGTAAACAACGATCTATAAAAGCTGACAAAAGACTGTGGCAAAGCACACTTCAAAATGCCAACGGCACTTTGCTTTCTATTTGCTTTTTAAAGCTTTCAGTCTGATCCAGATTACTGACATGTAAAAACTACTGGAGTTCAAATTGTTTATGTTATGCAGCATATCTATTTTTAAAATTAATACGGTTGCAATCACAAATGCAACAAATTATTAACTGGCCATTAATGAACACGAAGACCACTTGAGTGTTCCCCCAATCTGAGGATAATGAGCACAGCCTCAGGTGTGTTTATATAACATATCTTGGAAGCTGGCAAAATTGGAAAATGCATAGACGGTGCCATAGGTGCATTGGCCATGCTAAATTCTCCCTCAGTGTACCCAAACAGGCGCCGGAGGGTGGCGACTAGGGGATTTTCTCAGTAACTTCATTGCAGTGTTAATGTAAGCCTACTTGTAACACTCAAAAATAAACTTTAAAACTTTAAGTAGTTTAATAGGCAAAATAATTTTTGTCAATGCATGTGGTGGGATATTTGGAACTTAATTTCCATATCCTTCACATCCCCATTGTATTATTTCCTATATTTTCCCCTCAACTTTCTTCCCTGATGGCTCCAAGTTTTGTTGAGGTAAATTGCTATGGGCACTCCACACCCAAACCCAACCCACCCCCCCCCCTCTCCCTCCCCCCGCCCCCGTGAGGCCATCGGCTCTTGCTGAGCAACGCTAAACTCACAAATGCAGTCAGAGTGCGATATTCTGGAATAAATGACATTGGGCCGCCAAACAACAGTTGTTTCTAATTCTTACCTATGTTCCAATGCTGTATATTTGAGCAATTCTGCAAGCTGCAGTGGGTATTTGCAGATCTTCTGCACAGGAGTGAGGAGAAAGCCATCGATGGCAATGTCAATCATTTGCTGAAGGAGCCGACAGGCCTCAAAGAAATGCTGATACCTGCCATCCTTCATCAGCTTGGAAAGTTCCATGCATGCGTCCAGGTGATTATTACAGTACTCAGAATAAATCCAAAATCCATCTTGCTGTAAGCAAACACAACAAATATATTATATATAGATATATGTCAGATGTGCAGGCGAAGACAATCAACTTCCTGAACTGACAGACAGCAGTGTGGGCAGCAGAGATAATTGGTTGATATTTTTGGGCTAATAAATTTAAAAGTACATTTTAATTAGTTGGCCATAATTCCACCCCCCCCCCCCCCCCCCCCAACTCCGGTGGACCTTCTGGCAGCGAAAGCAGCTCACTGTTGGCCGCCAGCAGAATCTTCTGATTCTACCCAAATCAATGGCTATTTGCACTGCCTTGCCGGCTGCACCAGCAGATAACCTGCCATGGGGGGATAGGGGAGGGATCACATTCTGAGGATCAGAAGACTAATTTTTATATGCTGGCAAATCTTTAAAAAAATTGCTCCCACAATCAAGGCTCAGCAGGAGCTCTCCCACCTCTTGTTTAGCAGGTTGGATTCAGCAGATGCGGGTTCAAGTCTCACTCACCTGTGGGCAGGGCTTAACACACCCAAAATCCTGCAGTTCCAATCAGCATGCGCAGAAAAAATATGATAGAATGCGGCTCCCCTACCACATTGCTCCAGGGCCTGACAATGCCTCCCCCTAGCCCCCACAGACAGTGCCCCACCTCCACATTACTGACCCCCTTATCACCCACCCCCTATGCCACCCAGAATGATTGCAGGCCCCTCCCCACTCCTTCCCCCCACCAATCTCAGGCAGAGTGCCAGTGGACCCCCTCTTCCCGCTCACTGATCACAGGCAAAGTGGCAGTGGACCCCCCTTCCCCCTCACTGATCACAGGCACAGTGGCAGCGGGCCCCCTTCCCGCCCCCCGCCCCCCACTGATCTCAAGCAGAGAGCTGTCGGACCCACCTTTCCCCACCCCACTGATCTCAAGCAGTGAGCCGTCGGACACTCAGCACTTACCTCCTCACTAACTGGAGCGCCCGAATCGGACTTTTGTGGAGCATGTCTGTTTCGCGCTGATTCTGGATGGGCAAACGCGGTGGTAAAGGGGGAAGTGCTGGTAAGGTTGGGCGTGCAGCCCATTAAGTCAATTTAAATGCATGCAAGTGCATTTAAATGGCTGCCGTGCCCATTTTGGACATGGTCCCGATCGCTGCCATTTTTGTGCCTTGGTAAAGGGGGAACTGGCATGGAGGTGGGCGCGGATCGCGCTACTCGCCGCACACCCAATTTTACCAAGCTTTTGCGACCGAAAATAGGCGCAACGCGATGCTAAAATCGGGCCCAGTGACCCGAGCTGGGAATTGAACCCAGGTCCCTGCAGCAATGCTAACCACTGTGCCACCGTGCCATCCATAAGGCCATTAGATAAGTAGTTGTAAAGAAAGATAAAAGGACAGAGAAAAGGGACAGAAACATTTACACAGAATTAATAGCTACAGTTGAAAAATTAGTACTGGGTTTGATTCGATGAGATAGTGATTGCCTTATGACATACATTTTCTTGATTCAACAATATTGATTTTTGAAATGGTGGAATCGGTGAAAAAGATGGATAAAAAATACCACTGAAGGTATTGGAGTAAAGAAAGGCAACAATGTTAACAAAATAAGCTTTTGTTGAAAGTTGCAATTATGATGTGCAATATTGCTAATGCATGCATTCATTTAAATTCCTTTGTCCAGTATTTTCATGAAGGCCCATTAAGGGGATTAATGCCTTCATTAAAATCTCAGTCAGAGGAATTTCATACACATTAGCGATTAATAAAGTACACCACAATTTCAACAACCTGGTGATTTTTTAAAAATGGTAGAAGCACATCAAGTCAGCACAAAGGAACATGACAATTACACACAGAAATGCAGGTGATGGGAAATGATAATCAATCTAACAGGATCATAATTTACATGTTCCAAGAAGCAGGGCCCAATTTCACTCAAATGAGGATCTTCCTTGTTGTACTGCTTCTCCAGGTCTCTGACGAAGCTCATTTGAAATCTATAAATGTCTTCGATATTTCCGAATATGACTTTCAGCTGTTCATCACTGAACATGTCTCTGCGTTTCTTGCATTGCCTAAGGTATCCCTAAAATAAGAACAAAATATGCATTTAGCTGCCTTTAGCAAACCTTACATGCGGTAGCAAACCTAATCACAATAATTAATCATGAATAAATCAAATATCCACTCTGTGTTAACATTTTTTTCTCATCCAAGTGCTTTCTCACAGAACGAATAACATTCAAGTAAAATATTTGTGGGGAGAGGTTAACAAATTAAACCTGATGTGGAGTTGCCGGTGTTGGACTGGGGTAGGCACAGTAAGTAGTCTCACAACACCAGGTTAAAGTCCAACAGGTTTATTTGGTAGCACAAGCTTTCGGAGCGCCGCTCCTTCATCAGGTGAGTCACCTGATGAAGGAGCGGTGCTCCGAAAGCTCGTGCTACCAAATAAACCTGTTGGACTTTAACCTGGTGTTGTGAAATTAAACCTGATTTGCAGTAAATTGAATGGTAGCATAATAATCCATTTGCAAGTATAGCATTTGCCTTGTAACTCAATCCTGTTCAGGGACAAATGAATTGTGCAATTTGAATGAAGTTATGGTTAGAGAAAGATTGAAATGTATTTAAATGCTGCTGTGTTTTGCATAACAGTAACTTAGGTCAGCCTAAAAGCTTCCAGTTGTCCTTTCCTCTGCTTTATCATCAGCTATAGAGACCAAAACACAGGCCATAATTAACAAAGGAAATTTTCACAAAGGAATTTGCTGCTATCTATAGGAATTCTAAGGATGGGATAATGTTGGGCCCTCCAGCCATGGAAATAGATCCTAGGTATCAAGAGCCATCTGGAGATGAGAAAAACTTCTAATAATCTAATACACCTCACACTCATACACCCTTGCTAGTGAAAAAAACAAATCATGAAACCCAATCAAAGCTTTTAAATCTCAAACAGTTGACCTCTTATGAAAAACAAATTTCTGTTCAGACCCACATCAAAGATACTTAATCCTTTAATAGCCTATTTACATGTTAATTACACTATGAACTCTGAACCTCCTGCTGAGATAATTATAGCTTTTGAAACTCATTGAAGCGTTTCTAATGCCCTCGGGTAAATATCAAAAAAGGCCTCCATTGAAACTGCATAACTAGATGGCAATGTTTATTTTTCTAACCATACCAGATGGCCTGCCAATCAAAGCTGTCCAGCAGAATAATATTTTTAACTCTTACTGTCAGCTTCAGCCTGTATTTTTTATGTTTAAAGAGTGGTGGATTTAAAACACTTAATATCCTGAAACTTAAACTTCATGACTGTTTAAGGCCTTTGCAACTGCCAAAGTGGGATTGAATTCAGCACTAAGTTTAAACGGCCTTGCTGAGTTCAAGTTTCTCTCCTGTGTGAATCATGTCCTGATCCTTTCCCCCACTGGAAATGGGAATGGAAACTTCACAATAACATCTCTCTGCCATTTTTAAAGTTGATTCCCCAAACTTCCAGCCCAAAGTATCAAGCTTCAAACCCCAGTCTTAGCATGTCACTTTAAAATGGATTAATGTTTTTTTAAAAAGGGAGTGAGTTTTTCAGTCAATTTTCCCTTTTTAAAAATCATTACAAAAATAAATATGATTTTAAAATTACCGGTTTTGTGATAGTAACAATCATATATATTAACCAAAACAAGACGCACACAATTTTGAACTAAAGGGTTATTGGATAGAAATCAACATGTTCACTGGTTTTAAGGCCAAAATGTAGCAGTCCAAGTGCCATTATTATGAAGTCTGTTCAAACTGGGATTATTAATCCATGTGACTCATTGGCACACTGGTCCGTACTAACAGAGCCATCAGAAGAGTTGACTCATTTAAATTATATTGAAGGATGGAGTTGAGAGAGTTACAGAAAAAACACAAATCTCACCAATGTTTCAACTCTCAGGGGTAAAAACAGTCACTCCATCCATAATGTAATTGTGAAGTTAAAACATTCGCACTACAACCCAACTCCAGAAAGCATTTCAATTGCGATGTTATTAGATCACTATACATGGACTTCAGTTTGCCGGAAGTTTACTTAAATGAGAATATGTTACCTTTTCAAGAGTAACCTGATGTTTTACTACACGGTAGTTTTAACCTCTGGTTGCAGACACATAAATTATTAATAATTAAATAGTCTGAAACTCTTGATGACATTTTGAAGAGTAGCACTGGCTGTTTCTAAGAACAACTGTGAAGCAATTGCTACTTGTATTTCAAAGCTCTTCCATGTAATTTAAATGATCAGTATGATGGAATGTAATCTGTAGTTATGTTATTATTACCTCACAGATGTCCTTCAGATGTTTAATGTAGTGTCGTTCTGTGCTCATAATTTCATTGATGACATTTGCTCTCATTTGGTCTCGGTTCTGAACACTCCTGCCGAGGCACAGGCAGTCAGAGTTGGGGTCCAGATGCCCATTTTGAATCTCGCTACTGGCTTCATCTACAGTGTCTTCCTGGTTCACCCAAAGCTGCCATTAAATGAAGAAAAACAATGTGGATAAATTGACTGGCATCAAGTTCTTTTACTGTCTCTCATAGATCAGCTTGTTGATCATAGTTAACTAACTGTGGGGAGAAGTGCCCCAAGCAGTTAACTTGTAAGCGATTGTTACCTGCATATTCAGGACCAAGGCAGGATTTCTTGACAAAATGGTTATCATCACTGTGGGGTGCAAAGATACAATACAAAGCCTCTTTTGCTCTTCATTCCTGAAGGGGCTGATAAGCTGCCAAAGCAATCATCAGTCCACCAATACTTTGTTAAAATTATCATTCTTCATGTGAATCTAGGCAATGAGTATCATTGTACAATTCATCTATAGAGGAGCATTATACTAAAACCCGAGTCTGCCATTGCCCAGTGCTCACACATTCTAGATGCAATCATTGAATAGAAACCAGGAGCAGCAGCTCAGACAGATTTTTCAATCCTCAGTCTGGGACACACTGGAGGCAATTGTCATCTGCAGCTCCAGTCCATGAATCTTGGTTTTGTGATCTGTATGGCTGCGTTATATGGCCTTTACTGACAGGGCCACAGAAATTGCTCTTGAAGATGCATTCCAAAGAAGTGAAACAAACCATACAAACTATTCAATTAATTTTGACCCATTAAGCATCAGATCTATTGAGATGTGCACTGACCTTACTGAGATGAGCAGAAAAATTGTTGCAGTTCACCCATGTGCTCTTTGAACATTTGCCATTGCCTGTTCACTGTCATCCCTTCAAGTAACATTTCCCAATCCACCTTAGTCGATTCGCGCCTCATACCATCATAGTATCCTTTGTCCAGATTCAGGACCCCTGTCTCAGAATCAAGTAGTCACTCTCCATCTTGATGAAGAATTAAAATATAGAAACTAGAGGCAGGAATAGGCCATTTGGCCCTTTGAGCCTGCTCTGCCATTCATTTTGATCATGGCTGATCGTCAAATTCAATATCATGATCCCCTTTACTCCTCATATTCCTTGATCCCTTTAACCTCAAAGACTATATCTAGTTTATTCATGAAATCAGGCAATGTTTTGGCCTCAACTACTTTCTGTGGCAGTGAATTCCACAGATTCACCACACTCTGGATGAAGAAATTTCTCCCCACCTCAGTTCTAAAAGGATTACCCCTTAGCCTCAAAATATGACCCTAGTTCTGGACTCCCCCATCATTGGGGACATTCTTTCTGAAACTACCCTGTCTAATGCTGTTAGAATTTTATAAGTTTCTACAAGATCCCCTCTCACTCTTCTAAACTCCAATGAATATAATCCTAACCGAATCAGTCTCTCCTCATAAGACAGACCTGCCATCCCAGGAATCAGCCTGGTAAACCTTCGCTGTACTCTCTCTATAGCAAGAACATCCTTCTTCAGATAAGGACACCAAATCTGCACACAAAACTCCAGGTGTGGCCTCAACAATGCCCTATACAGTTGCACCAAAAAATCCCTATCCCTATACGCAAATCCTCTCACTATGGTTCCCATCACGGGGACCAGACGTGATGGCCTCGCTGGCAGGACCGGAAACCATTGAAGCCATCCTGGGAGGTTGGAGGAAGAGAAAGGGTGCCACTCACTGCCAGCCTGGCAGTGCAAGACTGACAGTGCCCATCGTGCACCGGGCAGTGCCAGGGGGACAGGACCTGAAGGGACAGGCTAATTGGGAGGCGATTGCGCACTCTGCAACCACGATCTGGGTGGGGGGGGGGGGGGGGGGGGGTTAGAGAGCTCTGCATCCTCTGCAACCAGCAATCAGCTGGTCCGTATGCAGGAGGGGTGGGGAAATTTTCCATGGTATCCCTTGATAGCGGGGAGATTTAGGGGTGAGGCATGCGAGGGTGAGGGAATGAAAAGCCCATGCAGTGGGGCAAATCGGCCCATGTTGCGGGGGGGGTCAGATCAGTTGGGGGGATTGGTTTGGCCAACACAGAGATCTGAGCGTGTGCAATGGCACACTCTGAGACTATCTGCCGGCTTTTGGTGAGGTTCTCCCCCCCCCCCCGCTGGAAAACAGATTTGGCTTCATTTTTTTTAACAGAGTGAGGTAAGATTCTATTTTTAACTTGCCCAAATAAAACACTGCGATTCTCTCCCATTTTCATGCTCGTTTGGCAGTTAGAAGTCTTTTGGTAAAATTGCCATCATGCACTTTGGCAGGAAAAATAAAGGAGCTGAATATTGTTTAAATGGAAAAAGACTGCAGAAAGCTGCAGCATAGAAAGTTTTAGGGGTCCTTGTGCATAAATCAAAAAAGCTAGCATGAAAGTTCAGCAGATAATAAGGAAGGCAATAGGAATGCTGACCATTATTTCAAAGGAAATGGAGGATAAAATTAGGGAAGTCTTGCTAAAACTATGCAAGGCACTAGATTACACTACATCTGGAATATTCTGAATAATTTTTGTCCCTTTATCTAAGGAAACATATACTGGCATTGGAGGCAATCCTGAGAACTTTCACTCAAGGGAGGTTAAGTGGGTTAGGTTGGGCCTGTGCTCATTGGAGTTTAGAAGAATGAGGGGCAACCTTGTTTAAACATCTAGGGTTCTGAGGCAGCTTGACAGGGTAAATGCTGAGAAGTTGCTTCCTTCCCCTTATGGGAGAGTCTAGGACCAGAGGGTATAATCTCAGAGTAAGGGGTCACCCATTTAAGACAGAGGTGAGGAAACATTTCTTCTCTCAGAGGACAGTGAATCTATGGCATTTTTATCCCAGGGGGCTGTAGAGGCTGGTTCATTAAGTATGTTCAAGACTGAGATAGACAGATTTTTAATCAGTAAGGGAATTGAGGATTATGGGGATAAGGTGGTAAAGTGAAGTTGAGGATTATCATACAAGATCAGTCATAATCTCGTTGAATGGCACAGCATCTTGATGGACTGAATGGCCTACTTCTGCTTCTACATTTTATGGCCTAAGTGGAGGAGTGGGAGCCCATGCCCACCAGGTAAGCCTGCTCTGGCTTCAGGTGGGAAATATTGGGGATGTTTACATCACTATTTTTCTTTCTTGATTGGGGCATCCCCACAATAGTCTGTCAGCTCCCAATCTTTCACATCCTCCATGGTGCACACATGTTCCCTTTCCTCTGGACTTCCAAGTCAACACACCACCCAAGTCAACACACCATCCTATCCACTCCCACACATACCTTTGACTCAGAGGGAGGGTCAAGGGTTCTCTCAGAAGGTCTCTTGTTTCTGGAATTTTATTGTACAGAAAGCAGTGGAGGTTGGATCATTCAATATTCAAAGCTGAGTGAAACAGATTTTTGAAGTAAAGGAAGGTGGGTAAGAAAATGGAATTAAGACCACAACCAGTAATAGATCAGCCGTTTTGTATTGAACGATGGAGCAGACTCGATGGTCCAGTGGTTGATTCCTCTTCAACTTCTGATGATTTTATGACCCACTGATGCGAAATGAATTAGAACAGGTAAGAAGTGTGGACAATATAGCAATCAAGATATAATAAGTTTCAAGACAAAGATTGAGATGGTCATAAGGTAATAAATTGGAAAAAGTTGATATTAAAGAGATGAGAATAGAAATAGGGAAATTAAATCAGAAAAAAACTGCAGACATAGAAATAGAACAGCAGAAGGAAACATTTCAAATGGTGATTATTGAAGTCCGGGAAAATATTTCCCACTAAAAAGCAATAACAAAGTAGCCAATAACTACACATCATGGATGAATAAAGAAATAAGGACAAAATTGAATCTAAAATAAAGTCATACACAAAGTACATAGACAACGAAGGAAAGGGTGACAAAAAGAAACTACAGAATCATTATGTAATCTAAAAAAAAAACTTAAATATTCTGAAGACACTTAAAAAGCAAAATAAAAGTCAGAATAGGGATAGGACCACTAAGGGATTCATACAAAAAAAAACTTGCAGGTAATGACAGAAAGATTAAATTATTTTGTGTCAGAATTTAACAGAAAAGTTAATATGGTGTATATGACAATGGAAAAAACAAATTACGACATTTAAGATAGAAAAGGGAGAGCTAATTGATAAATTAATCACATTTCCAGAGGATAAAACCCTTGAACTGATGGATTGCATATTAAAATAAGTTAGGGGAGAGATAGCAGGAACACTGTTAGAAATATATAAAAGGTCATTTGAAGAATGGAAGAATGCCAGAAGACTGGCAGACAGCTAATGTGATTCCTAAATATAAAAAGGGAGGTAGAACTAATCTAGGAACTATAGACCAATTAGTTTAACATCAGATGTAGGAAAGATAATGAAATCCTCAATGATGTAATAGGAATATAACCGGAAAGTGAAAATGAGTAGTCAGCACAGATTCCGAAAGAGAAGGTAATATTCGACCAGCCTCACTGAATTCTTTGAAGAATATAAGTAGATAAGTACAAAATGTAGGTAATGGTAATACAATAGCGGTACCAAATTTTGGTTTGTCAAAATGCCTTTGATAATGTATCGCATAGTAGATTCGTGACAAAAGTCATAAGTATATGGAGTTTGGGAACACATAGCAGAATGGATAGTAAGCTGTCTATAAAACAGGAAAGAGAGCATTGGAGTAAAGGTAGTTACTTAGATTCGCAAATGGTGGGATGTAACGTCCTATAAGAATTGGTGCTGGGGGACCACTGTTGTTCACGAATTAAATAAATAATTTGGACCCAGGAAATGGAAGTACAATTTCAATGTTCACCAGATGACACTAAATTGGGGTGTATAATTATTACATGAAGGAAAGCAACAAAATATTAGTAAACTGGCAGAATGGGAGTAAATTTGGCAAATTAACTTCAATATAAATAGGTGTGAGATAGTACATCTTTACAGGATGAATAAAGAGGCCACATGTTCCTTGGATAATCAGTATCTAAGTGGGTAGAGAAATAAAGGGATCTGGTGAACCCACACAAAAATCACTAAGTTGTGACACAGGTTAAAAGGAAACATAGTATTGAGGTTCATTTAAAAAGATAGAATTGAAAAGCAGGAAAAAAAATGCTAAACTTGCACAGATCTCTGGTTAGGCCACACTTGGGAATATTGTGAATAGCTTTGGCCTCTATATTATCAAAAGGATATAGACGACTGGATAATGTGCAAAAATGTTTTACTGGAATGATACCAGAAGTGAGTGGTTATGCCTATTGGAAAAGATGAAACAGGGCTGTGACCTGAAACATTAACTCTGTTTCTCACTCCACAGATGTTGAGCATTTCTAGCATTTCTAGTATTTTCTATTTTTATTTCAGACTTCCACAGTATTTTGCTTTTGAGTAGGTTGCAGCATTTTCCTCCAGAATAAAAGACTGAAATTTGAGTAGATATGGGTTTTTAAAAATATGAATACATTTGGCAGGATAGACATAGAGAAGATCATTTACTTTTGGATGAAGTCAGAACAAGGGATCATAAACATGAGATAGTCACCACAATTTCAATAAAGAATTCAGGAGAAACATTTTTACGCAGAGAATGGTTAGAATGTGGACCTCGCCACTACAATCATAGAATGGTCACAGCCAAGTTTTAGGTGTCCAGATCACCAACAACCTGTCCTAGTCCCCCCATGCCGACACTATAATTAAGAAAGCCCGCCAACGTCTCTACTTTCTCAGAAGACTAAGGAAATTTGGCATGACAGCTACGACTCTCACCAACTTTTACAGATGCACCATAGAAAGCATTCTTTCTGGTTGTATCACAGCTTGGTATGCTCTGCCCAAGACCACAAGAAACTACAAAAGGTTGTGAATGTAGCCCAATCCATCACGCAATCCAGCCTTCCATTCATTGACTCTGTCTACACTTCCCGCTGCCTCGGCAAAACAGCCAGCATAATTAAGGACCCCATGCATCCCGGACATTCTCTTTTCCACCTTCTTCTGTCAGGAAAAAGATACAAAAGTCTGAGGTCATGTACCAACCAACTCAAGAACAGCTGTTTCCCTGCTACCGTCAGACTTTTGAATGGACCTACCTTGCATTAAGTTGATCTTTCTCTGCACCTGAGCTATGACTGTAACACTACATTCTGCACTCTCTCATTTCCTTCTCTATGAATTGTACACTCTGTCTGTATAGCACTGTATGCTAATACATGTGACAATAATAAATTAAATCAAATCAAAAGACAGAGGCCATTCAGCCCCTTCTGTGCATGCAGTGTTTTTGCAAGAGCAACTCATATGGTTCCACACCTCCACCTTTTCACTGAAGGCCTGCAAATGTTTTTCTAATCCAGAATAATTATCCAATTCCCTTTTGAAATCCATATTTGAATTTGCACCCAGCCCACTCTCAGACAATGCCTTCCAGATCCTAACCACCAATTGCATAAAACAAAGGTTTCCTCATGTTGCTTTTGCCAATCACCTTAAATCAGAATCCTCTGGTTCTTGATTCTGCAGTCAATGGGAGCAGTGACTCCCTATCTACTTTGTCCAGACCCCTCATGATTTTGAACAACTCTACCAAATCCCTTTTCAACTCCCTCTTCTCTGAAGAGGAGAGCACCAGCTTTGCCGATCTAATCGAATAGCTGGAGTTCCTCATTCCTGGAACCATGCTCATAAATCCTTTCTGCATCCTCTTTTAATGCCTTCACATTCATCTTAAAGTTTTGTATCCAGAATTAGAATCCATACAGTGCAGGAAGCAGAAGGACCCTAATGCTAATTCGGCCCATCGAGTTTGCATCGACCCCCTTGAAAGAGCACTCTACCTAGGGCCACTCCCCGTCCCTATCCCCATGAACCCGCGCATTGATCATAGCCTATCCACCTGCACAGCTTTGGACTGTGGGGGAAACTGGAGCACCCACAGGAAACCCACACAGACACGGGGAGAATGCGCAAATTCCAAACAGACAGTTTCCCAAGGCCAGAATCAAACCTAGGTCCCTGGTGCTGTGAGGCAGCAGTGCTAATCACTTTGCCACCGTGCCACCCTGGACAAACTGCTCACATTGAGGCTGAATCAGTCTTTTTTGTGGGTTCACCATGACTTTTTGCAAGAAGCAGTTGAGACTGGGTAGGTGAAGAAAGATGGCAGGAGGCCTAAAAGACGGATTAGCACTAGCATGGAGCTACTCAACAAAATGGTCTGTTTCAGTACTGTAGAAACTTTGCTAAGGAAAGGTCATTATAACTAACAATCCCTCCTCTCACCAGAAAAATCCAATTCTTTCTTGAGTCCATTCATACTATTTCAATGACTTTCACCGGCAATTTATTTCACAGCATTTTACAACTTTTAATGATTTTTCCTATATAATGTCTTTGGTTTGAAATACGAATGGTTGAAAATTATGCTATGTGGTATTAGTGTCAAACATTTTAACACGTCGTTTCGTTAGAAGTTAATACCTGTATTCGATTAGCAGGACAAAGGAATTTTATATGAATGCATAAATACACTTATTACTATTTTATAACACAATGTAAATTCAAAGCAGCCTGGTGTTACTCATTAAACATTGTACAATTGACAAGAGATCAGAGAGCCAGAGCGGTAAGCTCGAAGGGCTGAATGGCCCACTCACACCTCTAGTTTCTAAGTTTCTACGTTACCTTCCCAGCACCAGTATCTAATGCGCAAAGATTACTTTTGTGAAATATGTATCGTCAATTTTTGCTTGCACTATCTTACCTAGAAAAGCAGTATTAGAACTGCCTCCTGGCATCAACACTGCTCTTCACTTGACTTTTAATAGATTGTACCTATAAACCTTTATCCTGCAGTTGTAATTTAATTTAAAGTAATGCTACAGAATAATGCGTCAGTAGCAAAAATAGGAAGGCAGATTATTATTTGAATGGGTGTAAATTGAGAGAGGTGGATAGTCAGTATGACCTTGGTGTCTTCGTGCACCCGTCACTGAAGGTAAGCACACAGGTACAGCAGGCAGTAAAGAAGGCAAATGGTATGTTGGACTTCACAGCAAGAGGATTTGAGTACAAGAATAAGGATGTTTACTGCAATTGTATAGGGCATCGTTGAGGCCACACATGGAGTATTGTGTGCAGTTTTGGTGTCCTTATCTGAGGAAGGATGTTCTTGCTATAGATGAAGTGCAACGAAGGTTTACCAGGCTGATTCTTGGGATGTGTTAGAGGACTTCACTAATAACACTAATAAAGACTATTAGAACAGAGTAGATTAATTTAGAATAAGAATCACAGACTGCTTTTCATATATTTTGCAGAGATACTGTCTGCATAAAAATACATATAACCACAGTTAGAGAATTTAAACATGTATTTTTGAAAGTGTATTATTGAAGAGGCATACATCTTGGCTAATGGCACAGGGTTCTAGGGCATCATGGGAAATAGGCCAGTAAGGAAACCACATTCCTTATAACAATGCACTTATAACTCTTACCAGCATGAGCACCAGACAGCTCAGTGAATGAGACATTCATTGATCAAGGACAAGCTAGTGATTCTAGACAGTTAATGAATAGGCTGAGTATACTACCAGATAACAGTTAGGCCAGGTGGCCATGGGAAAGTCAGACAGAAACTGCTAGAACATATTGTTCCCATGCAGCCAGAGATTATCTGTAATTGGCCAAGGTATATGACACTTACTAATAATGATTGACCTGTACTAATAATGATTGGTTCATTTCCGACTGGGATGAGCCAGTGGGCGTGTAAACTGACTTTTGGAAGTTGTATAATTATATTGCCGATGTGATATAACTTTAAAGAAGAGTTGGATTTCACAGCTCTTCTCTCCCAGCGCGCATTGGTCAATAAAGAAGCATCTTTTACCGGGATGCTGTAATCACGAGTCTTTGTATTAGCTAAAGTTACTCTAGATACTTAGCCTCTGAAAAAAAACCTATAGGATGGCAGGTCTGCCATATGAGTAGAGTTTAAATCAGTTAGGATGATATTCATTGGAGTTTGGAAGAGTGAGAAACATATAAACATATAAAATTCTAACAGGATTAGACAGGGTAGATTCAGAAAGAATGTTCCCAATGGTGGGGGAGTCCAGAACTAGGGGTCATAGTTTGAGGTTAAAGAGTACACCTTTCAGGACCGAGATGAAGAGAAATTTCTTCGCTCAGAGAGTAGTGAATGTATGGAATTCACTATCACAGAAAGTAGTTGAGGCAAAAATGTTGTGTGATTTTAAGAAGGAATTAGGTATAGCTCTTGGGGCTTTCGGGGTCAAGGGTTAGGGGGGAAGGCGGGGATCAGGGTATTGAATTTGATGATCATAATGAATGGCAGAGCAGGCTCAAAGGACCGAATGGCCTACTCCTACTTCTAATCTTTTCTCTTCCACTTGGTGTCTTAAATATTTCAATAAAATATCCTTTTATGTTTTTTAATGCTGTTAATGCTCAGCTTTTCTCATTTCCCCTAACAACTCAGTTCACTGACGCTACAAATCGGCATTGTGAATCTGTTTTCAATTTCCTCCCTTCATTGAAGTCACTGCCTTTTGCTGCTTTACAGTTTCAGGGCTGTTGCAACTCTTCCGTATCTTACTCAAATGACCATTATTCATGTGCAGAATGAGACAAGCAATTTCAGCACTATTGAACAGTAAGGACATTACAATTGAATCTGATCCTGTCCTTGTCCAAAATGCATGCATGCATTTGCTAGCAGGGGTCACTGCCCAGTGACCTAGAACGGGAACTCCAGCTGTTTCTTTATTTCCCATGCTCAGAGACACTTAGAGTCCCTGGCTGAGACCAGTTAACCCAAGTTATTATTCTACATAGACATTTAGTGGTGGCACCCTTGCCTCCGAGTCAGAAGGCTTTCAGTTCGTTAAACCCACTCCATAGATTCAGGCACAAAATCTAGGTTGACATTTCAAAACAGTACTGTTGGAGTGCTACACTGTCAGGGGTCCTGTCTTTCAGATAACATTAAACCATATCCTGGTCTCTCCTCTCAGATGGACATAAATTTAAATCTTACATGGTACCACAGTATTTCAAAAAAGAAAAATAAATTTCTCCTCTCAGCGAATGTCACTAATGCAACTTATCTGGTCATTAGCAGATTGCTGATTGTGGACCTTGCTGTGTGCATATGGACAGCTGCCTTGCCTACATTACAAGTGACAATCTTTTAAAAATACATTATTGATGGAAAGTAGTTTGGGGCATCCTGAGGTTGTTAAACCGAGATGAGGAGGAATTTCTTCAGCCAGAAGGTGGTGAATCAGTGGAATTCATTGCCACAGAAGGCTGTGGAGCCCAGGTCATTGTGTATACAAGACAGAGATATATAGGTTGTGGAATGTGAAGGGGATCAAAGGTTATGGGGAAAAAGCAGGAGAATGGGGTTGAGAAATAGATCAGCCATGATGGAATGGCGGAGCAGACTCGAGGGGCGAATGGCCCACTAAAGGCATTGTACAAATGCAAACTTTCTTTTATAAAGGTACGACTTTGCTGCAAACTGGATTTAATGACAAGTTCTCATCAGCTTCCAGAATTTTAAATCTTGGATACACACAAAATTATAGTATTTGCATCTAATGGAGTCGAAAGGTAGCAACAAACAGGTACCCGCTCATTGATATTGTCTAATGTTTGAACATTTATCTAGATTTCATATAGCTTATTCACAGGTCCATGTCCATGATAAAAGCAAATTACTGCGGATGCTGGAATCTGAAACCAAATGAGAAAATGCTGGAAAACCTCAGCAGGTCTGGCAGCATCTGTAAGGGGAGAAAAGAGCTGAAGTTTCGAGTCCAAACGGCCCTTTGTCAAAGCTTTTGACAAAGGGTCGTCTGGGCTCAAAAGATCAGCTCTTTTCTCTCCTTACAGATGCTGCCAGACCCGCTGAGATTTTCCAGCATTTTCTCTTTTGGTTCCATGTCCATGACTTTGGCACCTATGAAGGAACTGCCTGTTTACATGGGATTCTCTCTGCTACAAAGGACTTCAAAGGGCATTGGCATATTATAAAACTCCAACTCATTCCTGTTGTAGGATTTCCAAACTGTCGAACATTGTATTTCTTCAGTCTTCCCCATCTCTTACAATCTTCATACATTAAAATCCAAACATTGGTTTTTATCCATTGTGATTTATCTCAAATGTTGATAATGTACTGTATGGGATTTGACCCTACAGCTATACTTCTTAAATTAAGAAGAAGCACTGGAGAATTGTACTAAATCACTATCATTAGAGGACAATAAGAGGGGAATCTTCTCTAGAGGATGGTCCATGGCTGCAGCGGTAACCTTGAAGTTACCTCCAGCTATTTGCTGGGCTTCAGCCTTGTAGGCTGCCTGTCAGCAATGTCCTTGTGGCATCCCCAAGTGGTGAATTAATCGCCACCAACTGGTGACCCAATGCTGCCAGATGAATAAACAGTGTCAGCCTGACCACCCCCCTCACCCCATACCCCCTACCCCAGCAAGATTGTGTGGCCATGGGAATGAGACCCCTACATACAACTTTCAAAAAATCCCCACCCTCCTGCTCCAAAGCAGCATCTGCATCTACTTTGTGAGTATCCTTTATCAGCTAATTCATGCAGATTGTCACCTAATTGAAATAGTAATCCTAATGGTGGTAGGACACATAAAACTCTGTAACTTTGCCCAGGTGGGCGAGCTGACACATAGGTCAATTATATTGCTCGTCCTCAAGGAGTGTAAACCTCCCCCTTTATACCAGCTGCTGGAATTCACTTCTGAGTTTCCCCAAGGGACCAGGACTTGCAGGTCTTTGGATATAGTCATATAACAATGAATCCTGGCAGAATGAACATAAATATATGTGCTGTCAGTATACACGTAAGATGCATCATAAGACTATTTGAAGCCTAATTTGGTACTCATCCTTAAAAATGAATCTCAATGGCACCAACCAAATGAATTGCTGTCTTCCTGACTTTCTTCGCTGTGAGTGAATTTTACTATTGCAATATTTCAACTTGCACTTGCTGGAGTCCTAGAGGCGTTTGGGCTGGGCATAGCTGAGGACTGAACACAGGCTCCAGGTTAAATTATGAGTAACCTATTGATTACTGACCCAATAATTGTTTCAGCCCAAGAGTTCCACTAGCTAAGTCTCACCGTGTCAAATAAATCCATTAATTAAGGATAAAACTGAGTGAACGAGTCCATTAACCAGGGACGACTCAAATTAACTTAATTCACAAATCAGGGACCAAAGTAATTTATTCTATTTGTACCTCAGCTGGGAATAACGCTTTGAAATTATGCTCAACATTTCTCTCGGGTATCAATCTCTCAACTACATGGTCTGTAATTACTTTTATATCATCTGATTCAAAATTCTCTGTGGCGTTTTACCTTGATGTGGAGATGCCGGTGTTATCTCCAAGAAGATCGCGCACATCGAATTCTTACCGCTTTTTACTTTGCATCCTTTCTCATTTATACACTGACTGTTTTTTTAATTTAAATCCCAATGCTAAACATGACAAGGAGAGTTTATCGCCACATTTTCCCAGTGGCACTTTGTCCACTGGAAAAATACTGTAATGCATGTCAATAATTACACAATGTTGGTCAATGTAATGGTTAATTTGCCTTTGCAGGGCAGAACCCTATGATCAACCATTGCATTAAAATGCAATTACATTACAATAAACATCTAATAGTAACTTTTGAAGAAGCGAAAACATTTTATACTTACTTTTCAGATTGCTCCTGACTCCTCAGTAGACTTCCTTCAGTAATCATGAACTGTCCAAGGTGTTACATTTTTACACCTTCCAAAACCCACATTAACACATAAAAATAGGATACAAGAGGGAAACACAATTTTCCTATGGTCCTCACAACGAGCATCTCACCCTCGGAAGAGATAGAAACATAGAATCTTCCCAGTGCATAAGGAGGCCATTTGGCCCATTGTGCTGTGGAATGTCAAATAGCCTCCTTCTACACTGTAGGGTGCTATGATTCTATGGTTCTATGAGCCTGCACCATCAACAATCCCCGTAACAGGCCTTAACCCCGTAACCCCATGTATTTACCCTTCTAATCCCCCTGACACTAAGGGGCAATTTCGCATGGCCAATCAACCTAACTCGCACATCCTTGGACTGTGGGAGGAAACTGGAGCACCCGGAGGAAACCCATGCAGATACGGGGAGAATTTGCAAACTCCACACAGACAGTCACCCAAGGCCAGAATTGAACCCAGGGCCCTGGCACTGTGAGGCAGCAATGTTGACCACTGTGCCACCGTGCCGTCCAATGCATGTGCATTTTGCATCCAAGGCCTTCCTGACCCACCCAAAGGTCACACGAAGGTGGTGTGGGATCAGGAAGACAGAGGAAGTTTGTTTTCTCACAAAACAAAAGTAAGATGAGTGCTTTTCAATTTGATTCACACCTCAACCAGGGTCACAAATGCAGCCCTGGAACTGTTCACAGTGCTCCATGTGTGGCCTAACCAAGGTTCTGTATCGGTTTAGCATAACTTCACTGCTTTTCAATTCTATCTCTCGACAGATGAATCCTAGCATTGTGTTTACTGTCTTAATAACTGCATCACTGCTTTTAGTGTTCTATTTATCTGCACCCAGATCCCTCTGACTCTCTATTCCTCAACCCCATTTAGACACTATTTTCCAAAAAGTACATGGCCTCCTTTCTCTTCCTACCAAAATGTATTACTTCACCTATCTATATTGAAGTTAGTTTGCTGATTGTATGCACAGGTGCCAGTACTTTGTTCAGATGGCCAATCTTTACATAAGAGACTAGACAGTGATTGCTAATGGGCTATTGAATCATTAACTATCACATATCCAAATGTGACTGGCTCCTCATCTGATGTCCGCACATTAGCACTTTTCAGCAGAAGTCACAGTTTGGCAACCTTGGATTTCTGATTTATTCCTTTTCAGCTCAGAGCCATTGATGCTAATTGTAGCATCTCAACTACTGTTCCAGGTAAGATCACATCTTGTCTTGTGTGTACTGTTCACTGCTGCAGCAATGTCTTTATTATTGAGCTTTGACAAAGGGTCATCTGGATTCGAAATGTCAGCTCTTTTCTCTCCTTACAGATGCCACCAGACCTGCTGAGATTTTCCAGCGTTTTCTCTTTTGGTTTCAGATTCCAGCATCTGCAGTAATTTGCTTTTACGCAGTGTCTTTATCAATCATGTCACAGTGACTTATTTTTTTATTCATTTGTTGGATATGGGCATTGCTGGCTGGCCAGCATTTATTGCCCATCCCTAGTTGCCTGAGGACAGTTGAGAGTGAGCCACATTGCTGTGGCTCTGGAGTCACATGTAGGCCAGACCAAGTAAGGATGATAGATTTCCTTCCCTAATGGACATTAATGAACCAGATGGGATTTTCTGACAATCGACAATGGTTTCATGGTCATCAGTAGATTCTTAATTCCAGATATTTTTTATTGAATTCAAATTCCACTAAGTGCCGTGGCCAGATTCGAACCCGGGTCCCCAGATCATTAGCTGAGTTTCTTGATTAATAGTCTAACGATAATACCGCTGGGCCACTAGAATACAAAAAAACCCAGAGCAGTAAAAACACAATCTAGTCCACCAAGTACCTCTCCACTCAATGTGACTGGCTCCTCAGAGCCCACGTTTCATATTTCTTCATACCCTTCCCTCCAACTCTCCCTGTTTCTCCACGATTTTGGACCCACTGGAATAGTTATTCTGCTTGTCTAGTGGAAAGCTGTACTTATTGGGAGTCCACAGAAAATTGAAGTCTTATGAAATGCTTACTTTCCCAACAGACTAAAGGTTAAATTGTCAGAAACTTTAAATACGTATCGAGAGAGCTGACCATCCAAATAAATTCAGATTTCAGATCTGGAGCCATAGAAATTAGAATCCAAACTTCACCTTTACAAAGGGATAAGAAATGGGGGAGGCTCCGTGAATGGTTGTATGTAAACTAAATGCTTCAGCATTAAGGGAATCAGGCATTCCACTGCATTGCTGGGTCAAAATACACATTAATCCCAATGAGTATAAAGAATTGTGTGTATGGATTGGATTGCTATTCCCCTAATATCAACTGCAGTCATATTAAACTCTTAGCAGAAGTGTATATATATATATATATATAGATGTAAGATAAATGCATAGTGAGTACTTACATTATATGTGGAAATGCATGACTTTGAGAGTAAGCGAGTGGAATTTTCCATTTTTGAGACAAAGTGCGGTGGCAGGTGGGTTTTGCGGCTTGTTTTCCGTTGGGTGGCAGGGTGGGAATTTATGGCCGACTTCACACTCAGAAGCTCAACAAATATGCATTGGCGAGTAGCTCTCCAAATTGATTTGTCCGAGCTGCCATTACCCATTGGGGGCAAAGGCCCGGGTGCCATATTTAAATGCTGCCCAACCACACACATTCACTCTCTCCAGCCCAGGTGGGTGGAGGACATGCCTTGATATGGCTGTGTCCAAGAAAAGGCTGCATTAAGATTCGGTTATGAACCCTGGAAACACTCATCCATGGAGTCTGCCAGCACTGGGATGTCCTCTACCCAAGGGATGGCTCCAGGAGGCCATCAGTCTCATTTTGCCAGCCTGGGAGGTAGCTACAAGGAAGGTCAGTTCATTAGGCACCTGCCCAAGAAACGCCATCCAGTGCATGAAAAGGATGAATGATCTAATTCGCTCCGCCAGGGTAAGGCAACCCTCAGCTCACTCCAAACTCACACTCCCATGACAGCATCATACAGTCAAAGGGTTACACTGCTCAGGGATTGCAGACAATATTAGTGGGGGACACACCAGCACTGATGGTCTCAGGAGCACTTTAACATCACCAGCATCTCATCTATCATGCTGCATTAACTCCGTTCCCAGCCTTACAGGGAAGAGCCCAGCACACAGTCGGCCTGCATTCTTCTCAACCTCTGCTGCATCTCTTCTCATCACATTCCACTCATTTGTTTTCATGCAAGCCAAGTGCCCACAACAAGAGGGAGGGTCAACATCTTGGAGCTGTTCAAATATGAGGAGGATGCCACTGAGTTGTCGGGCGAGGGCAGAGGTCATTCCTATGGGGAAGGTGACATCAGGCTCTCCCAGCCAATCAGTCTGGATGACCCCTTCATGGGCTGATCACATCCTGACATTCCCAGTGATTTGACATGCAATGCTGCATTCAGCCTGTTCATGGACTAAGTCTAACCTCTCTCTTACAGCAGGTCCAGACAGACCAGCACAGATAAAATAAACTGCAGCCCTCAGGTCACCTCAGAGGAGGATGCTGAGGATTCATTTGAAAAAGAGCTGTCACCGTGTTCATCTGCACCCTCTACCAGCACAGAGACACACACCCCAGTTAGGTACGGTGTCACATCCTGAGGAACACCTCACCGACATGTCTCCCCAGCAGTCAGAGGTAGTGACAGCTCAGGTGTCTTCAAGTTGTACAACCCAATATGTACATCAGCGATCACAGGATGCCCTTTGGTCTGTTATCCATGCCAATTGGGGAAAGCAGATTAGAAGCTTTCATTGATGATCTGGCTCATATGCAGCAGCCGTGCCTCCTTAATGGTTGCCTACATTTTCCATTCTCACTTACATCTCTGTTAATGCTCAAATAGAGCAACTGTAATGTGAAGTCAATGACTCCTACAGCCTCTCGATAAAATGCACAAAAAGACAAGGGCTCCAATCGCACCTTCTCCAGGAGTCTTCCTCTTTTCTCTCAGCTCTGACTCCATTTCAACGTTGTGACTCTACACAATTTGAGGGTGCCTCTGAAAGGGCCCTGACTGGGTGGCATGGTAGCACAGTAGTTAGCACTGCTGCTTCACAGCTCCAGGGACCTGGGTTCGATTCCCGGCTTGGGTCACTGTCAGTGTGGAGTTTGCACATTCTCCTCGTGTCTGCGTCGGTGCTCCGGGTGCTCCGGGTGCTCCGGTTTCCTCCCACAGTCCAAAGATGTGCGGGTTAGGTTGATTGGTCATGCTAAAAAATTGCCCCTTAGTGTCCTGGGATGCGTAGGTTAGAGGGATTAGCGGGTAAATATGTAGGGATAAGGGGGTGGGGCCTGGGTGGGATTGAGGTTGGTGCAGATTCGATGGGCCAAATGGCCTCTTTCTGCACTGTAGGTTTTCTAAGATTCTATGAGTGCAGCTCTGGGCTACTCCCACACTGACTCAGAACTTTCCCAGCTTTGATTTCAAACTGAGCACAAATTTCAGGCTTTCAAGATGGTGACCAGCTTTGACCATCCTCTGTCAGTGTTCAGGTCCCTTCAATTCTGGTGTGCAAGTAGCACTCCCTCCACTTATTCTCCAGCCTTCCCCTGTAATCCTGGATCCCACTGTAATTGTGGTCGATGTTCCAACCCATCCATCTGAACCCCTCACTGATATTCCCATACCCAATGTTGACCTTACCCTTCCCCATCATGAGGCTGTGTGCAACATAGCCCCATGCACCCCTCACCTCCCGACACACCCTACATGAGTCTCTGTGTAATCTGTCAAGGCAAGGCTGGCAGAAGTAGGGAACCCTGGATGACTCGGGATATTGAGGCCCTGGTCAAGAAGAAGAAGGAGGCACATGACATGCATAGACAGCTGGGATCAAGTGAATCCCTTGAAGAGTATAAGGGGTGTAGGAGTAGAGTTAAGAGAGAAATCAGGAGGGCAAAAAGGGGACACAAAATTGTTTTGGCAGATAGGGCAAAGGAGAATCCAAAGAGCTTCTACAAATACATAAAGGGCAAAAGAGTAACAAGGGAGAGAGTAGGGCCTCTTAAGGATCAACAAGGACATCTATGTGCGGATCCACAAGAGATGGGTGAAATCCTAAATGAATATTTCTCATCAGTATTTACGATTGAGAAAAGCATGGATGTTAGGGGAAATAAATAGTGATGTCTTGAGGAGTGTACATATTACAGAGAAAGAGGTGCTGGAAGTCTTAAAGCGCATCAAGTAGAAAAATCCCCAAGACCTGATGACGTGTATCCCAGGACGTTGTGGGAGGCTAGGGAGGAAATTGCGGGTCCCCAAACAGAGATATTTGAATCATCGATAGCCACAGGTGAATTGCCTGATGATTGGAGGGTGGCAAATGTTGTGCCTTTGTTTAAAAAGGGCTGCAGGGAAGAGCCTGGGAACTATAGGCCAGTGAGCCTCACATCTGTGGTGGATAAGTTGTTGGAAGGTATTTTGAAAGACATTAAGAGGCATTTAGAGATGCAAGGACTGATTAGGGACAGTCAGCATGGCTTTGTGAGTGGAAAATCATGTCTCACAAATTTGATTAAGTTTTTTGAAGAGGTAACCAAGAAGGTAGATGAGGGCAGTGCAGTTGATGTTGCCTAGACGGACTTTAGCAAGGCCTTTGACAAGGTACCGCATGGTAGGTTTTTGCATAAGGTTAAATTTCACGTGATCCAGGGTGAGGTAGCTAAATGGATACAAAATTGGCTTGACGACAGAAGCCAATGTGGTTGGAGAGGGTTGTTTTTCAAACTGGAGACCTGTGACCAGTGGTGTGCCTCAGGGATCAGTGCTGGGCCCACTGTTATTTGTCATTTATATTAATGATTTGGATGAGAATATTGGAGGCATGGTTAGTAAGTTTGCAGATGACGCCAAGATTAGTAGCATAGTGGACAGTGAAGAAGGTTATCTCAGACTGCAACGGGAACTTGATCAATTGGGCCAGTGGGCTGACGAATGGCCAATGGAGTTTAATTTAGATAAATGCGAAGTGATGCATTTTGGTAGATTGAACCAGGGCAGGACTTCCTTAGTTAATGGTAGGGCGTTGGGGAGAGTTACAGAGCAAAGAGATCTAGGGGTACAGGTTCATAGCTCCTTGAAAGTGGAGTCACAGGTGGACAGAGTGGTGAAGAAGACATTCAGCATGCTTGGTTTCATAGGTCAGAACATTGAATACAGGAGTTGGGACATCTTGTTGAAGTTGTACGAGACATTGGTAAGGCCACACTTGGAATACTGTGTACAGTTCTGGTCACCCTATTATAGAAAAGATGTTATTAAACTAGAAAGAGTGCAGAAAAGATTTACTAGAATGCTACTGGGACTTGATGGATTGAGTTAAAAGGAGAGGCCGGATAGACTGGGACTTTTTTCTCTGGAGCGTAGGAGGCTGAGGGGTGACCTCATAGAGGTCTATAAAATAATGAGGGGCACAGATCAGCTAGATAGTCAATATCTTTTCCCAAAGGTAGGGGAGTCTAAAACTAGAGGGCATAGGTTTAAGGTGAGAGGGGAGAGATACAAAAGTGTCCAGAGGGGCAATTTTTTCACACAGAGAGTGGTAAGTGTCTGGAACAAGCTGCCAGAGATAGTAGTAGAGGCGGGTACAATTTTGTCTTTTAAAAAGCATTTAGACAGTTACATGGGTAAGATGGGTATAGAAGGATATGGACCAAATGTGGGCAACTGGGAGTAGCTTAGGGCTTTAAAAAAAAGGGGCGGCATGGACAAGTTAGGCCGAAGGACCTGTTCCCATCTGTTTCCATACTGGAAACCTCTATGACTATGACTCTATGTGCTAACACAAGCCCATCCTTCATATTCTGGAGTCTGCATGCACCCTCTCCCACTCACACAGTTTTATTCCCATTCACCCTCTTCTGTGTCTGTGTTCTAGTCTTCCATGGCACAGCGGCTGACACTGCTGCCTCACAGTGCCAGGGACCCGAGTTCAATTCTGACCTCACGTGACTGTGTGAAGTTTGCATATTTTCCCTGTGTCTGCTTGGGTTTCCTCTGGATGTTCTGGTGTCCTCCCACACTCCAAAGATGTGCGGGTTAGGTTGATTGGTCATGATAAATTGCCCCTTAGTGTCAGGGGGATTAGCAGGGTAAATACGTGGGGTTATGGGGATGGGAGCTGGGTGGGATTGTTGTCGATGCAGACTTGATGAGCCGAATGGTCTCCTTCTGCACTGTAAGCATTCTATCAATCTATGTCGGGCTCCAGCTTTCCCACCCTGAGACTCCCCTCTGCCTGCCATCCTCACCACATCCCAACCCCCACCCCTTTCCAACCCCACCACAGCTCATTGTCTCATTCTTCCTTCCCACCACTCCCCCACCAATCACCCCACATTAGCAGATTGCCTCTGTGCCTTCATGAAATTTTCTACACGAATGCTATAATGCGCTAAAAGTGTCATGTTATTCAGCAAAGAAATCGCATCAACACCTCACGTACTTCATGTCAAGCTGCGACTCTACACAGCCAGGTAGGGTTAAGTACGGGGATAATGACTGATCTGCCTGTGAAGACTAGGTGCTGTGGTTCCCTCTGCGTGCGCACTAACATTTCTTCATTATGACAGTTTACTCAATATTTTTTCTTTAATTTTATACACAGAAGAAGAATTATCCCCTTGAGCAGCTTTACATCTGAGAATAAATTAGTGTCAAATCTCACTAGACAACTTGTCCTCTTACAATTGTCTCTCAAGTTGAGAAAAGCACAAAGATTAACAAGTTCTCAATGAGTTTTCTTTTGCTATTTTATTAACATTTTGGTTCTTTATGAGCAGGAGGTCACTATTAGATGATAAGGCAGTTTTGAGGGAATTTACAAAATGAATAGCACGCTTTGAGATTCCACAATGCACCTTTCCCTTTACAGTATATACCCTCTGCAAAATTCAAATTTCTAAAGTTTAAAGCTTATTAGTGTCACAAGTAGGCTTACAATAACACTGCAATGAAGTTACTGTGAAAATCCCCTAATCGCCACACTCGGGTGCCTGTTCGGGTTCACTGAGAGAGAATTTAGCCTGGCCAATGCACCTAATCAGCATGTCTTTAGGACTGTGGGAGGAAACCGGCGCACCCGGAGGAAACCCACGCAGACACGGGGAGGACGTGTAGACTCTGCAAAGACAGTCACCCAAGCCAGGAATCAGACCCAGGTCTCTGACACTGTGAGGCAGCAGGGCTAGCCTCACAAAGCTGTCTTTTGCCATTGACTCATTGGGCGGGATTTTACAACCCCGCTTGTTCCGAAACTGTAAGATCCCTCCAAGGTCAACAGACCATCCCATTGTCCACCCCTCGCCTACTCCGATTCCCGTTACCTGCTCTGTTCCCCATGGCAGGCGAGGCAGTAACTTTCCGGCCATTATATTAGTCTGTACGTCTGCGCTCTCATTTCTTGCGTAATGTCAATCAGCAGCATGTCTGATTTTTAATGATTCCATTTTAAGAGTTTTGTTTCTCATTAAAATAATCAGATTCATGATCAGCAACAGCATGCCCAGGTTTGTGTTACAGATGGTGAAATCGGGAGCTGTTTTTAGTCCATAACCGATATGTGTTGTACAAAAACTTGGCAGCTTGTTAGCAAGGGATGACCATAAAATCAGTCCTAAGCTACTGTTGGCAACTTTGAAATGCTTTCTTAAAGTGAGTAATGTTGTTATAACAATTACAAATGCTGTTACTTGTTCTGTCAACTTGGA
Organism: Mustelus asterias; assembly: GCF_964213995.1. Classification (NCBI taxonomy): domain Eukaryota; kingdom Metazoa; phylum Chordata; class Chondrichthyes; order Carcharhiniformes; family Triakidae; genus Mustelus; species Mustelus asterias. Next base: position 93,588,176 of record NC_135804.1, read on the forward strand.
ACGGCCTTTATCAATATTACAATATTTACATCTTTCTTTTCCTATTAATTTCCTTGCCAAACCATCCTTTCTCCCCAACTCCTTGTTATGGTGCTATTCCACTTATCAACAATGAGCCATCTGCAAAAAAGTGTCCATTTTTTTGCAGACAGCTAGGCTGTGATTTTGCGACTGCGCCGTGCTCGGTGCAGAACTCATTTGAATGGAATGGGGCCAGAAAATCACGAACAAGTGATTTAGTGCGTTCTGTGCTGGCACCAAACCTCGTTAGTATTTTCCCACCGACTGCTCCCAGTACGTAATCTGGTTCCCCTCCAGTAAGATCAAGAACCAGAGCAGCAAAGTTAAATGAGCATTTAAATATGCAGGGCATGATCTTATAACCTGTCCCACCTGTTGTTCGGCAAGGCAAAGCAGAACGATCAGGCGAGGGGCAAAAAAATCAGAAACGTGGCTGGTTTCACACCTCCCCTGATCGTCCTGGCCCCGCTTTGCCGGCAAAATCAACTTTGCACCCAGAAAGGCTATGGGGCAAGTGGGGGGAGACCCCGGCACAGGGAATGATCAGCTGTGGGGGGGTGGGGGTGGGGGGGGGGGGGGGGGGGTGCAAAGCCGGCATATGGCGGGGTCGGTGGCCCCAATGTCCATGGGCTGGGTGGGAGCGATGGCAGGAGATCTCCCAGTGCACTGGGAGATCAGGGTGCCTGCGCAATGACACTCAGCAGCTGGCTTCACCACTCCTCCCCCCCCCCTCCCCCTCCCCCCACATACTGGCAGTGACCTCAGCAGGGCACTGCCAATGTCAGAGATGGATGAGGCACTCTGCTACCTGCCCATATCTAAGGTAAGCAGGAAGGTACAACCCAACCCTATGTTGGCAGGTGAGCTGCAGCTCGTATCCAGAGTCAGCCCTCTGCCAGTGACTGTCACATCTGATGAGACCATGATGATTGAGGAGTGCCCAGCCTTGGCACTGGATTCTCCCACCCAGACAGGGTCCACACATGCTCCAGCCACTAGGGGGCAGTCGCCAGGATCATCAATGCTGACATGACATCAAGAGTCAGCAGCCTGCCACCAAAACAGCTGCCAGCGGTGAGGGCTGGTAGGGTGGGAGTGCGGGGAGAAGGGAGTGCACCAAAATTTAGAACTCCCAAGTGAAAATTTAAGTCACAATGATAACAGGGTCTCACAAGTGTATCATATTTCCTTGGCAGGTGTGCACTGGTTCATTTGTATCTTTTCCTTCTTATAAAAATGTTACATTATGTACAACGGCCGAGTGTGCTTTGTGCAACTGACAGGGAAGAGACCTGTCACACTGCAATGTTTATTTTTGAGATCAGGACTTGATTGAAGGGTGACAGGAGAGCCTCATCAGCAACATTCAGTAAGGTTAAATTTCCCTTGTCATCACCTTGACTCCTTGCTTAGGATTCCTAATTGAAAGTCCTCTGAATCAGGGCATCCCTGGTCTCCCTGCAAGCCAATGAGCATTCTCACATTGGGCTATTGCTCTTCACACTAGGCTCCTCAGGTTCTTCCTCAGACTCAGCATTTGAATCATCCTCTGTGTCCTGTCGAGCAGGATTAATGTCTTCATCATCCAATGGGCCCTTGACAGAGTAAGATTGTATGTGTCATATACAGTGGACAACAACAAGGGAAAAAGTGCTCAGGAGGATATTGAAGCGATCCCCCTGAGCAGTCCAGGCAGTGAAACCTCATTCTAAGTAGGCATATGGTCCTCTCAATTGTGGAGGCATGACTGCAGTTGTAGATCTTGATGTGGAGATGCCGGCGTTGGACTGGGGTAAACACAGTAAGAAGTTTAACAACACCAGGTTAAAGTCCAACAGGTTTATTTGGTAGCAAAAGCCACACAAGCTTTCGAAGCTCTAAGCCCCTTCTTCAGGTGAGTGGGAATTCTGTTCACAAACAGAGTTTATAAAGACACAGACTCAATTTACATGAATAATGGTTGGAATGCGAATACTTACAACTAATCAAGTCTTTAAGAAACAAAACAATGGGAGTGGAGAGAGCATCAAGACAGGCTAAAAAGATGTGTATTGTCTCCAGACAAGACAGCCAGTGAAACTCTGCAGGTCCACGCAACTGTGGGCGTTACAAATAGTGTGACATGAACCCAATATCCCGGTTGAGGCCGTCCGCGTGTGTGCGGAACTTGGCTATCAGTTTCTGCTCAGCGACTCTGCGCTGTCGTGTGTCGCAAAGGCCGCCTTGGAGAACGCTTACCCGAATATCAGAGGCCGAATGCCCGTGATATTTCGCTGAGCAGAAACTGATAGCCAAGTTCCGCACACACGCGGACGGCCTCAACCGGGATATTGGGTTCATGTCACACTATTTGTAACGCCCACAGTTGCGTGGACCTGCAGAGTTTCACTGGCTGTCTTGTCTGGAGACAATACACATCTTTTTAGCCTGTCTTGATGCTCTCTCCACTCCCATTGTTTTGTTTCTTAAAGACTTGATTAGTTGTAAGTATTCGCATTCCAACCATTATTCATGTAAATTGAGTCTGTGTCTTTATAAACTCTGTTTGTGAACAGAATTCCCACTCACCTGAAGAAGGGGCTTAGAGCTTCGAAAGCTTGTGTGGCTTTTGCTACCAAATAAACCTGTTGGACTTTAACCTGGTGTTGTTAAACTTCTTACTGTTGTAGATCTTCCCAGCTGCAGTCTTGGGTCTCTCAGTGGTGTCATCAGCCACCTTTTCAGTGGATAACCTTTGCCCCCAAGGAGTCAGCCACCCAAGTGAACTGGAGCAGTGAAGAACCAGGGACCAGGGAATGAAGAAGGATGTAGGCATCATAGCAGCTTATATAAACCTGGCACAAGCCTGCATTATCTGACACTTGTAGTCACACAATCTGGACATCGTAAACAGAAAGGGCCTCCACTTTCTCACATGCATGCAGTCAATGGCTCTTTGGATGCAGAGAAATCCTGTAATTGCAGTGAAGCCTCTGACTCACTCTGCCTGGTTAGCTTCATTCGTCCTGAAGCTACTGACCCATGAACACTGCCTGTACGCTCTACCTGTTGTGTAATGGTGCCTTCTCCAGACCATTCAGCCTTGCACTTCCTGCTGGCCCTGCATCCCTTTAGGCTCCTCTTCTCGTTCCATTGGTCTGATTCTGGGACACTGCCTGTGGGCAACTCTCCCTTCTGGCTTCTCCTCCTCTTCTGAGGAGATCCCTTCAGCAGAATACACAATCCACATTTTTGTGCAGATGGTTGCACAAGTTCCTGGATTGAAGGGACCGCTTGACAGGAAGCCTCTGCAAACGCTGAAAAATCAGGGAGTCCTCCAGAACACCCAAAAAAGTGCCAGATACCATCTGTAAACCAATTCCAAACAACTCACAGCAGAACTGCTAACTACTCACCTTACCAATATCCTGGGCATCTTTTATCCCAGCTTGGGTACAGAGGGCATGAAAAACATGAAGGCCGAGTGGCCCTTGCGTCGAGTGTAAATATAAATGGGCCACTCAAAATTGCTGACAATTGCTCCTTAAATGGGTTTAACTGGCCCTTTGGCTGCTGGCCGGCACAGTTTCGATATTCAAGCATGCCTGCCAACTGAGATATCGTTAGCCTGCACAAAGGAATCAGGACCTCCTCCTGACATCATCGCGCCCCATTGCGCACTTGCTCATATCAGCTGTGGCCCGCTTCGCGAGCGCAAAATCCTGGCCATGGATTCTGGATAGTGAAGGAAAGTTATTCGGCCCCGATTCTCCCGTCCTGATGCGCACGTTCTTTGGCGTGTCGGCCATTTCGCGGGATTCGAGCACGCGTTCCTGACGCATGCGCATCTCCCACAGCCAGAGAGCAGGCACAGTCATGCTGGAAACCAGCAGGAAAATGGGTAAGTGATTTAAATCTGTTTTTAATGTGTCTTAAGTATGATTATCGGGCCCGGCATGGAATTCTCTGGGCCCGATAGCATCTCCCACCTCGCCAGGAGTATTTCACTCCGGCGAGGTTTAGAGTAGCTACCTCCTTGCGGGGAACTAGCGGGAGACCCCGCCGGAGTGAAGGGGGCAATTGGGACCCCCCAGGTGGTCGGGTGGCGGGGGGCGGTGTCCCCGGGCATGGGCACAGTGGCAGTGCCAGCCTGTGCCCTCTGGCCCTTGCCCAGGGGGCACCTTGGCACTGCCCAATGCCTGGTGGGCAGTGCCAAGGGGGCAGGGCCTAGAGGGAGGGGCCTAGAGATGGAACCTGGGGTGGGGCCTGGGGTGAGGCCAATGGGGTGGGGCCTTTTGCAGGTGGGGCCAAGGGGTGATCAGTGGGGGTGGGGGATCCAGCTGCCACTCTGCAGCTAGTAAGCGATCGGGGTGAGCTGGGGGAGGGGGGTTGGTCTGCCTCCCAAGGGGGTTTGCTCTGCCTCCCGTGGGGGGGTTCTGCCTCCTGGGCGGGCAGGTGGGTCAGTGGGGGGGATCTGCTGGGGGGGGGGGTATCATCACTGCTGGGGGGAGAGGGTGGGCTGGAGATTGAGGTGCTCCGGGACAGGGGGGTTGGGGTTGGCCTGGGAATGCTGTGCGGGCCGCAATTGGGCCGTGGGGGGGAGGGGGGAGGGTCGGGGGCGTGGCAGCACTGTGAAGGTCCCGGGCTGGCCAGCGATCGAGCTGGCCAGAAAACTGCAGTCTGCGCATGCGCAGAGTTCCGGAACTGTCAGACTCTGGGGTGAATACGCCCCGCATCCCGAGCTTTTAATGATATTCCCGATTGTGACCTCTGCAGTGCACAGAGTGTGGGAGATTTGAGTCTGAACTCCCACTGAAAAAACAATCGTGATTTACACCATTTTTCTTGCCAATTCAGCACTTAGAATTTTCTTGGGGGGGAGAATCGGGTCCATCTCATTGTTCACTAATTTTAACAAAAGAAATCATCAAGTCATAGAATCCCTACAGTGCAGAAGGAGGCCATTTGGCCCATTGAGTCTGCACTGACCCCAATCCCACCTAGGCCCTATTCCCATGACCCTACATATTAATTACCCCTGCCAATCCCCGACACTAAGGGGCAATTTATCATGACCAATCCACCTAACCCGCACATCTTTGGACTGTGGGAGGAAACCGGAGCACCCGAAGGAAACCCACACAGGCACAGGGAGACCTGAGGCTGGAGTTTCCCCTATTTTATCCCACCTTGCCTTACTTTTTCTCCCCCTTTGCTTCCCCTTTCCCCCTTTTTCTCAATTTTACCTCTGTCCCACCCATTTCCCCCATCCCCTCCGAACCTTCATCTGTCACAGCTTACCCTCTGATTTCAACTTCTCTGGCATTTGGCCATTCACATCCTTTATTCTCTCTGTGGCCTGCTATTAGCAGTCCCTGGATCCCTGGTGCTGTGAGACAGCAGTGCTAACCACTGTGCCACCGTGCTGCCCCAGAGACAATAGAGACAATTATAGTCCGGGCATCTTTACAAAGGCCAATTAAGTCAACACAGATCAGGGATCAAGTTTGAGACATAGCTGCTTAATGCCTAAACCAGACACCTTGGGAGCGGACCTCCACTTTTCTCACACATTTCATCAGATTGACCCTGTAATTTTTGATTCAGTTGGGATCTGCGGATGCTTATAGCTTTGTTACAACCTTCAGAGTTTTAAAATTCAATCTTGGCATCATCTCACTCTACTTCCTGATTTATGCTTTGAATTTTCAAAAATAATTATTCTCTTCTGTAAAATTTTGAAAGCCAATTTTATTCAGGTCCACAAAAGGAAAGGTTCATCTTTAAGAAAAAAAGTCATTTGATAAATCTATATTTTATTCCATTTAGTCCAGGGAATTTGAAATGCATCAGTTTAATTTCCTCTTGTAACGTTCTGCTTAACCATTCACATTTCAGCTGAACAAACACCTTCAAACAGGGGGATTTCATTCATTCAGCTGTGCATTATAAGAGAAAATTAAATCCAACAGAGAGATAATCTCTTCTCTCATATGAAAAGTTCACGCCCCACAAAGTAAAATACATTCCCCCGTCCCAGCTATTAGACCATTTAAAAAAATCATTAGCCCACTTGTCTGTCCTTGGCCTGCTACAATATTCCAGTGATGCTCAACGCAAACTGGAGGACCAGCATCTCATCTTCTGGCTCGGCACGTTACAGCCTTCCAGTCTCAACATCGAATTCAACAACTTCAGATGATTAGCCCTACTCCACTCAAACCCCTTTGTTTTCATTTTATTTAATTTTGAACTGTTCTGTACCTTTTATTTCTTTATTGTCTTTCTTTATTTTCCTTTTTCTCCCTTGCCACTCTTTCCCCTATTTTATCCCACCTTGCCTTACTTTTTCTCCCCCTTTGCTTCCCCTTTCCCCTTTTTCTCAATTTTACCTCTCTCCCACCCATCTCCCCCATCCCCTCCGAACCTTCATCTGTCACAGATTACCCTCTGATTTCAACTTCTCTGCCGTTTGGCCATTCACATCCTTTATTCTCTCTGTGGACTGCTATTAGCAGCCTTTCCCCTTGTTTTTGTGGCTATGACTCATCCTTAATTCCCTCACCCTGCAGTATAAATATCTCCCACTTTCTGTGCCTTTAAGCTTTGACAAAGGGTCATCTGGACTCAAAACATCAGCTCTTTTCTGTCCTTACAGATGCTGCCAGACCCGCTGAGATTTTCCAGCATTTTCTCTTTTGGTTTATAAATCAGATTAATTGTTGTATTCAAACAACGAGTATAATCAAATTAAATATGATGGCAAATATGGCGACAAAGTATCATACACTCACTTGCTTTCGAGCATCTTGGGACTCCACTAAATACTCACCGATATAGGAAATTTTCTGAAGCTGTTTCTAAATCTCATTAATAGGTAAAGCATCCTTTCCGTAACATTTAATTTGTAACAATGCTGAAATACAACTACGTCTGATGTAACTGCTGTATAACTCTCTAATTAACACAGCATGTTTAGTTACAGAATAAAACTATCCCATCAAATTTATCAAACTCAAGAAATTCTCCTGATAGTTTTCTATTTCTATAGCAGCCATTTATTTTGTAAGCAAGATTGCCAATTTAGCAATCTATTATAGGCAGTTTTGTTGTGCGCATTCATACCTTAAAACACATTTCAAATTATCCTTAAAAACACATTTCAAATTATCCTATCAGTCTGGGTTGGACTTGAGATGAAAGACTGGTGATGAATCCACTTAGCCCAGTATCTACTGCAGCAACCATGCAAAATAGCTCTCCGAGACTACTTCTTTATGATAGTACATTATTATTCAGTATTGTACATTTTCCTTCCTAGGGATCATTTATCTACATCTCTTGATCTGCAAGACAACTACAAGGTTGAAATTTTTTGGTCTTTGCTTCCATTTTCAAGATGTATATAGAATCATAGGATCCATAGAGTGCAGAACCAGGCCATTCAGCCCATCAAGCCTGCACAGACAACAATCCCAAACAAACCCTCACACTCACACAAACACTCACACTCACCCTCTCTCTCACACACACACACACTCACCCTCTCTCTCACACATACACTCACCCTCTCTCTCACACACACTCACCCTCTCTCTCACACACACACTCACCCTTTCTCTCACACACACACTCACCCTCTCTCTCACACACACACTCACCCTCTCTCTCACACACACACACTCACCCTCTCTCTCACACGCACACTCACCCTCACACACACACTCACCCTTTCTCTCACACACACACTCACCCTCTCTCTCACACAGACTCACCCTCTCTCTCTCGCACACACTCACCCTCTCTCTCACACACACACTCACCCTTTCTCTCACACATACACTCACCCTCTCTCTCACACACACTCACCCTCTCTCTCACACACACGCTCACCCTCTCTCTCACACACACACTCACCCTCTCTCTCACACACACTCCCTCTCTCACACACACTCACCTTCTCTCTCACACACACTCACCCTCTTTCACACACACACTCACCCTCTCTCACATACACTCACTCCCTCTCTCACACACACTCACCCTCTCTCACACACACACTCACCCTCTCTCTCACACACACACTCACCCTCTCTCACACACACTCCCTCTCTCACACACACTCACCTTCTCTCTCACACACACTCACCCTCTTTCACACACACACTCACCCTCTCTCACATACACTCACTCCCTCTCTCACACACACTCACCCTCTCTCTCACACACACACTCACCCTCTCTCACATACACTGACTCCCTCTCTCACACACACTCACCCTCTCTTTCACACACACACTCACCCTCTCTCTCATACACACACTCACAAGGTATTTACCCTGCTAGTCCTTCATTTAGCATAGCCAATTCCCGCTGCACATCTTTGGACTGTGGAAGGAAACCGGAGCACCTGGAGGAAACCCACGCAGACATGGGGAGAACGTGCAAACTCCATACAGGCAGTATACTGTAGACTGTATTTAGAACATATGGAAATAAACACTGTCGCATACTGTTAACTGAATTTGCATTATCTAGCCCCAAACATTCATATCCAAATGGGTCTTCAGATGTAACAACCTCACTGAATTACATTGAATGAACCTTTCAGTTCTCTGTTGCGCAATAGCCACTGACACCCAAAAGGAAATCACAAAGGCAACCTGCGCACTGCATCTGGTGATAGGCATCCATTTGTGACCACCTTTTACATTAGCAAAAATAATAAAGTTTTGGAATAGCCGACAACTTAATTTGTTTTCACTCTTCGAATCTGTGGAGAATTGATATCGACTGCTTCTAATCACTGGACAATATATTAAACAACAAAATAACTCAATGAAATAAACCTCGTCACCCATCACCAAAGAGAAATTTCCATCAGGTGCACAAGAGTTGAGGGCAAGGAGAATTTAATAGAAAGATCATTTAGATCTGAAACGTTAACTGTTTCTCTGTCCGTAGATGCTGCCAGACATGCTGGGCGGGATTTTATGGCCTCGCTCGGGCGAGACCGAGGTCAACAGAGATTTCCGTTGTCGGAGCCTCGCCCATGCTGACTCCCTGGCGGGGGGGGGGGGGGGGGGGGGGGGCGGGGGGGGTGGCAGAGTTCCGGCCACTGAGTTTTTCCAGCATTTTCTGTTATTTCAGATTTCAAGCATTCGCAGTATTTTGGTTTCATCTGATAAATTTGTCATATTTCCTTTGCCCCTGACCTATCCCTGTTCTTCTATTCCACCCCACTTCCTCCACCCCCTTTCTAACTATATAATTCTGCGCATTTTTTGCTCCAATTCTGTGGGAGGATCAGTTAGACCCGAAACATTAACTCTGTTTCGCTCCACGGATGCTGCCAGACCTGCTGAGTGTATCCAGCATTTTCTGTTTTTATTTCAGATTCCCAGCATCCGCGGTGTTTTGCTTTTACATAAACAAAGAGCATTGGTCTTCACTGCCCATGTACGCTGCCACAGGAATGCAACTGGAAAACCTCAACATTTGATTAGCTTTAAAGACACAGCCATCATTTTGTATCATGACAATACAGATTTGCTATTTTCAGACCTTAGCTTTCAGAGATAAAAACTGAAATTATACAGCATCTGTGGACACAAAAGAAAGGCTAAATTTTGAGGTTTAGATCCTCCATCAGAATTGACAAAATATCACCACCCAAAGATATTTTCTTTTAAAAAAAATAGTACTTTCTCTCTTTACAGATTTCCAGCATATCTGTTCTTATTTCACGGTTTCAACATTCGCAGTATTTTCTCCGTTTCTCTTTTAGATTTTCACTTCTGTTCACAAAATGTCAGTCTGTGCCACTGTGCTGGTTAATTTCCCATGAAAGCTGCAATCAACCGTAAGTGGAAAATATCCCGTCCGCTTTCACTTACCCTCACAAAACTGGCCGGAAACCAGCCTTCTTCATCGTCGATCTGTCCCCACCACCAATCCTTGTTAGAGGCATCGAGGACTTTAATAACGTCCCCTGCTTTGAATGCCAACTCACGGTCGGCCATTGTGACGTGATCCCATACTGCCTCAGCACTGACAATGTAACCGCCACTGATCAGCTGCAAATAAACACAGAAAAAGGGGAGAAAGAGAGAAAAGAAAATCAGAGATTAAGGTTATTATCATCACAAATGAATATAAGCCATCTCGCACACAATCTCTGGTATATGATCACACTCTATTTGGCAGTTGATTGACTGGATAATTATACGATGTATGATTGCATAAAGTTGACAAAATGTGAATAGAACCCAACAGAGGAGAAGAAAATTACTGCCAAGAAAGAGACTCCTTTTGTGAAAAAGACAACCAACTAAAAATGGCTGAGACACTCAACAAAAAAAAATTGTTTAGTACATTTCCTTAGAAAGGAATCTAGAATGAGGGAAGCTAAACTGTGCAGGCAGGAATGTAATTATACTCAGAGCAGAGGTGGCAATACACAATACTCTGTATTGAAGAAGCTAATCTCAGTTTGGTTATTAATGAAGGCACTCCAGTTGGTCGCCCTGATGAGAAAGGGGAAAAATGAAAAAGGTCACTGCTCCCAATTCTTGTCCGATGAAAGAGTGTGTATGTAAATACCTGCCACGTGTAAATAACCTGTCAGGGTTCAACGTGAATAACAACCATTTAAGTGAGGTATTGGAGAGTGACTAGCTTCCCAGCAAGGAGTCAATGCCTCAGCTGAAGAGAAGGGAAGGGAGAATGAGTAAAATGTCATCTAAAAGAAAGCGGATGAATGCAAAAATAGACAATGAAGTATGAGCGGTTCGTATCACCTAACCCAAATGGATAAACTGATCAAATCTTTAACTTAGCCAGAATTATCTAATTCCTTTTTGGATGAGAGATTTTAGTCAGTGCATTAGCTGCCAGTCTATTCCAAACGTCAAAGATTAAACTGACCAACATCTGCTGCTTGGAGGTTCCTGCAGCTTCCAGTCCTTTGGTGCTGTCTGTTCAATTTGCACAGCAAAACTACAGTCTCAATTTTCTCCATTACTTTTAAATCTTAGACCATACCCACTGCTAATCTTTAATTCTAAAAAAATCTTCCATTCTTCGAGCAGCTCAAAGGGCTTCTGACTTCGCAAGATTTTCAAACCGGAAAGCTTTTAATGAAAACAATGACACTGAAATACATTTGTGCCTAAAAACAGACAGACAGACAGGGATTGCGAGGATTGATCCCTGCTCCTGAATGAGTTGGTGCGTGTAATATTGGACTTGGGTCTCATTAACTTAGAGCCAGTGAGCTGTGAACACCAAACAAACATTGCCAGGGTGCCCACTGAATGACTCAGAAATTGGGCTTCTATAATGCCAGCTGCCGTCACGGTGGTTGGGAGGATAGCAGTGAGCGGGCGGATGGGTAGCGTTGGCTGTGATTAAGAGGATGCCTCGCATTCACGGTGACTGGGGAAGTTTGGGGTCAAGTTCATCGTTATGAGGATAGGGTGTGACCAACTGCAGTCTGAATGACTTGAATGTGGAGCTGGAAGGAGTAGTGTGCTGCTCCTCCATCCTCAGTACATTCTAAACCAGGCTCGTCCAACTTTTTCCCACTGGGGGCGGGGGGGCGAATACATACATTTTTCTCATGCTGTCAGGTGGGGGAGGGACAAAATGAGCAAATTCTGGAAAAGTAAAGTTCCACAACATTAAACATGAATTCCAAAGGAAAATGCTGATGTATGAAAAGAGATAACTTGCTGAGCAAAAAAAAGTCACACCAATAAATTGATAATCAAAAAATGGGTAATAAATAAAGATGAGTGTGAAAGAGAGAGTGTGTGTGTCCAGCTCACTCCCAGTCCCAGGGTGTTCACTCACTGACCCTCTGAAGGAGCCTGTTAGTGTGACGGGTGGGGATAATAATAATAACCCTGAGACTGGGAATCTTTCTCTTACAAACACACACACTCACCCTCTCTCCCACACTCACCCTCTCCCTCACACACACTCACCCCCTCTCACACACACTCACCCCCTCTCACACACACTCACCATCTCTCTCATACACACACTCACCCTCTCTCACACACACTCACCATCTCTCTCACACACACATTCACCCTCTCTCACTCACACACTGACCCTCTCTCTCACACAAACTCACCCTCTTCTCACACACACACTCACCCTCTCTCTCACACACACACTCACCTCTCTCTCACACACACATTCACCCTCTCCTCACACACACAGACTGACCTCTCTCACACACAACCTCACCACTCTCTCACACACACCCCCTCACACCACAACACCCCACACACACCTCACCCTCACACACACACCACCCCTCACCCCACACACACCACCCTCCTCTCACACACACTCATTCACCCTCTCTCACACACACCCCCCTCTCTCACACACACTCACCCTCTCTCTCACACACTCCCCTCCTCACACACACACCCTCTCTCTCACACACACTCACCCCTCTCTCACACTCACCCCTCTCTCACACACACACTCCACCCTCCCCCTCCTCACACCCACACTCACCCTCTCTCTCTCTCACACACTCACCCTCTCTCACACACACCTCACCCTCTCCACACACACTCACCCCTCCTCTCACACACACTCCACCCTCCTCTCACACACACCTCACCCCCTCACCCTCACACCTCTCCCTCACACTCACCCTCTCTCACACACACACTCACCCTCTCTCACATCACACACCTCACCCTCTCTCACACACACATCACCCCTCCACACACACACTCACCCTCACTCTCACACTCACCCTCTCTCTCACACAGACATTCACCCTCTCTCTCACACACTCCCCCTCTCTCTCACACACACCCACCCTCTCTCACACACACTCACCCTCTCTCACACACACACCCCTCTCTCACACACACACTCACCATCTCTCTCACACACACACTCACCCCTCTCTCTCACACTCACACTCACCCTCTCCCTCACACTCACACTCACACTCACCCTCTCTCTCACACACACACTCGCCCTCTCTCTTACACTTACACTCACCCTCTCTCTCACACACACACACACCCTCTCACACACACACTCACCTTCTCTCTCACACACACTCACCCTCTCTCACACTCACACTCACCCTCTCTCAGAAACACTCACCCTCTCTCTCACACACACACTCATCCCCTCTCTCTCACACTCACACTCACCCTCTCTCTCACACACACACTCTCCCTCCTCTCTCACACACTCACCCTCTCTCTCACACACACTCATCCTCTCTCACACACACACTCTCCTTCTCTCTCACACACACACTCACCCCCTCTCACACACACACACCACCTCTCACACACACACCTCACCCCCTCTCACACACACACACCTCCTCTCACACACACACTCACCCCCTCTCACACACACACACCTCCTCTCACACACACTCACCCCCTCTCACACACAAACACTCTCTCTCTCACACACACTCACCCTCTCTCTCTCCCACACTCACCCTCTCTCTCACACACTCACCCTCTCTCGCACACTCACACTCACCCTTTCTCTCACACACACTCACCCTCTCTCTCACACTCACACGCACCATCTCTCACACACACTCATCCCCTCTCTCTCACACTCACACTCACCATCTCTCTCACACACACGCTCACCCCCTCTCTCTCACACTCACACTCACCCTCTCTCTCACACACACACTCACCCTCTCTCTCACATACACACTCACCCTCTCTCTCACACACACATCACCCTCTCACACACACACTCACCTTCTCTCTCACACTCACCCTCTCTCTCACACAGACATTCACCCTCTCTCTCACACACTCCCCTCTCTCTCACACACACTCACCCTCTCTCCCACACTCACCCTCTCCCTCACACACACTCACCCCCTCTCACACACACTCACCCCCTCTCACACACACTCACCATCTCTCTCATACACACACTCACCCTCTCTCACACACACTCACCATCTCTCTCACACACACATTCACCTCTCTCACTCACACACTGACCCTCTCTCTCACACAAACTCACCCTCTCTCTCACACACACACTCACTCTCTCTCACACACACTCACCCTCTCTCTCACACACACATTCACCCTCTCTCACTCACCACACTGACCCTCTCTCACAC